>NC_083412.1:101612842-101949509 GCF_020745735.1 Hemiscyllium ocellatum
AATGGAGATTACCAGTTTCTGCCCTGAAACTGTAGAACTAAGGGTTTTGAGGAACAACTTCACATCAATATGAGGAACAGGAATGGTTCTGGGTCATGTAAGCACAGATGTCACTCCCACATGTACTCTTTAACCCCACCTAATCGAGACTGACCAACACCCCCCACCTTGGAGCTCAGTATCTCCACAATCTGGGTGTAGGAACAGCAAGCTTAGCCTTTGCCTACCTTTTGCATTCGAGATCGTCCGGGTCACAATGTGTTGAAGAGCAGAGACTGTCTTCTCACAGGCAATCTATGTTGGGGACAGGGTCAAAGTTAGTTTCAGGATGTACTGTGAGGGTCAGCAGCTAAGACAGGGCTCACCTGCAGATCAAGCTCTTGGATCGAGTGCTCTCTTGATTCCATCCCAGGAACTGATACTCAGCTCTTGAAATTAATATTTCTTCCATTTGGAAACCCAATGTTTTTTATTTTGCCAGTTAAACATCGAGACAGTCTGTTCAATATGAACACATGAAAAGGGAACAGTAGTATGCTGTTGAAGCGTGGTCTGCCATTCAATAGGGTCATGGTTGATCCTCATATCAAGTTTCCTGCCTTCTCCTCATAACCCATGGTTCCCCCTATGCTTGAGAATCTATCTCAGCCTTAAGTATACAGAAGGACCGACCCCACAGCTCTCTGCGGCAAGGAGTCCAAAGACTCTCAACTCCAAGAAAAAAATTCCTCCTCGTCACACTTCAAATCAGACCCCCTTTATTCTGAAACTATGTCCTCTGGTCCAAGATTCTCCCATGGAGGCTGGGAAACTGGGAGGTTCACATTGATATTCTGGAGTTAAACAAAGGTAATTACATACTCAGAAAGACTTAGAACCATAGAAATGATACAGCACAGAAGGAGGCCATTTGGCCCATCCTGTCCTTGCCAACCCAAAAACACCCAGAAGACCTTTCTAATCCCATATCCCTGCAGCTTATTACATTAAGGCATAGATCTAGGGACTTTTCTTAAAGAAAAAGAAAAAAAAAAGTTTATCACCAACACAAGCAGTGAATTCTGGAGACCCACTACCCTCTGTGTAAACAAGGTTTCCCCCACATCCCCCCCCACCTGCCCCCACTGAGCTTCAATCAATAAATTCTGGTCTTTGCTGAAGGAAACAAGCTGCTCCTTTCCCTCTACCCCTCACAATGTTGTATCCCTCAATCATGCCACCCCTCAGCTTCCTCTGTTCCAAGGAAAACAACTCCAACCTCTCCATTCTCTCCCTGTAGCTACAGTTCTCCAGCCCTGACAATATTCCAGTAAATCTCCAGAGTAATTCCATCCATCCTGTAATGTGGTGACCAGACCCACACACAATACTCCAGCTGTGGCCTCCCTAATGTCTTATACAGTGTCACCTTTATATCCCTACTTCTGTATTCGGTATCTCTGCCAATGAAGGAGAGCATTCTATTTACCTTCTTTATAACATTATCTAGCTGGACGGCTACCTTTAGGGGAGCTGTACACTTGCACACCAAGGTCTCTCACTCCATCTCCCCCTCTGGGTATATTCCTGGTTATTGTCTATTCCCCTTTACTCTCTGACCTTCCTCAGTGTATTACCTCACACTTATCAGAGTTGAGCTCCATCTGCCACCTTCCTGCCTACCCCACCAACCCATCGATAGCATTGTGGAGCTTACAGCTTTCCTCTACACTACCCGCTACACGGCCAATTGTTGGGTCACCTGCAAATTTCCCAATTGTGGACCCCCTCCCTCTCCTCACCTTCAGGTCCAGATCATTCATGTCTAAAACAAACAGTAGGGGTCCCAACACCCAGTCCCTGTGGAACACCATTTCAAACAGCTTCCCATTCTCCAGGGAAGCCATCGCCCATTACCCTTTGCTTCCTTTTATTAATCCAACTTTGGATCCAATTTGACACATTACTCTGTATCCCATGGGCTTTTACCTCTTTGACCAGTGTACCACGTGGGACCTTGTCAAATGCCTTACTACAATCCATGTGGACAACATCCACTGCACAACCCTCACCGATCCTCCTCGTCAGTTCCTCAAAGAATTCAGTCAAATTCCATAAGGTATGGCCTGCCCTCACAAAGCCATGCTGACTATCCCTGACCAGTCCATGCCTTTCTAAGGAACAATTTGTCCAATCTCTCAGGATTGATTCTAACAAATTGCACACCACCAAAGTAAAGCTAACTGGCCTCTAATTGTTGGGCATTTCCTTTTTAAATAAGGGAACCACATTTGCATTGCTCCAGTCCTCTGGCACCTCACCTGTGTCTACTGAAGACTGGAAAGTAATCCTCAGCGCATCTGGTATTTCCTCCCTGACCTCCTCCAACATCTGAAGGAACAATCCATCCAGCCCTGGTGACGTATCCACTTTCAAGGATTCCAACTCCTTACCCTTCCTCTCTCATTTTAATTATTTTGTCCGATATTTCACACTGCTCCTCTTGGATTACTGTATCCACATCATCCCTTTCCTTTGTGGATAATTAAAACTTTTCCCATATCCTCTGCATCTTTACCGTGGGCGGCACGGTGGCACAGTGGTTAGCACTGCTGCCTCACAGTGCCTGAGACCCGGGTTCAATTCTCGACTCAGGCGACAGACTGTGTGGAGTTTGCACGTTCTCCCCGTGTCTGCGTGGGTTTCCTCCCACAGTCCAAAGATGTGCGGGTCAGGTGAATTGGCCATGCTAAATTGCCCGTAGTGTTAGGTAAGGGGTAAATGTAGGGGTATGGGTGGGTTGCGCTTTGGTAGGTCGGTGTGGACTTGTTGGGCGGAAGGGCCTGTTTCCACACTGTAAGTAATCTAATCTAAAAAAAATTTACACAAGTTCCCTCCTTCATCTCTCATAGGTCCCACTTTTTCCTTAATTATCTTTTTTGCTCTTTATATAACTGGTAAAACATCTTTGGGATTCCTTTATCTTGCTTGTTAATACTTTTACGTGCCCTCTCTTTGATTTCCTTATTTCTTTTCTCAGTGGATCCCTGTACTTTCTATATTCCTCCACGTTACCTGCAGGGTTGAGCTTTTTGTGACTACCATAAACTTTCTTTCCCTGTGCTTTCACCCCCTGTATTTTTCTCGCCAACCACGGGGCTCCAGTACCATTCTTATTTTGAGAGTCGTGTCTGTTTTGTGTTGTGAGGATCTCACTGTTTAGCGCCTCCCACTAGTTTAACACAGAGTTATCCGTTCTAATCCTGTCCCGTTCACCTCAGCCAAATCACTCCTCAGTTTTGGAAAATGTCTTTCCCAGTGTAAAACTGTGCCTCCTGATTTCTCTCTCTCCTTTTCCATAATAATATTAAACCTAACCAAACTAACGATATGGTCACCCACTGTTCAACATTAGGCAGCATATTTTTAAGGTGAGGGGAGAAAGTTTTAAAAAGGACATAAGGGGCAACTTTTTTTTTAATACACAGAGTGGTTTCTGTGTGGAATGAACTACCAGAGGCAGTGGTAAATGCAGGTATATTTACAATGTTTAAAAGATATTTGGACAGGTACATGAGTAGGAAAGGTTCAGAGGGATATGGGCCAAATGCAGACAAATGGGACCAGTTTAGTTTGGGAAACCTGGTTAGCATGGACAGGATGGATGAAAGGGTTTGTTTCCATGCTGTACAGTTCCAGGACTCTATACTATAAATCTAGAATTGCACCTCCTCTCATTGTCACATATTGTTTTAAAAATTTCAAGGACACAGGACTTGAATTTTTCACCCTTAATACTCCTTGTATTGTTTGTAACCCAGTTGATAGTAGGATAAAGTCCTCTACTATTCTTGCTCTCTTAATTCTACCGCCAGAAATTTGTTTACATTTACATTCTATCTCCCTTATTATTTGGGCGTGAATAGTATATGTTTCGTAGGGTGACTGCTCCTTTTTAATCCTAAACTCAACACATAAAGCCTCACGTGTTAACCTGCTTCCTATATCATCCTTATCTGGCCCTGGTGGACTAGACACAAAGGCTGAAAGGTAGGACAGTTGATGAGCAATGGCAGATATTAAGGGGATACTTGCTCCCAATTGCTCCCCAACTAAAATAGTCCACAAAAGGAAAAAGCTTGTAAGAGGGGTGAAAAACATACATGGCAATGAAGTTAAAAATAAGTTAAGGCATACTATGTATACTATCTCTAAAGACAGGAGTTAAGGGATAAACACATGGATGATGATGGGATAGTGTAGGGGGATGGGCTTAGATTAGTTCACAGGTTGGCACAATATCGAGGGCCGAAGGGCCTGTTCTGTGCTCTATTGTTCGATATTCTATATTGCAAAGGTGAATGGCAACTGGGAGATTGAGAAACTTTTAAAGATCAACAAAGGGTGACTAAAAAAATATGGAGAGCAAAGGTACATTATGAAAAAACTAGTGCAAAATATAAAAACAGATAGCAAAAGCTTCTTTAAGTATGTAAAAGGGAAGAGAGTAGCTAAAGTGAATGTTGGTCTGATAGAGGATGAGGTCGGGCAGTTAATTATAGGGAATACAAGAAGGGCATGGTCACTAAATCAACATTTTGCCTGAATTTTCATGGTGGAGGACACCAATACCATCTCAATAGTAACAAGTCATGCAAAGGTTATGGAAAAGGAGGAACCTAGAACAATCATTACCACTATGGAAATATATTGAGCAAATGACTGAAGGCCAACGAGATTGCATAGTGTGATGGCCTAATTCCTAAGATCTTAAGTGACAGCAGAGATAGTGGATTCATTGATTAGAATATTCCAAAACTTCCCGATTTCAGGATCCAAGAGGATTGAAAAATACTAATATAACACCAGTATTAAAAAAGGAAGCCAGCAAGTAGGAAACTACAAACCAGTTAGTTTAACATGCATATAGAACATAGAACATTACAGCACAGTACAGGCCCTTCGGCCCTTGATGTTGTGCCGACTCTGAAACCCATCCCACCTACACTATTCCACGTACGTCCATATGCTTGTTCAATGATGACTTAAATGTACTTAAAGTTGGCGAATCTACTATCGTTGTAGGCAAAGCATTCGATACCCTTACTACTCTCTGAGTAAAGAAACTACCTCTGACATCTGTCCTATATCTATCACCCCTCAATTTAAAGCTATGCCCCCTCATGCTCGCCGTCACCATACTTGGAAAAAGGCCCTCCCTTTCCTGAAGAAGGGCTTATGCCCGAAACGTCGAATCTCCTGCTCCTTGGATGCCGCCTGACCTGCTGCGCTTTTCCAGCAACACATTTTCACCTCCCTGTCCACCCTATTAAACCCTCTGATTATCTTATATGCCGCTATTAAGTCACCTTTCAACCTTCTTCTCTCCAACGAAAACAGCCTCAAGTCCCTCAGCCTTTCCTCGTAAGACTTTCTCTCCATACCAGGCAACATCCTAGTAAATCTCCTCTGCACCCTTTCCAAAGCTTCCACATCCTCCTTTCAATGTGGAGACCAGAACTGTACACAGTACTCCAAGTGCGGCTGCACCAGAGTTTTGTACAGCTGCAGCATAACCTCATGGTTCCGGAACTCGATCCCTCTATTAATAAAAGCTAAAACACTGTATGCCTTCTTAACAACCCTGTCAACCTGGGTGGCAACTTTCAAGGATCTGTGTACCTGGACACCGAGATCTCTCTGCTCATCTACACTACCAAGAATCTTACCATTAGCCCAATACTTTGCATTCCGGTTACTCCAACCAAAGTGAATCACCTCACACTTGTCCGCATTAATTTTCATTTGCCACCTCTCAGCCCAGCTCTGCAGCTTATCTATGTCTCTCTGTAACCTACAACATCTTTCGTCACTATCCACAACTTCACCGACCTTAGTGTTGTCTGCAAATTTACTAACCCACCCTTCTACGCCCTTATCCAGGTTGTTTATAAAAATGACGAACAGCAGTGGACCCAACACCGACCCTTGCAGTACACCACTGGTAACTGGACTCCAGGATGAACATTTTCCATCAACCACCACCCTCTGTCTTCTTTCAGCAAGCCAATTACTGATCCAAACTGCTATATCTCCCACAATCCCATTCCTCCGCATTTTGTACAATAGCCGACTGTGGGGAACCTTATCGAACGCCTTGCTGAAATTCATATACACCACATCAACCGCCTTACTCTCATCTACCTGTTTGGTCACCTTCTGAAAGAACAGGCATTGTTAGAATCCATTATTAAGGAAGTAATAATAGGACATTTGGAAAGTCCAAATGTAATCCAAAGTCAGCTTAGTTATGTGAAGAATAATTGATTATTTTGTTAGAGTTCTTTGAAGATGTAACAAGCAAGAGGGATAATGGGGATTCTATAGATAATGTATGCCTGGAATTCCAGAAGATATTTGATAAGGTGCCGCACAAAAGTCAACAGGTATAAAATCACACGGGTTTAGGGCAATTTATTAGCTTGGACAGAGGATTAGCTAACCAACAGAAAGCAGAGAGTCAGGATAAATGGGTTTTCCTCTGATTGACAAATTGTAACTAGTGGGGTGTCACAGGGTTTGGTCCTTGAAGCCCAACTATTTAGACTAGGAGAAAGTGAGGACTGCAGATGCTGGAGATCAGAGCTGAAAAATGTGTTGCTGGAAAAGCACAGCAGATCAGGCAGCATCCAAGGAGCAGGAGAATCGACGTTTCGGGCATAAGCCCTTCTTCCTGAAGAAGGGTTTATGCCTGAAACATTGATTCTCCTGCTCCTTGGATGCTGCCTGACCTGCTGTGCTTTTCCAGTAACACATTTTTCACCCCCAACTATTTAGAATCTATATTAACGACATAGTTACGGGGATAGAGTATACTATAGGTAATTTTGCAGATGGCACTAAAATAGGTGGCAAAGTAAGTCACAATGCAGAAATCAGAAATTTACAGAATGGATGTGGATCGGTTTCAGGGAATGGGCCAAAATTGGGCAGATGAAGTTTAACACGGATATATGTGAGGTTATTCATTTTGATAATAGCAATAAAAAGGCAACTTATTATCTAAATGGAGAGAAACTTCAGAGTGCTTTACCGCAGAGGGATATGGGTGTCCTGGTGCATGAATCACAGAAAACCAGTTTGCAGGTCCAGCAGGTAAAAGGAAGGCAAAGGGAATTTTGGCATTTATTGTGAAAGTCACAGAATACACAAGTAAGGAATTGTTCCTGCAACTGTACAATACATTGGTGACAGCCCATATCTGGAGTATTGCGAAGTGTATGGGTCACCTCACCTGAGGAAGGATGTAGTTATTTTGGAGGTAGTTCATTGGATTGATTCCAGAGATGAGGGACTTGTTTTATGAAGTGAGATTGAGCAGTTTAGGCTTATACTGTCTGGATTTTACAGGATGAGAGGAGATCTCATTGAGGGAGATAAGATGCTAAAGGGAATTGACAAAGTAGACTGAAAGGATATTTTCTCTTACAGGACAATCTAGAGTGGAAGGTCAGATTTAAAACAATCATAAAGCCCCACAGCACGGAGACAGGCCCTTTGGCCCAAACTGGTCCGTGCTGACCAAAATGTCCATCCACACTAACCCCGTTTCCCTGCACTTGGCCCATATCCTTCTAATCTGTCCCTGTCCGTGTGTTTATCCAAATACCTTTTAACTGCTGTTAATGTACCCGTCTCAACCACTTCTGCTAGCAGCTCATTCCATATGCCTATCACACTCTGTATAAAAAAGCTGCCCCTCAGGTTCCCTTTTACTCTTTCCCCTCTAACCTTAAACTGATCCTTGGAAAAAGAGTGGATTCATCCAATCCATGCCTCTCATGATCCTATACACTTCTATAAAGGTCCTCCCTCAGTTTCCTACGTTCTGAAGAAAAATGTCCTAGCTTGTCCAACTTCTCCCGATAACTTAGACAGTTGAGTCCCGGCAACAACCTTGTAAATTTCTTCTGCACTCATTCCAGTTTAATAACATCCTTCCTATAGCAAGGTGACCAAAACTGAACATAATACTCCAAGTGCGGCCTCACCAACGTCCTGTACAATCACAACATAACTTCTCAACTTCTATATTCACTGCCCTGACTGATGAAGGCCAGTGTGCCAAAAGCCTTCTTTACTGCCCAGTCTACCTGTCGCTCCACTTCTGGAGAATCATGCATCTGAACTCCAAGGTCCCTTTGTTCCACTGCACTCCTTAAGGCCCTACTCCCATTGATGGGGAGAAATTACTTCTCAAAGGTTCACGAATCTGTGGAATTCAGTACTTCAGTTTGATGAAAGGGCAGCTAAGGCTAAGATGCAATCAGCCATGATCATATCAAATGACACAGCAAGCTCATGCTGCAGAATTGCTTAGTCTTGCTCCTAGATCTAATGTTCTGATGAAACATCAATTATTTTTAATAGATTCCCTACAGTGTGGAAACATGCCCTTTGGCCCAACAAGTCCACACTGACCCTCCAAAAAGTAACCCACCCAAACCCATTTCCCTCTGACTAATGCACCTAACACTATGAGCAATTTAGCATAGCCAATCCACCTAATCTGCACATCTTTGGACTGTGGGAGGAGACCGGAGCACCCAGAGGAAACCCACACAGACACGGGGAGAATGTGCAAACTCCACACAAACAGTTGCCCAAGGCTGGAATCGAACCTGGAACCCTGGTGCTGTGAGGCAGCAGTGCGAACCACTGAGCCACCATGCCCCCCCAAATCTTGTCAGCATTTACCCTGCCAAGCCACTTAAGGGTCAGATATGTTTCAATGAGATCACCTCTAATTCTTTTCGGTTCCAAGAGACAGTGAGGCCTGCAGGTGCTGGAGATCTGAGTTGAGAGTCTGCTGCTGGAAAAGCACAGCAGGTCAGGCAGCATCCGAGGAGCAGGAAAATCGACATTTCAGGCAAAAGCCCTTCTTCAGGAATGAGGCTGGGAGCATCAGAGGAATGGAGAGGTAAATGAGCCCTCCCATTTATCTCTCACCTTTCCTTAATGAAAGGGAGTGCCCCATGTGCTAGCTTTATTTCATGCACAAGTACCCCAACTCCCCTTGGGAGGCTGCTTTCTCCATTTACATGTTATTGTTCCTTTTGTTCCCTGTTCCAAAATGAACTTCACATTCTCCCAAATTATCTTCCATTTGCCAACTTTAACTTAGCTAACCTATCAACATTTGTTAACTGTTTGTATCCCTCTCACAAGTTGACTTTCCAACAGTTGTTATACTCCCTGTAAACTTGGCTACAGTATACTATGTTTTCGCTGTCCTCCAGGGAGGGCGAGAGCATGTGAAAGCAGGAGAGCACTCGCAAGCGAGAGAGTGTCCATCTACATTCCCAGCAACAGTCAGTGAGTTTGGGACTCTCCCCCACATTTGGGGAGTATTGACCCAGGAGAGTGTGATGACATTACTGGACTTGTATCCCAGAGACCTGAATGATCCAAAGGTACAAGTTCAAGTGCCACCAGTGATTGGGAATGTAAATACAAAAAACACAATTCAGTAAATAAAGAAGTCAATGGCCTGTTATTGGGCTGCTGAAACTTTTGGGAAGGAATTCAGCCCTTCTTTCATGTTCTGGCTGACACATGACGTTAACAACCACTTGTTTTGGACAGTGAACTAAAAGATGGGAAAGGGTTTTGCTTTCAAGCAAAGAAACTCTGGAAGATGTTGAATGTTGAAGTGAGTTGTATCTATAATATTACTATCCTCAGCGGGGTTGTGCAAGTGTATGCGGAGGAGTGCAGGTTTGTTTTCAAGGTTGTTTTGCCCAGAGACGTGCCTCTGATTGTTGCTTTCAATTCATCATTTGTTGTGCACTTATCCGTATGGCTGGTTTTTGGCATAAACGACTAGTCTTATATGTGAGCAATGCTGTCAGAAGAGGAAGGACTTCAATCTCTCTCTTGCCTGCGTGGAGAAAGAAAACACAATCTCCACGTTGTTCTCACTCGATTTCCTTGGAAACTGTGTGCTCTGCAGTTTTCCCATTGAAAAGAAAAGGAGAAAAATAAAACCAATTTCAGAGACACTGAAAAGGGTAGATTCTTAACCAGTAAATGAAAGACAGCATTGGTATGCAAAGAACCTTCTCTAATCAACAAAGAATAGGAAGGAACCAAAAAAAAATCTCCTTGATGCCTGTGATCCGGATTCTAAACTGCACGTCTTTGGCTTCTTTGATTTTCCCCCTCCCACATATTCTGCAGTCTTGCCTTGACACTTTGTTTGACTGTGTCTCTCTCTGTGTCTGTCTGTGGGGCTTTTTCTTAAAACAAAGGGTTAAATTATAAATAAGAAAGCAATTCATGTCTCTTTTTGCCACTGGTTAAATACAGTTTGTTTACAATAGATTTCTTAATGAAAATTTGGGCAATTCAGTGATTTAATCAAATGTTCACATTTGTGACAGGTCTAGGAATAATGGGGTTCGATTTGCTAGCTGTCTCCCCCAATGAATTACAACAGATGCTAGACAGTACAGTGGCTGATGCTGAACTGCCCTTTGAAATGGCCACATGAGCCACTGTTATGGTAATTAAGAATGAATAAGAAACCATAGTCCTATAGCACAAAGACCCTTCAGCCCATCAAGTCTGTGCCAATCTATTTACACAAATCCCATTTTCCAGCACTTGAATACTGACGTTTCAAGTGGTCATCCAAATACTTTTTAAAAAGGTTGTGATGTGTCCTGCCTCAATTACCTCCCATGCTGGTCTCGCCATTGATGGGGATATTAAAAAAGTGTGTCTAGGAAATGTACCCATGTAAAAAGATTAGTCATCCCAATATCAATCACTAGGGGATCCCACTACAGTGTCAGAAATATATCCATTTCAATTGAACTCCACTCCCTCCACCACTGACACACGTTAGCAGCAGTGTATACTACCTACAAGATGCACTGCAGAAATTCACCAAAGATCCTCAGACAAGACTTTCCAAACCCATCACCCCCTGCAAGATCCCCCTCAAGACACTCACCATCCTGAAGTGAAAATATATCACTATTCCTTCACTGTTGCTGGGTCAAAATCCTAACTTTTGCTCCTTCCCTACTAGCATTATGGGTCAACCTACATGGACTACAGAGATTCAAGAGGGTAGCTCACCACCTTCTCAATGGCAACTAGTGATGGACAATAAATGTTGGCCAGCCTGTTACGCCCACATCTAATGAGTGATTATTCCTCCAGTCTGTCTCCCAGCTCAAATTCAATGTCATACCCAGATTACAACCGTTCCAGTAATATCAGCTTTTCCAGGGCTGGTTTTCTTTCCCACCCTCAAGTGATCAGTGAGGTAAATCCTACCTTCAGGTTGTTGGGATGCTGATGTGTCCAAGCCAGAAGCATCGCAGCAAATAAGTCCCCTGTGCCCACAAACACAGCATCCACCTTTGGAATCTCCATCCGGATTCGCTCAGTCACTCGTGAACCACCTGCAATCACTGATCACAACAGTAATGGTAACTGTATGAATGCCATACTGTACACAAAAGAATGTGAGTGAGGGAGGCCCAAGGACAGGTTCAGAGGACTTTAAAGTCAGCATCTCACATTGCTGAAACTGTGAATAAAAAGAGCTAACAAAACTCTAGGTTTTATTTAAAGCATGTCGAATATAAAAACCAAGATAATCACGGCCTGTATATTTTATTTATTCTGCTCTCAGCAATGTGCTATGTGGAGTACTGGGGTTTACACTTGGGAAGAATTTGAGGATTTCAAGAGGGAGCAGCACAGATTCACAGAGATACTTCCTGCTATAAGAAAATATAAACAAGCAGAACTTCACTTTTCCTTAAGAGCTGTGCAGATCACAGTGATGACAGAAGTAGCACAATTGGGAAAGGATGGGATAGAGACAGAAACAAATCATTCTGAGGTATTAAGGGGTATAAAGCAAGGGTCCAAAGACACCAGATTAAAGAGGTTTAGAACAGTGTGCAGGAGAAATTCTTCAGTTAGTTTGTGAAATGTACCTGAAAGGTCAGAGATTGAGCCAGAGACAATTAACATTGGAGACTAGATTGACAGGATCTTTTGGCACAACAGAAGCCATTTCAGCACAGACATGTAAACATAGAAGGCACTTGCTCTGCTATTCACATGATCATCCCACACAGTACCCTCTTCCCATTTTCTCCCCATATCCTTTGATCCATTTAGCACTCAAAACTAAATCCAACTCTATCTTGAAAACATTCAATGATTTTGTGTCAACCACTTGGTGGGAGTGAATTCCAAAGGTTTATTGCTCTCGGGGTGAAGAAATTTCCCATCTCAGTCCTAACTGGCTTATCCCATCCTTATTATGTGACCTCTGATTCCAGACATCTCCCCATCTTTGGGAACGTCTGTTCGACGTTCACGCTGTTTAGCATTCTTAGAATTTTACAGGTTTCAATGAAATCCCCTTCATTCTTTTAAATCAGGGACACTTCCCAAACAGATGCCATCACTGGCTGTGGAAAATCAAGTTCCAGATTTTGGAACTCAAGCAGTAGTTATAGTCAGTGTGGTGTACTTGTTCACTGAGAGTTAGAATATAGAGAACATAGAACAGTACAGCACTGGAAAGGGTCCTTCCACCCATGATGTTGTGACAAACATGACACCAAATTAAACTAATCCCTTCTGCATGCCCTTAGTCCATATCCCTAATGGATTACAAGTGGTCACTGCAGAATAGATCCTGCAGTCTCCCTTCTGAACAGCATTGTGCGTGCACCTATACGATATGGACTACAGCAGTTCAGGAAGGCAGCTCACCATTAGCTTCTCATTACCTTAGGTGATGGGTGTTAAAGACTGCCCAGTCAGAGGAATCTTGTGGGAATGTTGATTGAGGGATAAATATTAGCATGAGTACCAGGGAGAACTTCCCTGCTTTTGAAAATAGTACCCTCGATCTTTTAAAATAAAACTTGAGGGAAAGATATGGAATGTTTTCAATATTATTTCACTTTCACATTTTCCCCCCCAAAAAATGCAAGAGGCTCAAGGGGCTGTGGCTCTTTTTTTCAATATTCATTACAAAAGAAAACATTCCAACTGCCTAGGAACTGTTAGACTGGGCTGTGAACTCAAACTTGGAATATTTTGGATTCAAATCTCACATCAGCAAAAAGGTTTTAACCATTAGGCACAGAACACAAATACCCAGCCTCATGCAAACCGAGCAGTGTGAAATCTAGATAATCATATTGACGGTTTATTTCAAACAATCCCTGATAAAAGACATTCTCACTCACCCTTTCTCTGGCTGCCAAGGGTCACCAAGTAATTGTCCCCCAAAGCAGAGGGGAGATCAGAGCTTGTGATCACGACAGTGTCAGGGCCCATTGCATGGAGAATATCCATAACCTATAAGAGACCCAGAGATCCAATCACTAATCTCAAACTGACAAGAGCTCTACCTGTCCTGGGAATGTTGAAAGGGACAGAGTAGTTGTAGGATATAGTGAATCTATTGGGAAGGTTATTCATGTGATGGAACAAAGGGATCGGTTAAAGTGTGTCTACTTTAACACAAGGAGTGTCAGAAATAAGAGTGACAAATTTAGAGCGTGGATCAGTACTTGGGGCTGTGATGTTGTGGCCGTAACAGAGGCATGGGTTTCATACGGGCAGGAATGATTGCTAGATGTTCCAGGGTTTAGAACATTTAAAATTAAAGGAAGGGTGGCAAAAGAGGGGGTGTAGCATTGCTAATCAGAGAGAGCATCACAGCTACAGAAATGAAGGTTGTTGAGGAAGGTTTGTCTACTGAGTCAGTATGGGTGGAAGTTAGGAACAGCAAGGGAGCAGCCACCTCATTGGGGGTTTTATACAGACCCCCTAATAGCAGTAGAGAGATTGAAGAACTGATAGGCAGACAGATTTTGGAAAAATGCAGATGTAGCAGGGTTGTTATGGGTGACTTCAACTTTCCCAATATTGACTGGAACCTCCTCAGTGCAGGTGGTATGGATGGAGCCGTTTTTGTCAGGTGTGTTCAGGAGGGTTTCCTTACTCAGTATGTAGACAGACCGACGAGGGGAGAGGCAACGAGCCAGGACAGGTGCCAGATCTCGTGGTGATAGAACACTTTGGTGACAGTGACCACAACTGCCTCACATTTACCATAGCCTTGGAGAGGGAAAGGAGTAGTTACCAAGGGAAGTCATTTAATTGGGGAAAAGGAAATGATGATGCTATCAGACAGGAGTTGGAAGTTATAGATTGGGAGCAACTGTTCCACAGAAAGGGCACAGCAGACACGTGGAGACTGTTGAAGGAGCAGTTGTTGCGTTTAATGCATGATTAGGGAACCTTGGATGACGAGAACAGAGGAGCTTCTTGTCAAAAGGAAGAAGGCAGCAAGGATCGAGCACAGCTTTTGAGGATTACAGGCTTGCTAGGAAGGAGCTCAGAAATGGACTGAAGAGAGTCAGGAGGGGGCACGAGAAAGGCTTGGCAGGAAGGATTAGGGAGAAACCAAAGGCATTTTGCTCATATGTGAGGAATAAGAGAATGATGGGGGAGAAGGTAGGGTCAGTCAAGGAGAGCATACGGAACTTGTGCATGGAGTCTGAGCGGATACAGGAAGCCCCGAGTTTTTTGCTTCGGTTTTCACCAAGGAAAGGGACCTTGTTGAACGAGAACTTTGAGGAGCGGGTTACAGGCTTGAACAGATCAGGATTGAAGAAGTTGATGTGTTGGAAATTTTGGCGAACATGAAGATTGATAAGTCCCCAGGGCAGACCAGATTTATCCCAGGCTGCTCCGGGAAGCGAGAAAGGAGGTTGCTAAGCCGTTGGTGAAGATCTTTGCCTCCTCACTCTCCGCAGGAGTCGTACCGGAGGATTGGAGGGAGGTGAATGTTGTTCCTCTTTTCAAGAAGGGTAATAGGGAAATCCCTGGCAAGTATAGACCAGTCAGTCTTACGTCTGTGGTCAGCAAGGTTTTGGAAAGAATTCTGAGGGGTAGGATTTATGACTATTTGGAAAAGCATAGCGATATTAAAAGCAGTCAGCATGGTTTGAGGGGGGCAGGTCATGCCTCACAAATCTTTGAAGTCTTTGAGGAGATGACGAGACAGGTTGACGGAGGTTAGGCAGTGGATGTGGTGCATGTGGACATCAGGAAGGCATTTGGTAAGGGAGATTTGGCTATCTGGATTCCGAATTAGTTGGCTGACAGAAGTTGGAGATGGAAAGTATTCTGCCTGGAGGTCAGTGTTGAGAGGGGTCCCACTTTGCAGTTTTTATAAATGACTTGGATGAGGAGGTTGAGGGGTGCGTTAGTAAATTTGCTGATGACACAATGTTGGAGGTGCCATTGATAGTATCCAGGGCTATTGCAGGCTGCAGCGCGACATAGACAGGATGCAGAGCTGGGGTGAGAAATGGTGCATGGAGTTCAACCTGGATAAATGTGAAGTGATGCATTTTGGAAGGTCGAACTGGAATGCTGAATATAGGATAAAAGACAGGATTCTTGGCAGTGTGGAGGAACAGAGGGATCTTGGTGTTGAAGTGTAAGGATCCCTCAAAGTTGACACCCAAGTGGATAGGGTTGTTAAGAAAGCATATGTTATTTTGGCTTTCATTAATGGGGGATCAAGTTTAAGAGCTGCAAGGTTTTGCTGTAGCTCTACAAAACCCTGGTGAGACCACACTTAGAATATTGTGTCCAGTTCTGGTCACACTATTATTGGAAAGCTACAGAGGCTTTGGAGAAGGTGCAAAGAAGGTTTATCGGGATGCTGCCTGGATCTTACAAAGAGAGGGTGACTAAGCTTGGACTTTTCTCTCTGGAGAGAAGGAGGAAGTGAGGTGACCTGATCAAGATGTGCAAGTTAATGAGAGGCATGGATAGAGTCGATAGCCAGAGACTTTTCCCCAGGGCAGGATTGATTGGCATGAGGGGTAATAATTTTAAGATATTAGCAGGAAGGTATAAAGGAGACGTCAGAGGTAGCTTCTTTACGCAGAGCGTTGTAACTGCATGGAATGTGTTGCCAGCGGTGGTGGTGGAAGCAGAGTCATTAGGGACATTTAAGTGACTGTTGGACATGCACATGGAGAGCAGTGAGTTGAGGGGTGCAGAGATTAGGTTATTTTATTTTAGATAAGGTTAATCCTCAGCATAACATCATGGGCCGAAAGTTCTGTTCTGTGCTGTACTTTTCCATGTTCTGTGTGCAGGTTAGGTGAATTGGCCATACTAAATTGCTTATAGTGTTCAGGGTTGTGTAGGTTAGGCACATTCTTCAGGGTAAATGTAGAGTAATAGGGTAGAGGAATGGATCTGGGTGGGTTACTCTTCAGAGGGTCAGTGCAGACTTGTTGGGCCAAATGGTCTGATTTCACACTGTATGGCTTCAAGAACAGTCTAGCAGGGTACAAGCCTTTCGGCCTTTGATGTTGTGCTGACCTTTTATCCTACTCTAAAGATCAAACTAAACTACATAGCCTTCATTTTAGTATCATCCATGTGCCTATCCAAGAACCGCTTAAATGTCCCTGATGTATCTGATTCTACCACCACCGCTGTCAGTGCATACCATGTAACCACAACTCTGTGTAAAGAACCTACCTCTGACATTTCCCCTAACCTTCCTACAGTCATAAAATTATGTCCCCTCATGATAGCCATTTCTGCACTGGGTAAAAGTCTCTAACTATCCACTCTATCTATGCCTCTCATCATCTTGTACACCTCTATCAAGTTAATTCTCATCCTTCTTCGCTCCATTGAGAAAAGCCTCACCTCTCTCAACCTTTCTTCATAAGACATGCCCTCCAGTCCAAGCAGCATCCTGGTAAACCTCCTCTGCACCCTCTCTAAAGTTCCCACATCCTTCCTATAAGGCGGCGACCAGAACTGGACATAATATTACAAGTATGGTCTAACCAGGGCTCTATAAAGCTGCAGCATAACCTTGCAAACTCAATCCCCCGCTAATGAAAGCCATCACACCATACACCTTCTTAACAAACCTATAACTTGGGTGGCAACTTTGAGGGATCTATGGACATGGACCCCAAGATCCCTCTGTTCCTCCACACTGTCAAGAATCCTGCCTTTAACCGTGTTCTGCATTCAAATTCTCGATCTTCCAAAATGAATCACTTCACACTTTTCCAGGTTGATCTCCATCTGCCACTTATCAGCCCAGCTCTGCATCCAGTCAATGTCCTGTTGCAACAGCCCTCCACACCATCCACAACTCCACCAAACTTCGTGTCATCAGCAAACTTACTAACCCACTCTTCCACTTCCTCATCCAAGTCATTTACAAAACTCACAGAGCAAAGGTGAAAGAACAAATCCCTGTGGAATATCACTGGTAACCGGGCTCCAGGCTGAATACTTTCCATCTACGAATACCTTCTGTCTTCCATGAGCCAGCCAATTCTGTATCCAGACAGCCAGCTTTTCCTATATCCCATGCCACTAACATCTGAAGCAGGAGCAAGGTCCGAAAACTTGTATTTTCAAATAAACCTGCTGGATTATAACCTACTATATTTAAACAGTGCAGAAGAGCCTTAATTTACTCTTTAATTTACTCCATTCTGGATCTACTTATTTAATAATTGCTGCAAGTTACCTCAATCGCCTCCTTTTCTGTATTCATCTTCCTTCCTGCAAGAATTCTGAAAAATAGTCAAATTGCAATTACATTTAGTACAAACTTCTTCAAAATAAACAGCAAATATCAGACAGTCAGGATGATCCACTCAATCGGTTCAATTTTTTCCACATAAAGTTCATGGTCTGTCTCTCAAGTCATTTGTTTTGTCCACCAGTCTCTGATTCTCTCTCCCTCCACTTCTTTTTCCTGGTGCTCTCTCTCTGCTACCCCCTCAAGCATTCTCTCACTCTTGCTTCAGTTTCTTTGTAACTGCATTTCTAATTTCCCCTCCCTGATATCACCCTGTGCAACATATCCAACCTTGACCCACATACTCCAAACCCGTCAAAGTTTCCTAAAAATTTTATATCCAACAAGGTCACCTGTTCTGACTACTTGATAAGGGAGATATTCCAGGACTCTGTGCAATGTTTCTCTAGCCTTGCTACAAATATTTCTGTATCTCATTCCTCGAACAATACTCATGCGAAATGAGCCTGAGCTGGTGCTGTACGTATGACAAACCTTTGCAGTTACTCCTCTGGTCTGGGGCAGTGTTGGAGCCAGGCAGTTGACAAAAATAACTCTGTCACATTGCAAAATGAGCTTGGTGTGTGGATCAAGTTCTGAAGACCAGCCATTCAGCGCAACAGCTGCCCTGAAGATGTTGAAGAATCATTCCCACTGGCACCTTCTCCTTCGATTGGAGACTGGCAGCCATTAGAAGACCACATTGATGACGGAGAGCCACAGGGGACAGTTTGCTCCCTCCTTGTGACTGTATTGTCGGAGCAAGAATTCAGAAGCTGCAATTAACAACACTTACTCTGCTTCATACTGGTTTGGAGTGATGATGTCAGCGAGGGGGACCACTTTCTCTTTGTAAGCTGGAAGAAGATTTTCCGGAACATACTACGGATAGAACAAGACATTCAGCAAAATAATATCCACTGGACATGAGAGGTAGAGAGACAGACATGCATGCATCAGTCACTCACCATGTATCCATCTCCATTCCTTTTATCACCCATCACAGGGTCACAGACTGGAAAAGAATTCAGTAAACAATCATTTACATTAATTAACAATTATTTACATTAAAAGACAATCCTTCTCTGCTCCCTACCTCTGCCAACATATTGGATAAACATATGGACGAAAATGAATAGTGTAGGTTAAATGGGCTTCAGATTGGTTTCACAGGTTGGCACAACATCGAGGGACGAATGGCCTGTACTGCACTGTAATGTTCTATGTTCTCACCCAAGTCTCTCTCAGATCCTATTCCCAAATAAACTACAATGATCAGTGTCGCCCTTAGACTGTCATCCTTGGATCCCTTACTATACCAGTCTAGGAAGTGATGCTGAAACTGGGAAGATCCCAACTGGGGTCTTGTATTTATTTCTGGGCACCACATTTTACGAAGGGCGTGTTGTTGGAGAAGCTGCACAGGGAGTTTGCCAGAGTGGATTAGAGATGGTTTAATAAGGGCATGAACAACAGGACAACATAGAATCAGTTTTACATGTTGGGTGGTTGCAGTCCGGAAAGCACTTGCTTGAAAGATTAGAAAAAGCAGACAATAGAAATGAATAGGAGAAGTACTTCAAGGGGATTAAAAAAAAAATTCACAATTGTCACTTGATAGACCAGTATTTATTGCTCATCTCTACTTTCCCTTGACTGCTTGGGCAGCACAGTGGCTCGGTGGTTCACACTGCTGCCTCACAGCGCCAGGGACCCGGGATTGATTCCTGCCTTGGGCAACTAACTGTGTGGAGATTGCATATTCTCCCAGTGTCTGCATGGGTTTCCTCCGGGTGCTCCAAGTTTATGTTGGTCATTAGTCAGGGGTAAATATAGGATAGGGGAATGGGTCTGGGTTGGTTACTATTTGGAGGGCCGGTGTGGAATTGTTGGGCCAAAGGGCCTGTAGGGAATCTAATCTAATCAAGTGCTAGCTCAGTTGTTTCAGAGGGCAGCAATGAGTCAACCACATTGTGGGTCTGGAGTCACATATAATTCAGACCTGTCCAAGACAGCAGATTTCCTTCCCTAAAAGGAACAGTGACCAAGGTGGGATCTTCTGACAATTGAGTGTGGTTATCTGGTCAGACTAGTTTTTAAATTCCAGATTTTTTGGGATTCAAATTTCATCATCTCTCACAGTGAGAAATGAACTCTGAACCCTAGAACGTTAACCTAGGGTCCTAGATGACTATGGACATTCACACTATGCCTTCCCTTACATTTACAGGGCTTGAGGACAGAGCAGGGGAGTGAGATTAACTGGGTATTTATCTCAGAGAGCTAAAAGAGACTTGAGCTGAATGGACCCCCTCTAGTGGGAGTGCTAGTTAAGGATTCTCTAAAGGTAAACATGCAGGTTGAGTCCGTGATTAAGAAAGCGAATGCAATGTTGTCCCTTATCTCAAGAGGGTTGGAATATAAAAGCAGAGATGTGCTACTGAGACTTTATAAAGCTCTGGTTAGGCCCCATTTGGAGTACTGTGTCCAGTTTTGGTCCCCACACCTCAGGAAGGACCTACTGGCACTGGAACGTGTCCAGTGGAGATTCACATGGATGAACCCTGGAATGGTAGGTCTAACATATGAAGAATGGCTGAGGATCCTGGGATTGTATTCATTGGAGTTTAGAAGATTAAGGGGAGACTTAATAGAGACGTACAAGATAATACATGGCTTGGAAAGGGTGGACGCTAGGAAATTGTTTCCATTAGGCAAGGAGAGTAGGACCCATGGACACAGCCTTAGAATTAGAGGGGGTCAATTCAGAACAAAAATGCGGAGACATTTCTTCAGCCAGAGGGTGATGGGCCTGTGGAATTCATTGCCGCAGAGTGCAGTGGAGGCCGGGACGCTAAATGTCTTCAAGGCAGAGATTGATAAATTCTTGGTGTCACAGGAATTAAGGGCTACAGGGAGAATGTGGGTAAGTGGAGTTGAAATGCCCATCAGCCATGATTGAATGGTGGAGTGGACTCGATGGGCCGAATGGCCTTACTTCCACTCCTATGTCTTATGGACCCCTGTGCTGTATGATTTAATAAACTTAACTCCAAATGCACGGTTGATCCACCCGCCCATCCCACGCTTGTTATTTACACTACAATCTGAAACTGAACGTCAAACAAAATCTCATTGCCAAGCACAGCGCCCAATACTGCAAAGCTCAAGACAGCTAATTAACTGAAGGGATCGCCCTCTCTGAGATACAAATCAAAATCAGTAGTCCTGATTCTGAAAACAAAGACAACCAGTACTGAGAATCAAACTGTAACCTCAACTATCAGTTCATTCAAAATCAGACAATACAAGAATAAAGGTTGTGAGCTACAGTCATTGCCTGCAAGATTAGATAAAAGCCTCAAAAGCAGCTTTCTACTGCACATTACCAATCCACAACCACAGCATTCAAGGACAGACTCACCATAAACCAGTTTAGGGTTCTGTCTCCTCAGCTCCTGAATAATTTCCATCACCTTATCCAGAAATGAAGTGTCTCTGGTGTAACCTTATAAAACGTACAGAGTGTATCATTCACTAAGTAAAGGAAGTTGAGAGTTGAGAGGCGCACACCCCACCTCCCACACAGACAGCTACACACCTTGATGTAACCGGCCAGAAAATACAAACAGCATGCCAGAGCAGTGCAATAACTGATGGGACTTTGTGCATACAATAAATTAAAATTTCTCTCCACACTGTCCCCATCAAACACTCCCAGGACAGGGACAGCGCAGGGTTAGATACAGAGTAAAGCTCCCTCCTACACTGTCCCATCAAACACTCGCAGGACAAGCATATGGATTAGATACAACATAAAGCAATCAGTTGCGCCAACCCTCGTCCTCAAGATATAATCAGCACCCACCTGTCAGGACATAGTCATAGCGAGTTACATCATTCAGTTGGAGCCCTTCATACAGTGTTTGCAGTTCATCTGCTGTCATGGTTTGCCCCTTCCAGTGATCATATCCTGAAACACAGACACAGCAGTGATTGGGACTGGCAGGACTTTGGGAGATGTTGTAGTAACTTTGCTTGTATTAATGGATAAAACAAATGACTGGTCATCAACTTTACCTTTATACTGAACCAATCTTGTAGGTTTGCTTTCAGGCTAATAGCAGCTTTTGCCGCCATTAATTAGAATAAACTTTCACTCATACCACAATTGAGGCAAGGACATTGTTGTCTGCTGTTTCACAACTCAAGACCCTGGGTCCTTGTGTGCCTTACCAGGACTGTTTGCAGGATCCTGATTTGAGATCTGAGGCTATTGCAGAACATTCTTTACCATGCAGTGGTCAGAGAAGTGTTTGTCTTGTGTTATGCTGATGTTGGCTCTTGGCAATTCCCACAGCAGAGTAAGTAGCAAGTCAATAGGAGGAGAAAGAAAGGGCAAAGATCTAAAACAGCACTTACTCCCAATTCACGGCCCCTAAACCCCTACCAGAGAGCCAGTACAAAGGGGTGAATGACCTCTTCCTGCAGCCAATCATTCAATGAGTATTAGGCCATCCAGACTCTTGACATACATTTCATTAGAATTGTTGGTACCTTCAAGAAAAATTGGTCAAGACCAGAGGGAGACAGCAGTACACAGGCACAACCCTGCACCTTCCACCCACAGTTCCCCACACAGGGTAACCTAGTTAGTCAAATTCTTTGTATTTGTAAATTTTAAACAAAATCTATGGGTTCAGCCAGGAAATATGAATAGCTTTCTGTTCATTTCAAAATAGTGCTAATGTCGAGGGAAGTGGACATCAGATATTCTAATATTTCCTGACAGAAGCAGGTAACTGCTGCAAATGTGTTGCTGGTCAAAGCACAGCAGGTTAGGCAGCATCTCTGAGAAGCAGGTAACTGCACATTACCTGCTGTCAGTAAGTCAGAACCTTGTTCATCGAGCAACATTGCCAAGTTGTGTACTAGATAATCTGCTGGAGATACACTTCCAGATTTCCAGACCTGTAATATTGGAAGATGCTGAGACTGAAGGGGCTTTGTTCCCTCAAATGATATACTTTGCACCTTCAGTAAAGAGTGCCTTCATTCGGATAACCCACATGACAGAGGCTTGCATAAGAGTCAACAAGAAAGTAGCAAAAGCAATCTCCACAGAGCACAGCTTTAGCTCAGTAGCCTGCTTTCTATTATTGCTGTTTACTAAACACCAATGCAATTAAAAACAGGCCAATGGAAATATTTTAGACAAAGTGACACTTATAACTGGTACCATTACTGTCTGGTCAAAAACACACTGCTCGCTTCTTTGACCGGAGTTGAAATGGAATTGAAACACTGGAAATGGACATCATACAAAAGTCAAAAGGAGATGGATTGGAGGTTAGGTGCAGGCTCAGCCAGAGTCTCATGTGAAATTCAGGCATTCCAGCCAATAATGCACAGATCCTGATGAAACCCAGGCACTGAGCTGATGTGGACTTTACCCAGGCTCATTATCACTGCTGACAAAGTCCAGCTATAACTGCTGCACATGCCAAGATCCAGCTGAGCAAAGGTGCCTTCTCGAGTCACTATTCAGTTATCCCTCTCAAGATCAACGAGAATAATGAGTGGGCACACCCCAGTGAAAGTCAATGTGTGTGGGACCCCATCCTCCAGTAAGAGTCAATTTCAAGTCATATTCAGACTGCATGAGATAGTTTGTCTCATTTTCCCAGAGACATCCCTTTATTTGTTCTCCTGCTGTGATTTAGCAAAGAAATTGATGAATGTACAGCAGCAGTGATGTGAACACTGAGGAAATGAAACGTGTAGCTGCTGATGTTTGTATCTTACCTGTGTGGTTGGAGAACTGGACTGAGTTGATTAAGTCCACCTCGAATCCCAACACCTATTAGAGAAAACAAAATAGAGTTAGGCAGCAGGAGTGAGTGTGTTGGGGTAGCAGTAGTGAGAGGAGTTAGAGGTGAAATGGGGGCATAGTTTGGGGTTAAGAAAGAGGGATTATGGACAAGTTGGAATGAGTCCAAGAAGATGGAGTGAAGTAGGAGGGATGCAGGTGGGGCAGTAAGAATGAGGGTTGAGGGAGAAGAGCGGTTTGGGTAGGGACATTATGGGGAAAATGGAGTGGGGAGTATGGGGACAATGCAGTAGGGGGTATGGGGAAGGTGACAGGTTGTTGGGGAGTGACTGTGGGAGGGTTGGGAATGTCAGTGGGAGTGGTCAGTGGGGTCAGTAACTGTGGGGGAGTGGTCAGTGGATAGTGGGGTCAGTGACTGTGGGGGCGGGGTCAGAGGGTAGGGGGGTCAGTGACTGTAGGGGCGGGGTCAGTGGGTGGTGGGGTCAGTGACTGTGGGGGAGGTGGGAGTGGTCAGTGACTGTGGGGAGGGTCAGAGGGTGAGGGGGTCAGTGACTGTGGGGGAGATGGGATTGGTCAGTGGGGTCAGTGACTGTGGGGGAGGGGAGAGTGGTCAGTGACTGTGGGGAGGGTCAGAGGGTGAGGGAGTCAGTGACTGTGGGGGCAGGGTCAGAGGGTAGGGGGTCAGTGACTGTGGGGGTGGTGGGAGTGGTCAGTGGGTGGTGGGGTCAGAGGGTGAAGGGGTCAGTGACTGTGGGGGGGAGTGGTCAGTGACTGTGGGGGCGGGGTCAGTGGTAGCTGGGGTCAGTGACTGTGGGGGAGGGGGGAGTGGTCAGTGACAGTGAGGGAAGGGGGCGTGGTCAGTGGGGTCAGTGACTGTGGGGGCGGGGTCAGAGGGTGAGGGGGTCAGTGACTGTGGGGGCGGGGTCAGAGGGTAGGGGGTTAATGACTGTGGGTGTGGTGGGAGTGGTCAGTGAGTGGTGGGGTCAGAGGGTGGGGGGTCAGTGACTGTGGGGCGGGGTCAGAGGCTGTGGGGAGGGTCAGTGACTGTGGGGGTGGGGTCAGAGGGTGTGTGGGGGTAATTAGGGGTGTGTGTGATGAGTAGGAACCTCTCCCCCCCCCCCCCCTCCTTCCCCGCTCACCCCGGGACTGACCTGGAGCGGAAACGCCGCCGACTTGTTTCCGACGAAGCCGCGGACGACGTGACTCTGGATGGAGAGCACCCGGCACTCGGGCTCCGGCTGCATGGCGGGGGAAAGGCCGGGGCCGGCAGAGCGGCTCGGGGACGCGGGCCGGGGCCGGATCTCTCTCTCTGTCAGTCAGTCAGTGAGGCCAGGCCTGGCCTGGCCGCGGGGCCGGGGAGCTGCGCTGGACACGGCCGCTCTGTCCCCGCGGCGGAGCGGAGCGGCGCGGCCCCCCTCCCCCCGGCCTCAGGCACACTCCGGGCACCTTCCGGAAGCGGCGCGAGGTCCTCAGCAGCTGACGCTCAGAAACCGCCCGATCAAAGGCTGTCGGTATCCAGGCAACGGGTCACCTAGCAACCGGGTCAGGTAGGTTCACCGCGGGGGGAGGGGGTACCAGAGGCTGGTATTGAGGGGGAGGGGGTATCTGGGTGGCAGAGGGGGTGGGGGTACCAGGGGATGGGGGTATCAGGGGGTGGTATTGAGGGGGTGGGGGTATCAGAGGGTGGTATTAATGGGGAGGGGGTATCTGGGTGGCAGAGGGGGTGGGGGTATCAGGGGGTGGGGGATCTGGGTGGTATTGAGGGGGTGGGGGTATCAGGGGGTGGGGGATCTGGGTGGTATTGAGGGGGTGGGGGTATCAAGGGGTGGGGGATCTGGGTGGTATTGAGGGGGTGGGGGATCTGGGTGGTATTGAGGGGGTGGGGGTATCAGGGGGTGGGGGATCTGGGTGGTATTGAGGGGGTGGGGGTATCAGGGGGTGGGGGATCTGGGTGGTATTGAGGGGGTGGGGGTATCAGCGGGTGGGGGTATCAGAGGGTGGGTTTGGGAGGGAGGGGTATCAGAGGTTAGTATTGGGGGAATATCCCCGGGTGGTGTTGAGGGGAAGCGGGGTATTGAGGGATAGGGGCTTTTCAGCAGGTGATATTGAGGGAGAGTGCGTATCAGAGGCTGGTATTGAGAGGGAGCGGTATATCATTGGATAGTATTGAGGGGACAGGGGTATCAGCAGGTGGGTTTGAGGGGGCAGAGTTTGGTATTGAGGGGAAGAGGGAGTCAGAGAGTCAACATTATGGGGGTATCATACGGTGGTATTGAGGGAGGAGAAGGGCATCAGATTTATACTGAGGGCGAAGGGGGTATCAGAAGGTGGTGGTCAGGGAAGGGGGCTGTCAGAGGGTTGTATTGAGGGGGAGGATTATATCATTGGGTGGTATTGAGGGGGCAAGTGTATCAGCGGGTGGGTTTGGGGACTAGAGGGCTATCACAGTGGTTTTGAGATGGGTATCAGAGGGAGTGATTGAGGAGGAGAGAGTGGTATCTGACAGTGGTATTGGGGGTTTTAGAGGGTGGTCATGAAGTCTGGGGGGATATCAGAGGGGGGAGTTATTGAGGGGGAGGAGGCTATCAGGGTGGCATTCGGGGGATATCAAAGCATGGTAATGAGGGCCGGGGAGATATCAGAGGGGTTATTGCAGGGGAGGAGGCAATCAGAGGGAGTTATTTGGCGGTGGGGGGAAGGTGATATTGACGGGGATTTGGGTATCAGAAGGTGGTATTGATGAGGGAAGTGTCAATGTGGTATTGAGGTAGGTGTATATCAGAGGGTGATATTGAGGGGATTGGGGTATCAGAGGGTGGTCTTCAGGGGAGGAGGCTGTCAGAGGGTGATATTGAAGGGGAGGAGGTATTAGAAAGTGGTATTGAGGGGTGGGGATATCTGGGTGGTATTGGGGGACAGCTATCAGATGGGTTCATTTAGGGGAGGGGTGTATCAGAGGGAGACTGTAACTGGAATGGGCGAGGTAGTGGAGGGACCAGGGGTGACGTCACTCCCCCAATCCCAGCTCCTGCCTGATATCAGGTCCTAGCTCCCAGCCCTGCCGAGTTTCCACCATCCCCCCAGACCCCCCCCCCCCCCACTGAGGATGAATGATCAGTCTTCAGCAAAGCCCTTACCTTCATCCCCCTCTGCTCCCAGATCAATGAATTCAACACATAAAGTGACATCGAACACTTCTTCAGCAGCCTCCGCCCCGAACTTACTTTTTCCATCAAGACTCCCGCCCACCTTCTGAGGGCCCCTTCGCCTGACTCCAGCACACCTCATCCACCTGGACACCATGTGCTAGTCTGTTACCTACCCTTGACCTCTTAATTTCCAACTGCTGCCGGGACATTGACCGTCTCAAACTATCCACCCCCTCACCCACTCCAACCTCTCACCCTCACAACGTGCAGCCCTGCACTCCCTCTGCTCCAACCCCAACCTTACCATCAAACCAGCAGAAAAGGAGGGGGTAGTGGTAGTTTAGCACACTGACCTCTACACCGCTGAAGTCAAGTGCCAACTTGAAGACACCTCCTCCTACCACCCCCTCAACCATGACTTTACCTCCTATCACCAAACCATCATCTCCAAGACTGTACACAACCTCATCACCTCAGGGGATCTCCCACCTACAGCTTCCAACCTCATTGTTCAGGAACCCTGCACCAGTTCTACCTCCTACCTAAGATCCACAAGCCTGATTACTCCAGCCGACCCATCATCTCAAGATTAGAGTGATGCTGGAAAAGCACAGCAGGCCAGGCAGCAACTGAAGAGCAGGAAAATTGATGTTTCAGGCAGGAGCCCTTCATCAGGAATGACCCATCGTCTAGCCTGTTCCTGCCCCACCGAATTCATCTCCAACTACCTTGATACTGTCCTATTCCCCTCTAGTCCAGGAACTCTCCACACATGTTCGGGACACCACCCATGCCCTCCACCTGCTCCAAGACTTTCATTTCCCTGGCCCCCAATGCCTCATCTTTACCGTGAACATCCAGTCCCTATATACCTCCATCAGCCATGACCAGGGCCTCCAAGCCCTCCATTTCTTCCTATCCCAGTGTCTCCACCTGCACCCTTCCACTGACACTCTTATTCATTTGTCTGAGCTGGTCCTCACCCTCAATAATATTTCCTTTGAATCCTCCCACTTCCTCCAGACCAAAGGAGTAGCCATGGGCACCTGCATGGACCCCAGCTATGCCTGTCTCTTTGTTGGCTACGTAGAATAGTTCATCTTCTGGAGTTACACCGGCACCCTCCCCACCTCTTACTCCGCTACATTGATGACTGCATCAGTGCCATCTTGTGCTCCCATGAGGAGGTAGAGCAGTTCATCAACTTCACAATACATTCCACCCCAACTGTAAATTCACCTATCTCAGACACCTCCCTCCCCTTTCTGGACCTCTCCATCTCCATCAACGGTGACCAACTCAACATTGACATTTTCTACAAACCCACTGCTTCCCACAGCTACCTGGATTACACCTCCTCCCACCCTGACTCCTGCATCTGCTCCCAGAAGGATCGGTTCTACCACAGAATACACCAGATGGCCTCCTTCTTTAAAGACCACAATGTCCCCAACCACATGGTTGATGATGCCCTCCAACGCATCTCATCTACTTCCTGCACCTCCGCCCTCTAACTCCACCCCTCCAACCGCAACAAGGACAGAACAAGGCAGCGTCTTCAAGGCAGAGATTGATAAATTCTTGATGTCACAGGAATTAAGGGCTACGGGGAAAATGCTGGTACGTGGAGTTGAAATGCCCATCAGCAATGATTGAATGGCGGAGTGGACTCAATGGGCCGAATGGCCTTACTTCCACTCCTATGTCTTATGTCTTAACACCCTTGTCGTTACCTTCCACCCCACCAACCTCCATGTGCATGGCATCATCCTCCACCATTTCCACCACCTACAAATGGACCCCACCACCAGAGAGATATTTCCCTCCCCATCCCTGTCCACTTTCAACAAAGATTGTTCCCTCTGTGACTACCTGGTCAGGTCCACGCCCCCCAACAACCTGCGCTCCCCTGCCGGCAACTTCCCCTGCCACCTCAGGAATTGTAAAACCTACGCCCACACCTCCCCTCTTATCTCTGTCCAAGGCCCCCAAAGGAACCTTCCACATCCATTTAGTTTAACCTGCACTTCCACACGTCATTTACTGTATCTGTTGCTCCCGATGCGATCGGCACTACATTGAGGAGACTGGACACCTACTCGCAGAGCGCTTCAGAGAACATCTCTGGGATACCCACCACCGCCCTCTGGTGGAATACTTCAACTCCCCCTCCCACTCTGCCGAGGACATGCAGTCCTAGGCCTCCTCCATCACCACCCCTTTACACACTGACACCTGGAGGAGCCTCATCTTCCACCTCAGGACCCTCCAACCCTATGGCATTAATGTGGATTTCACCAGTTTTCTCATTTCCCCTACCCCCAACTTCTCCTAGTTCCAACCTTCCAGCTCAGCACCATCCTCATAACCTGTCCTACCTGTCTGCCTTCTTTCCTATTATCCACTCCACCCTCTCCTCCGATCTATCACCATTACCCCACCTCCCCCCTGCCCCACCCCCTCCCATTTATCTCTCTACCCCTGAGACTTTCAGCCTCACTCCTGATGTAGGGCTTTTGCTCAAAATGTCAATTTTCCTCCTTCTTGGATGCTGCCTGACCTGCTGTGCTTTTCCTGCACCACACTCTCGACTCTAATCTCCAGCATCTGCAGTCCTCACTTTCACCGTAAGAGCAGTGTGACCTACTCCTCCTGTTTGCTATATTTATGACTAAACAAAAAGTGCTAGTGGAAATAATGGGTCTAAAGACTGATAAGCCCCCAGAATCCGTTGACATGTATCCAAGGATATTAAAAGAAGTAGGGAAAGAGACAGTGGAAGGACTGGTAGAAATTTTCCCGCAATCCCTATATCCTGGAGATGTCACAGAGGATTGATAAACTGCCAGTATATTATATGAAAAGAGAAATAGACAAAAAAAAACCTATAGGCCAGTAAGCTTAATGTCTGTATTGGGAAAATGTTGGCTTGTATAACATTGATGTTAAGAGCATAGCATTTAGAAATGCGTGCTGTGATCAAGCAGAGTCAGCATGGCTTCACAAAGGAGAAATCATGCCTGACAGATCTATTGGAATTCTTTGAAGATGTAACAAGTAGAACAGATAAAATAATCAGTGAATGTTGTATTTTTGGATTTTCAGAAGGTGTTTGATAAGGTGCCACATGCTAGCCTACTTAATAAGATGAGCCCATGGTGTTGGAGATCGTATTTTAGCATGGACAAGGGGGCATTTTCAGGTTGGTGGCCTAATTAGCTCTAACTCTAACTAGCAGAGTGTCACAGTGATCAGTACTGGGGCCACAATTATTTATAATATGTATTAATGGACTTGGATGAGGAAAGTGAATATACTATCGCTAAGTTTGTGGATGACACAAAAGTGTCTATACATTGATTTAAATGGGTGAAATGAGTCAGCAAAAGTTTGGGATAAGGAATATAATGCGGGAAAATTTGAAGTTGTGTACTTGCCAGGAAGTACAGAAGAGGTGAATATTATTTACGAGGAGAAAGACTGCAGAAAGCTACAGTACAAAGGGATTTGTGAGTCCTTGCACATAAAGCTTAAAAAAGCTAGCATACAAATTCAGCAGGTAATAGGGACGGCAAAACGAGTGTTGGAATTTGAGGTGTAAAAATATGGAAGTCCTGCTGAAACTATACAGCATGCTGGTCAGACTGCAGCTGGAATACTGCCTTTACTCATTAGAATTTAGAATAATGAAAAGCGACATTGTTGAAACGTACATGATTCTTAACAGATTTGATAGGGTCATACAGGTGTACAACACGGAAACAGACCCTTCAGTCCGACTCGTCCATGTCAACCAGATATCTGAAATCAATCTAGTCCCACTCGCCTGCACTTGGCCTATATCCCTCTAAACCCTTTCTGGTCATAAACCCATCCAGATACCTTTTAAATGTTGTAATTGTTCCAGACTCTATCACTCCCTCTGGCAGGCCATTCTGTTCACATACCATCTCTGCATGAAAAAGTTGCACCTTTGGTCCTTTAAAATCTTTCTCCTCTCACCTTAAACCTGTACCCTCTAATTCTGAACTCCGCCATCCCAGGGGAAAAGCATTGTCCATTTACCCTAGCCATGCTCCTCATGATTTTAAAAACCTCCACAATGTCATCCCTCAGTCTCCAATGCTCCAGGTAATATAGCCTCAGCCTATTCAACCTCTCCCTCTAGCTCAAATCCTCCAACCCTGGCAACATCCTTGTAAATCTTTTCTGAACCCTTAAGTTTCACAACATCCTTTTGATCGGAGGAAGAATTGCACACTATATTCCAAAATTGGCCAAATCAACGTCCTGTACAGCCACAACATGACCTCCCAAATCCTAAAGAAAAGCATACCAAACGCCACCTTCATTATCTACCCATGACTCTGCTTTCAAGGAACTATGAACCTGCACTCCAAGGTCTCTTTGTTCAACAATGCTCCCCCTGCCCTTATTTGCCTTTCCAAAATGCAGCACCTCACATTTATCTAAATTAAACTCCATCTGCCACTCCTCAGCCCATTGGTCCATCTGATCAGGGTCCCATTGCACGCTGAGGTGACTTTCTTCACTGTACAAACTTACTAATTATACCTTCTATGTTCACATCCAAATCATTTATACAGATGATGAAAAGCAATGGACCCAGCATCGATTCTTGTGGCACACCACTGGTCATAGGCCTCCAGTCTGAAAAACAACTCTCCAACACCACCCTCTGTCTTCTACCTTCAAACCAGTTCTGTATCCAAATGGTTTGTTCTCCCTGTATTCCATGTGATCTAACCTTGCTAACTAGTGTCCCATGAGGAACCTTGTCGAACGCCTTACTGAAGTCGATATAGATCATGCCCACCACTCTTCAATCATCAATCCTCTTCATTACTTCTTCAAAACTCAATCAAGTTCGTGAAACATGATTTTTACATACAATGCCATGTTGACTATCCTTAATCAGTCTGTGACTTTCCAAATGTATGTAAATCCTGTCCCTCAGGATTCCCTCCAACAACTTGCCCATCAGCAATGTCAGGCTCATTGGTCTGTAGTTCCCTGGCTTTTCCTTACCATCTTTCTTAAATAGTGGCCCCACATTAGCCAACCTCCAGTCTTCCGGCACCTCACATGTGACTATCAATGATACAAATATCTAAGCAAGGGCCCTGCAATCACTTCCCTAGCTTCCCACAGAGTTCTAGGGTACACCTGATCCTGGGGATTTATCCACTTTTATACGTTTTAAGACATCCAGCGACGCCTCTTGTGTAATATGGACATTTTTTAAGATGTCACCATAAATTTCCCCACATTCTCCAATGTCCTTCTGCACAGTAAACACTGATGCAAAATGCTTGTTTGGTATCTCCCTATCTCCTCTGGTTCTACACATAGGCTGCCTTGCTGATCTTAGAGGGGAGAGAGTGTGGTGCTAGAAAAGCACAGCGGGTCAGGTAGCATTCAAGGAGCAGGAAAGTCAATGCTTTGGGCAAAAACTCTTCATCCGGAATGAGGGGCCCTACTCTCCCGCTAGTTATTCTTTTGTCCTTAAATGCATTCATAAAATCCCTTTGGATTCTCCTTGACCTTATTTGCCAAAGCTATCTCATATCCCCTTTTTGCCCTCCTGATTTTCCACTTAAGTATACTCCCACTGTCTTTATACTCCTGTAAGGATTCACTCAATCTCTGCTGTCCACCTGACATACGCTTCCTTCTTTTTCTTGATCAAAACCTCATTTCTCTAGTCATCCAGCATTCCCTATACCTACCAGCTTGGCATTCACCCTAACGGTAACAATCCTGACTTTCGGAATCTCATTTCTGAAGGTTTCCCAGACATCCTTTTACTTGCGAACATCCGCTTCCAATCAACTTTTGAAAGTTCTTGCCTAACACCGTCAAAATTGGCTTCCTCCAATTTAGAACTTTAACTTTTAGATCCGGTCTATCCTTTTCCATCACTATTTTAAAACTGGCCCCAAAGTGCTCCCCCACTGACACCTCAGTCACTTGCCCTGCCTTATTTCCCAAGAGTAGGTCAGGTTTTGCACTTTCTCAGTAGGCACATCCACATTCTGAATCAGAAAATTTTCTAGTGCACACTTAAGTTTCTCTCCATCTAAACCTTAACTATATGGCAGTCCCAGTCTAGGTTTAGAAAGTTAAAATCCCTTACTGTAACCACCCTATTATTCTTAAAAAAAATAACTGAGATTCCTGTTAAATTTATTTCTCAATTTCTCGCTGACTGCTGGGTGGGTGGGTGGATGGATGTCAATCCCAATCAGGTGATCATCCTCACTAAGTACAACCGTAATATTATCCCTTATCAAAAGCACAATCCCCCTACTCTCTTGCCCCCCCTTTCTATTCTTCCTATAACATTTGTATCCTGGAACACTAGGCTGCCAGTCCTGTCCCTCCCTGAGCCACATTTCTGAAATTGCTGTGATATTCTAGTCTCATGTCCCCAACCATGCCCGGAGTTCATCTGCCTTCCCTGCTAGACCTCTTGCACTGAAATAAATAATTTAATTTATCAGTCCTACCTTGTTTTCCGCTTTGTTCCTGCCTGCCCTGTCTGTTTGACTTGTTCCTTTTCCCAGATGTACCGGTCTCAGACCGATCTCTTTCCTCATTATTTCTCTGAGTCTCACTCCCCCACCTTACTAGTTTAAATTCTCCTGAGCAGCTCTAGCAAATCTCCCAGCCAGTATATTAGTCCCTTCTAATTCAGGTGCAATCCGTCATTCTTATACAGTTATTTCCATCCCAGATGAGATTCCAATGATCCAAAAAATGTGAACCCTTCTTCCCTGAACTGGCTTCTCAGCCATGCATTCCTCTGCTCTACCCTCCTATTCCTACCCTCACCAGCTCGTAGTACAGGGAGTAATCCAGATATCATACCCTCGAGGACCTTTCTTTTTAAATTCCTGCCTAACTTTGTATAATCTCCCTTCAGAATCTCATCCTTTTCCTTTCCCAATGTTGTTAGCTCCAATGTCTACAACAACCTCCTACTGGTCCTTCTATCCTTTGAGAACATTCTACACTCTCTCCAAGATATCCTTGATCCTGACACCAGGGAAGCAATACACTATTCTGATTTCTCGTTGTCGGTCGCAGAAACATCTGTCTGTGCCTCTGACTACAGAGTCCCCTATCACAATTGATCATTTGGAACCTGAAGCACTCCTTATTACATTAGAGCCAGTCTTGGCTCTAAAGTTCAGACATTCTCCTGATAGCCCATCACCCCTTATATTTTCCAAAACAGCTTAATTGTTTGAGAGGAAGATAGTCACAGGAGACCCCTGCACTACCTACCTCCCTCTCCTATCTTTCCAGGAGGTAGCCCATCTACCTGACTGTATCTGTGTTTTTTTCTCCCTTCCTATCACAGCCCCAGTTCCTGTAAGTTCCTCATTACCTCTAACTGCTGCTCCAACTGATCCATGCGAACAGATAGGACTTGCAAACACTTAGTGCAGACATAATCATCAATAGCGTGGATACTCTCCCTTACCTCCCACATCCGACAGGAAGAGCACATCACTCTACTGAAGGCCATCTTTGCACCTTAACAGACCCAGAGAAAAGCACAGTCTTACTGCTCAAAAAAACACTAGTCCAGACTAACTGAGTACCTGTGTCTTATATGTTTAAAATTTAATCAAGAGACAGATCCCAATGAAACATATGATCATAAAAGAGCCCATTCTACTCATTATTGTAGATTTACAATACAACAGCATGGTTACACTTAAAAACAATGCACTTAGCTGCTCCCATGCTGTGAGCTCCCCCACACAGGTTCCTCCAAGGTCAGCTGTGAATGTCACTGTTTGTTAATTTTTCTTAGATGTACTCCAACGTCCAGAAATACTTGAACTCAAACAACAATGGCGGTAGCTGTGCAGATTCACTGCTGTGTCAGACAGCAGTGTAGGTTTCTTTCTCATTTGATTCACTGACCATGTGCTCACTGCCTTTGTCTCTCTTCTTCCTTTTTAAAGTGCTGTTGTTTTCACCTTTTCTTCCCCAAAAAATTTCAAAACAATGCAATAGCTTACAAAATAGTAATTACTGCTCCTGGAATTCGAGGAGCTGAAATCAGCTCCAATATTGAAAATACCACAAAAAAAAAGGAGCAGGTCTTACAGCCACAACTTTTTCCTTTCCTCCATCTTGGATGACCGGTACAAAGTATGAGAAACTGAAGAAAACTGGATTCAATTTACATTATTTTAAATTGTTTTTCTTCTTTAAGCTCCTTTCACATTTTCACTGCTCTACTGCTCCTGGTTCTTTCCTTCTCTTGCCACGAGTACGTATCTTAGCTTACAGTCTACAGCACAAAACTGTTGTAAAGCCATTTCCTAGCATTATTTTAAAAAAATTTCACTCATTGGACATAGGTATCGCTATTTGGCCAGCATTTATAGCCCATCCCTAATTGCCCTTCAGAAGGTGGTGAGGAGCTGCCTTCTTGAACTGCTGCAGTCGCCACCTGTTGTAGGCCTACCCACAATGCCTTTAGGGAGGGAATTCCAGGATTTTGATCCTGCAGTGAAATGAATAAACAGCAATGCATTTTCAAGGGTAGATGTTAAAATGTTGCTTCCCTTTGTGAGAGAGTCTATGACCAAAGGCATGATGTCAATGAGAGATCGCTCTTTTAAAACAGACATGGGAGAAATTTCTTCTCTCAGAGGACAGTGAATGGTGGATATCTTGGCCAGCAAGGGTTGTCAAGGCTGGGTTGTTGAGTATATTCAAGACAGATTTTTAATCAGTAACAGAATCAATATTTATGGAGAAAAGGCAGGAACGTGGTTTTGAAGATTATTAGACAAGTCATGGTCTGATTGAATACCAGAGCTGACTTATGGGCTGAAAGACCTACTTCTGATCCTCTGTCTTATAGTCTGCAAACAGAGAAACCATCTTTGGCTATGATTCTAATGTAGGAAGTGTGTTACCCATAACACACAATCCTTACAGACTCAATCCAGATATATTAGCTTTAGTGTGGGAAGAGATTAAGTTCATGATGGACTGTGACATTATTGAACCAAGTCACAGTAGCTGGAACTCTCCTATCTTAAAGGTGTCAAGATCTTATAGTTAGGAAGGATATACATTGTCACACAGACAATGCGATAACAAAGGCAGATTCTATCTGATCCCATGACCAAAGACAATTTTGAAATTATTAGTCAAGCACAGTTCATTACAAACATTGACTTGATAGAAGGCTATTAGCAAGATCCGATGATAAATGGAGCCAAAGAAATGTCAGCTTTTGTAACGCTTTATGGACTTTTCAATGCAAATCCATGCTATTTAGAATGAAAAATGCACCAGCAATTTTCCAATAATTAGCCAACAAATCTATTGAAGAGTTGTGTAACTATGTGCTTGACATTGATGACTTGGTTGTGTTCTCCAAACCTGGGAAGGCATGTACATAATTTGAATTAACTGTTTAAATGGTTAGTAAGGCCAATTTGGTCATAAATCTGGCTGAAAAAGTATTTGCCAAAGCCAAATCTACTAGTGTGGTCCAACTAGTCAACACGGTCACTTAAGGAAGCAAAATAAGAGGTATCTTGGATTTCCCCGTGCTTAAGACAAAAGGCAAAATGCTGTGATGTATTTCCCCTTTGGTGAGGAATTATATTATAAGGTCTAGGATAACAACACCTCAAAAACGTTCAGTTAATTAAAGAGAGCGCGCAAGGTAGGTCATACCTGACAAACATCATTGAACTTTTTGAAAAGGTGACTAAGGTAGAGAATAGGGGAATGCCTATGGATGTAGTTTTTATGGACTTCCAGAAGGCATTTAAGAAAGTCCTACATGAGCAACTGTTAACAAAGATAGAAGCATACAGAACTAAAGAAAAATTACTGACAAGGCTGCATAATTGATTGAGTGGCAGGAGACAGAAAGTAGGGATATGGGTAGGTACTCAAATTGCATGATGTGACCAGTGATGTTCCACAGTGATCTGTGTCAGGGCCTCAATTATTCACAGTATTTGTTAACAACTTGATGACACAAAGTTAGACAGCATTGGAGACAGCGTGCATGATAGCATAAAATTACAAAGGGATGTTGATAGACTAAGTGAATGGGAAAAACTGGCAGACGAATTTCATTGTAAGCATTTCTCACTTCCTCTAAAAATAAACCAACATAATCAAGGACCCCTCCATCCTGGTTATATTCTCTTCACCCTCCTCTATCTGACAGTAAAAATAGAAACTTGAAAACACATACCACTAGATCCAAGAACTGCTTCTTCCCCAGTGTTATCAGACTTATGAATGGACCTCTCGTATATTAGAGCTGATCTTACTGAGCACCTTCTCCGTTGCAATAAAATATATTCTGCATTCTGTTCTATTACTCTGATGTACATATGTAAGGTACGACTTGCCTGGATAGCAAGCAAAACAGTACTTTTCACTGTACCTTGGTAAATAGGACAATAATAAATCAAACCAAGTGTGAGGTGTCCATTTTGCACCGAGGAAAGAGTAGATCAGGGTACTTTCCAGATGGTCTGAGGTTAAAAAGAGTGGATGTCCAAACAGACTTGGGAGTTCAAGTTTAGTAGAAAGATATCTGGACTTCAGGGGTTAACGTATGAGGAGAGATGAGACAAACTAGGCCTGTTGTCTCAAGAATTTAGAAGTGTTACGAAGATGTGGGTGTACCGTTCCTTTAAGAGAGTTAAAAGCTAGCGGTGACAGCACCAGGTGTAACATGCTGCAGCTACTGGGGTAGCTAGGGTAGCTGGTTTTATTACCGCCTATGGCTTACCTACCATTTGGCATGTATGACACATACAGCAAAAGTTAACCACATCCTTTTGTACCTTAGCCTGAGTCTTTTGTGCCCTTAGGTGACTTCCTACAGGTAATTCATGTGCTCCCCGTAACACCTCCTGTCTGTATGCTACTGGCAACACAATCTGATGCACTTCAACCCATTTCTCCTCTGCACTAACTTGCTATAGTCTCCCATTTCCACCTTAGGATTCCATCTTTCAGATAATAACTCTCCGGAATATTCTCTGCCTCCTTTTCAGAGTACACATCTGCATATACATCTTTTATTGCCTTGTCTTGCTGGTGCAAGTCTCATAGCCTTTTAGGACGAAACGCTTCTGTCTGACCCTCTGCCTGTTCAGGTTTTTCCTGCACCATTATGTCAAACAGGGTATCCACTAACTGAACCTCAACTCCTTCATCTTTCTCTTTACTTTTCGCTTCATACTGTGACTTACAATAATGGGATCTGGTTATCACACAGTCTGGAAAAATACCAGGATATTTCTGTTTTAACTTCTCAGTTATTGGTCTTCGTTGGGTTTCTCCACAACAAGGGGTGTCACTCCCACCTTGGATTCTGCCATATCATTCCCAAGAACAAACTGAATTCCTGGAACTGACACCTGCCAATCACTTCCACAATCTTAAGTTGGCACTCCAACCTGATCTTACACAGGGAAATGCTAAATTTCTGTCCATCTATCCCACAAATTACTACACTCTCGGATAATATATCAGAGAGAGTGCATAGTCGCTCATCCCTTGCTATCAGCGACTGGTTAGATCCAGTATTTCTTAAAATTATAACTTCTTGTCCTTCTCCCCCTATTCTTTACCCACAGAGACGAATTCTTTGTACAGCTCAGGTACTAACTCCATACCCAGTCCCTGCCGAGGCTGTGCACTCCCCTACAGCTCCTCAGCTCTTCTTGGGGTGTCCTTTACGACCTTCACTAATGCCACTGGCTTAACTTTTTTTTAACCACGTTTTCCCACAGTGCCTTTCTTTAACAACCAGCACTTCGACTTTATGTGTTCCACTTTACCACAGTGGAAAAACCCGAGGCCTTTCACTTCCTTTCCACCCTCTTGGGCTTTTTTTTAATCCTGTGGGTTTTTTTTTTCCCAGTGCCCTCGACCTTTGGTTTTGTAGTGTAGGATCACCCCTTCTCCCAACTTCTATCGTCCCAACAGGACGAAATTCTGAATATAAGTTTGTCTTATGCACCAACATGTACTCCTCTACTAATTCTGCTGCCTGAACTTCCTGATCCTCCACCTGAATGTATACCATCTCTGGAAGTGAGTTTTAAACCCCTTCAGCAGAATAATCTCTCGTAGAGCCTCAAAGGTCGTATCTATTTTCAAAGCACGCACCCATCAATCAAAATGACTCTTGTTTAATTCTTTCAAACTCAACATATGTCTGACCTGGTTCCTCCTTTGTGTTTCTGAACCGCTGTCTATGCGCTTCTGGTACCAATTCATAAGCACTTAAAATAGCTTGGTTAACCTCGTCATAATCTCTTGACCTTCATTTGATAGCGCGGCAAATCCCTCACTTGCTCTGCCTACCAGTTTAGTCTGAACTAGTATTCTTCATAAATTATCGGACCACTCCATCTGCCTAATCAATTTTTCAAATGAAATAAAGAAGAGTTCAACATCATTGTCATCAAAATGTGGCAGAGTTTTGACATATTTATACATATCAATACCTCCTCTTTTAATCTCCATCCTGTTAACTTGACTTTGCTGACTAAGTCACAACTTCTCAAGTTCAAATTCTCTCTCTCTCTCTCTCTCTTTCTTTCTCCCTTCTGTCTCTGCTCAGCTAAGAACCTTCTCTTTCTCTCGTTCCTCTCTTTCTCTCGTTCCTCTCTTTCTCTCGTTCCTCTCTTTCTCTCGTTCCTCTCTTTCTCTCGTTCCTCTCTTTCTCTCGTTCCTCTCTTTCTCTCGTTCCTCTCTCTATTTCTCTTTCTCCCTCCCTTTGTTTATCTCCTAACTCCATTTTCCTCAATTGTAATTTACATTTTTCTACCTCTATTGCACGTGTCTGTTTCTCTGACACACCTGATTGTAATTCCCTTACAATTTCAGTTTTAATTTTGTCCTTGGTTAAACCCAAATCTAACTTATTTGCTAATTCTAAAAGTATGGCCTTTCTCTTTCATTCTAAACGTTCTTGGCAAATTTCAGAGTCATCTTCAAATCCCAGAACCCCTTGAGCAATTTTAAGAGCCATTTCTCTCACTTTTAATTTAATCAACCGCAAGTCACTGAAATTAAACAAATTGCCTCACCTACATTTTACCTAAAGATCTAGAACACTGACCTGCAGGTGTTTACATCTGCTGGGATTTTTTGTACCCCCAAATCTATTCAAATCTGTCTAAACAAATTCAAATCCTGATGATGAGCCCCTAAATTGTTACTACATAGGGTAAACACTCCTGCTTAATTTAAAGCAGCAACACAGAAAAGATTTAAAGGTTAAGATGGAGAGGAATTTGTTAATTGTGTACAAGAAAATTTTCTGATTCAGTACCTACTAGAGAAGGTGCAAAACCTGACCTACTCTTGGGAAATAAGGCAGGGCAGGTGACTGAGGTGTCAGTGGGAGAGCACTTTAGAACCAGCGACCATAATTCTATTACATTTAAAATAGTGATGGAAAAGGATAGACCAGATCTAAAAGTTAAAGTTCTAAATTGGAGAAAGGCCAATTTTAACAGTATTAGACAAGAACTTTCAAAAGCTGATTGGGGGCAGATGTTCGCAAGTAAAAGGACGGCTGGAAAATGGGAAGCCTTCAGAAATGAGATAACGAGAATCCAGAGAAAGTATATTCCTGTCAGGCTGGTAGGTATAGGGAATGCTGAATGACTGAAGAAATTGAGGGTTTGGTTAAGAAAGAGAAGGAAGCTATGTCAGGTATAGACAGGATAGATCGAGTGAATCCTTAGAAGAGTATAAAGGCAGTAGGAGTATACTTAAGAGGGAAATCAGGAGGGCAAAAAGGGGGACATGAAATAGCTTTGGCAAATAGAGTTAAGGAGAATCCAAAGAGTTTTTCCAAATACATTAAGGACAAAAGGGTAACTAGAGAGAGAATAGAGCCCCTTAAAGATCAGCAAGACAGCTTTTGTGTGGGGCCGCAGGAGATGGGCCAGATACTAATTTACAGTGGAAAAAGATTTGGAAGATATAGAAAGTAGCGAAATAGATGGTGACACCTTGCAAAATGTCCATCTTACAGAGGAGGAAGTGCTAAATATATTGAAACGCATAAAGGTGGATAAATCCGCAGGACTTGATCATGTGTATCCTAGAACTCTGTGGGAAGCTAGAGAAGTGATTGCTGGGCCTCTTGTTGCGATATTTCTATCACCGATAATCACAGGTGCGATGTCAGAAGACTGGAGGTTGGCTAACGTGATGCCACTGTTTAAGAAGGGTGGTAAGGACAAGCCAGGGAATTATAGACCAGTGAGCCTGACCTTGGTGGTGGACAAGTTGTTGGAGGGAATCCTGAGGGACAGGATGTACGTGTATTTGGAAAGGCAAGGACTGATTAGGGATAGTCAACATGGCTTTGTGCGTGGGAAATCATGTCTCACAAACTTGATTGAGTTTTTTGAAGAAGTAACAAAGAGGATTGATGAGAGCAGAGCAGTAGATGTGATCTACATGGACTTCAGTAAGGCGTTCGACAAGGTTCCCATGGGAGACTGATTAGCAAGGTTAGATCTCACGGAATACAGGGAGAACTCAACCATTTGGATACATAACTGGCTCAAATGTAGAAGACAGAGGGTGGTGGTGGAGGGTTGTTTTTCAGACTGGAGGCCTGAGACCAGTGGAGTGCCACAAGGATCGGTGCTGGGTCCTCTACTTTTTGTCATTTACATAAATGATTGGGTGCAAGCATAAGAGGTACAGTTAGTAAGTTTGCAGATGACACCAAAATTGAAAGTATAATGGACAGCGAAGAAGGTTACCTCCGATTACAACAGGATCTTGATCAGATGGGCCAATGGGCCGAGGATTGGCAGATGGAGTTCAATTCAGATAAATGAGAGGTGCAGCATTTTGGGAAAGCAAATTTTAGTAGGACTTATACACTTAATGGTAAGGTCCTAGGGAGCTTTGCTGAACAAAGAGACCTTGGAATGCAGGTTCATAGCTCCTTGAAAGTGGAGTCGCAGGTAGACAGGATAGTGAAGAAGGCATTTGGTATGCTTTCCTTTATTGGTCAGAGTATTGAGTACCGGAGTTGGTAGGTCATGTTGCGGCTGTACAGGATATTGGTTAGGCCACTGTTGGAATATTGTGTGCAGTTCTGGTCTCCTTCCTATCGGAAAGATGTTGTGAAACTTGAATGGGTTCAGAAAAGATTTACAAGGATGTTGCCGGGTTGGAGGATTTGAGCTACAGGGAGAGGCTGAACAGGCTGGGGCTGTTTTCCCTGGAGCATCGAAGGCTGAGGGGTGACCTTATAGAGATTTACAAAATTATGAGGGGCATGGATAGGATAAATAGACAAAGTCTTTTCCCTGGGGTGGGGGAGTCCAGAACTAGAGGGCATAGGTTTAGGGTGAGAGGGGAAAGATATAGAAGAGACCTAAGGGGCAACTTTTTCACACAGAGGGTGGTACGTGTATAAAATGAGCTGCCAGAGGAAGTGGTGGAGGCTAGTACAATTGCAACATTTAAAAGGCATTTGGATGGGTATATGAATAGGAAGGGTTTGGAGGGATATGGGCTGGGTGCTGGCAGGTGGAACTAGATTGGGTTGGGATATCTGATTGGCATGGACAAGTTGGACCGAAGGGTCTGTTTCCATGGTGTACAATTCTATGACTCTATTTATCCCATGCAGTAATCTGTGAAAGTTCAAGAAGCCAAGAACTATTTAAAGTAAAATTTAACAACTTTATTTCTTAAATTAGAAGAGAATAATTAACTAACAACAATTTACAACTCCTTCCTCTAACCTTTTTTTTAACCTTCTCTTTTGTAATACTATCTGATAAAACTTCCAATTAAGATATACAAAACAAAACTTCTTATCTCAAAACCAGACAGTTTTCGGTTCTTCTCTGTATTCCTGTCTTCCTTTCTGCTTCTTGGGGATTCTGCGTCACAGGTTACTGATCGATAAAGGTACCTCTAAGAGAGCCATTCTCTGGGCAGTTTTTGTTTTTGTCTCCAGGCAACTAGCTACGCCAGTAGCTGGAGCACATGTTACATTGTGTTTTATTGAGAACATTTGGCGCTGTCACTGCTAGCTTTTAACTCTCTTAAAAGTACACCCACATCTTCATCACAGAAAGTCATCTGAACAAAGATATTGGAGACAGTCTAGATGATAGTGGTACGGTGGCTCAGTGGATAGCATTCTGGATCAGTGGTGCTGGAAGAGCACAGCATCCAACGAGATGCTGCCTGAACTGCTGTGCTGTTCCAGCACCACTGATCCAGAATCTGGTTTCCAGCATCTGCAGTCATTGTTTTTACCCAGTGGTTAGCACTGCTGCCTCACAGTGCCAGTGACCCAGATTCAATTCCACCTTTGGGCAACTGTGTGTGGAGTTGTATATTTTGCCCGTGTCTGCATGGGTCTTCTCTGGGTGCTCTAGTTTCCTCACATAATCCAAAGATATTGAGTGGATTGGCTCTGCTAAATTGCCCATTGTGTCCGGGAATGTGTAGGCTAGGTAGATGAGCCATGGTATATGCAGGGTTACAGGGATAAGGGGGGGGGGGGGGTTGGGTCTGGGTGGGAAGCCCTTCAGAGAGTTGGTGTGGACTTGATGGGCTGAATGGCCTGCTTCCACACTTACAAAAAAATTGACAAGGAAATAAAGATAAATCATTTTCACTGTTGGGGCCTCCAGAACTAAGGGCATAGTCTGAGAGTTAAAGCAAATCCTTTAGGGGATGTCTTAGGAATAAAAAGGTGGCAGAGATTTTGAACAAAACCAGAAATAGCAGGAGAAACTCAACAGGTCTGGCAGCATTTATGGAGAGAAAGCAGAGTCAACATTTCAGGTTCAGTAATCCTTTTCGAGGAACTGATTGTAGCTAGGAAAAGGCTGGTCTGTTGGAGAGAGGAATAGAACTCCTTCAAGGTGGGCATATCTGGAAGAGGTTTAGAGCTCTTCTCCAACGATAGCAATGCAAGCCGAGTCAATTGTTAATTTTAAATCTGAGATAGATACATGTTTACATACATTCCTGAAGAAGGGCTCATGCCCAAAACGTCGATTCTCCTGCTCCTTTGATGCTGCCTGACCTGCTGCGCTTTTCCAGCAACACATTTTTAAGCTCTGATCTCCAGTATCTGCAGTCCTCACTTTCTCCTACATGATTGTGAAGCAAAGATATGAAGGATATAGATCAAAGGCAGGTAAATGGGGCTAGGCCAGGATCTCGTTGAATGGTGGAACAGGCTCAAGGGCTGAATGGGTGAATTTTGTTTGTAGTTCATCCTGAATTTTAGTACTGTGTTGGCTCCTTTGATGAATTTGTTGGAGAAAGACAAAAGATTGAATAGGGAAAAGAATGTCAGACAGCTTCCACAGTTTGAAAGCTGACAACGACACCAGTTTTAGCAACACCAATTTCTGAGAAGCCATTCAAACTGACTATTGATGTTAATGGGTTGGAAAAGAGCTGTATAAAGATCTTTGGTGAATTTCTGCAGTGCACTGTATAGATAGTACACACTGCTACTACTGAGCGTCAGTGGTGGAGGGAGTGGCTCTTTGTGGGTGTGGTGTCAATCAAGTGGCTGCTTTGTCCTGGTTAGTGTGAAGCTTCTTGAGTGTTGGAGCTGCACTTGTCTACGCAAGTGAGGAATATTCCATCACACTCCTGACCTGTGCCTTGTAGATGGTGGGCAAGCTTTGGATAATTAGGAGGTGAGTTATTCACTGCAGTATTTCTACCCTCTGATCTGGTCCACTAGCCACCTGCAATCATCTTCACAACCTCTCCGCCCCCACTCCCTCTCCGGCCTATCACCCTCACTTTAACCTCCTTCCACCTATCGTATTCCCAACACCCCTCCCCCAAGTCCCTCCTCCCTAATTTTTATCTTAGCCTGCTTGGCACACCCTCCTCATTCCTGAAGAAGGGCTTATGCCCAAAACGTCGAGTCTCCTGTTCCTTTGATGCTGCCTGACCTGTTGTGCTTTTCCAGTAACACATTTTTAAGCTCTGATCTAGCATCTGCAGTCCTCACTCTCCCACTGTGTTTATTGAGGCAAGTCCAGTTGAGTTTCTGCTCAATGCTAACCTCCAGGATGTGGATAGTGAGGGATTTAGTGATGATACCAACATTGAATGTCAAGAGGCAGTAGTTAGATTGTCTTTTATTGGAGATTGCCATTGTGTGACGTGCATGTTATTTTCCGCTGATCAGCCCAAGCCTGGATTTTGTTCCGATCTAGTTGTATTTGAATATGGCTTGCTTCAGTATCTGAGGAGCAGTAAATGGTGCTGATCATTGTGTGAAGATCCCCACTTCTGACCTCATGATGCATGCTGCTCTGAAGAAACTCACCAAAGCTCCTTAGCACTTAGCAAACACACAACCATTTTGTGATCACTGGAAGGACAAGGGAAGCAGATACATGGAACAGTACATCCTGCAAGTTCCCTCCAAGTCACTCACCAACCTGACTTGGTTATATTGCTGTTCCTTCAGTGTAACTGAGTCAAAATCCTGGAATTCCCTCCCTTGTAGCATTGTGGGAACTATAACATATTTGATGTGATTAATTATTTCTGCTTGTACATATGTACAAAGAAATGTTTTTATTTTGCATATAGTACAGGCAGATTTTTTTTTCATTCATCTCCATCTACCTATTGCACTCTCAGCTACCTTCCCCCCAGCCCCACCCTCCTCCCATTTATCTCTCCACCCCGGAGGCTCCGGTCTCATTCCTGGTGAAGGGCTTTTGCCCAAAACGTTGATTTTCCTGCTCCTCGGATGCTGCCTGACCTGCTGTGCTTTTCCAGCACCACTCCAATCTTGACTCTAATCTCCAGCATCTGCAGTCCTCACTTTCGCTCTGCTTACACTGAATCCAGTCTATATCTGATTCTAGTTTGAGATGACTTTGTTTACACTGCATCCAGATCATGTCTACTGCCTGTTGATAATATTAAAGAATCTCCACTAGTGGAAGGTAATCTAGATGGTCAGCAAGAGAGAAAGCTGACAACGCCTGGAACACGCATTAGGACAAGTCATTCCACTGGCCACATGTGAGGCATTCACTTTGAAAGTATGGAGTTTAGTTTTGTATATTCCCCATCAAAATTGCAAATGCATTAAGAAAGTTTCAGATAGGAGTAGCCAGGATAAATTTTTCAGGGAATGACTGATGAGGAAGAAGCAAGCAGTTATCATTCTTTTCAGTAAAAAGATAAAAAAGCAGGGATATAATCAAGGCCTCTGATCACACACAGAGACAAACTGACACACTATACCTTTATAAAGTACTTTCTAATTAGACACAATCCCATGCACATTCCTAATAATCCTGTAAATTACTTCTTTTCAAGTTTTTTTTGTGCATTCAGGCAGCACTTTCACAACAATTCTATTTTTAAAAAACTACTCGCGCACAATTGAAATTTGGAGCTTATTCAAGGAACAGCTACTGTGTGTCCTTGATAAATATGTACCTGTCAGGCAGGGAAGAAGTTGTTGAGTGACAGAGCCATGGTTTACTAAAGAAGTTGAATCTCTTGTCAAGGGGAAGAAGAAAGCTGATGTTAGGATGAGATGTGAAGGCTCGTTTAGGGTGCTTGAGAGTTATAAGTTAGCCAGGAAAGACCTAGAGAGCACAAAGAAGAGTCAGAAGGGGACATGAGAAGTCATTGGTGGATAGGATCAAGGAAAACACTAAGGCTTTTTATAGGTATATCAGGAATAAAAAAATGACTGGAGTAAGATTAGGGTCAATCAAGGCTGGTGGGAAGTTGTGCATAGAGTCAGAGGAAATGGGAGAAGCGCTAAATGAATATTTTTCATCAGTATTCACATGGAAAGGACAACGTTGTCAAGGAGAATATTGAGATACAGGCTACTAGACTAGATGGGATTGAGATTCACAAGGAGGAGGTGTTAGCAATTCTGGCAAGTGTGAAAATAGATAAGTCCCCTGGGCCAGATTCTCAGGGAAACCAGGGAGGAGATTGCGGAGTCTTTGGCTTTGATCTTTATGTCGTCATTGTCTACAGGAATAGTGCCAGAGGAGTGGAGGACAGCAAATGTAGTCCCCTTGTTCAAGAAGGGGAGTAGAGACAACCCTGGTAATTATAGATCAGTGAGTCTTACCTCTGTTGTGGGTAAAGTGTTGGAAAGGATTATAAGAGATCGGATTTATAACCATCGAGAAAGGAAAAAGTTGATTAGGGAAGGTTGTCCCTCGCAGACCTTATTGAGTTCTTTGAGAAAGTGACCAAACAGCTGGATGAGGGTAAAGCGGTTGATGTGGTGTATATGGAGTTCAGTAAGGTGTTTGATAAGGTTCCCCAAGGTAGGCTATTGCACAAAATATGGAGGTATGGGATTGAGGGTGATTTAGCGATTTAGATCAGGAATTGGCTAGCTGAAAGAAGACAGAGATTGGTGGCTGATGGGAAATGTTAATCCTGGAGTTCAGTTACTAGTGTTATACCGCAAGGATCTTTTTTGGGTCCACTGCTATTTGTCATCTTTATAAATGACCTAGATGAGGGCATAGAAGGATGGGTTAATAAATTTGCGGGTGACACTAAAGTCAGTAGAGTTGTGGACAGTGCCAAAGGATGTTGCAGGTTACAGAGAGACATAGATAATCTGCAGAGCTGAGCTGAGAGGTGGCAAATAGAGTTTAATGTGGAAAAGTGTGAGGTGATTCACTTTGGAAGGAGTAACAGGAATGCAGAGTACTGGGCTAATGGTAAGATTCTTAGTAGTGTAGATGAGTAGAGAGATCTTGGTGTCCACGAACATAGACCCTTGAAAGTTCCCACCCAGGTTGTTAAGGTTGTTAGGAAGGCTTACAGTGTGTTAGCTTTTATTGATAGAGGGATTGAGTTTTGGAGCCATGTGGTCATGCTGCAGCTGTACAAAACGGAAGCTTTGGAAAGGGTTCAGGGGAGATTTATTAGGATGTTGCCTGGTATGGAGGGAATAAATCACATTGAATCATTCTCAACTCCAAGGAGAACAGTGCCAGCCTCAGCAAGCTTTACACCCCGCTGACCTCCTTCATCTCAGGCAGTGTTTTGGTCAATCTCATTTTTTATATTCATTTCCATTGCAGTCCATGTGCTATGGGTTGACCCACAATGCCATTAGGGAGAGAATTCCAGGATTTTGACCCAGTGACCGTGAAGGAACAGCAACACATTTCCAAGTCAGGATGGTGAGTGACTTGGAGGGGAACTTAATGGTGGTGGTATTCCCATAAATCTGCTGCCCTTGTCCCTTTAGATAGAAGTGGCGGTGGGTTTGGAGAGTGATATCTGAGGGTCTTTGGTGTATTTCTGTAGCATATCTTGTAATAGTACACATTGTAGAGTGAATGTTTGTGAATGTGGTGCCAGTCAAGCTTCTTGAGTATTTTTACTCAGAGAGTAGTAAGGGTATGGAATGCTTTGCCTGCAACAATAGTAGATTCGCCAACTTTAAGTACATTTAAGTCGTCATTGGACAAGCATATGGACGTATATGGAATAGTGTAGGTTAGATAGGCTTCAGATTGGTATGACAGGTCAGCACAACATTAAGGGCCAAAGGGCCTGTACTATTCTATGTTCTATGTATTGTTGGAGCTGCAAGTGGGGAGTATTCCATCACATTCCTGTCATGTGCCTTGTAGATGGTGGACAGGCTTTGGATAATCAGGAGGTGAGTTACTCACTGCAGTATTCCTAGCCTGTGCTGTTACAGTCCTCATTAATAGCTATTCACCATCTTAGCCGGATTGTTGTCTTTTGCCTGTCCAACTGTTCTCTCACTCTAGGCTCTATGCCTACCTATTATTTATTCCTTACTCCCTCCTGCCACTCTATCTTCCACAAATAAACTAACATTTTCTGAGCTACCATCAGTTCAGAGGATCACCGACCTGAAACGTTAACTCTGGTTTCTGTCCACAGATGCTTCACATGTGCTGAACTTTTCCAGCAATTTCTGTTTTTGTTTTTTATTTAAAGGATTTGCAATTCTTTCAGTTTTTTTTCCCCAGCCTCTGACCTGCTCTTGGTAATTATATAATGAGTTCAGTACAATTTCTGGTCTCCAACCTCTCAAAGTGGTTAGGCCACTGTTCAAATATTGCATGCAATTCTGGTCTTCCTCAATAGAAAAAATGTTGTGAAATTAAAAGGGTTCAGAAATAATTTACAAGGATGTTGCTAGGGTTGGAGGATTTGAGCTATAGGCTGAACAGGCTGGGGCTGTTTTCCCTGGAGTGTCGGAGGTTGAGGGGTGATATTACAGCGGTTTATAAAATCATGAATAGGGTAAATAGACAAGGTCTTTTTCAGTTGTCCATCTATTCTGTAGAGAAGTCAGACTAGATTTAAAATGTTAAAGATTATTCTCTCGACAAATGCTGCTGACCTGCAGAGTTTCTCAAGCATTCTCTGTGTTGTTTTAGAGACTCCCTTTAAAATTGCAGCTCCTTGTTCTTCCTAAAACTTGTCTTATCACCTTTTTGTCTCAAATTTAATTTACCACAAGTCTGCCTGTTTTACAATCCAGCCATGTCCTTGAGAAATCAATTACTCACTGTTTGCTACAACTCAATGGTTTGGACTGTTTGAAACCTTTAACATGGTAACCTGGACCAAAGTCTCAGTAATGAATATGTCAAAAAGGCAGCAATGTGAACATCGACCCCAAGGAACACCAATTAATATGTAAAATCACAGCAGGAAAGACAGTAGGTCCAGCCAAACTTGTTCAGGCAGACACAGTCTTACATGAGTTATAAGGAGAGGTTGGATAGCCTGGGACTTTTTTCCCTGGAGTGTAGAAGATTGAGGAGTGACCCTGTAGACGTCCATATAATCATGAGGGCATTGATAAGATAGATAGCCAACAGCTATTCCCCATAAGCTGTTTTTCTCTCTCCACAGATGCTGCCAGACCACCTGAATTTCTCCAGCTATTTCTGTATTCATTCTCACATTTTAGATGTTAGTTTTCACTATTATTTTTCTTGATGAAAAGGTTACAGCCTGAAATGTACTAAATCTCTCTACAGACATATTGTCTGACCAGCCCGAGTATTTTCTGTTTTAACAAGATACCAATGTGACTCTTCATTGGCACAAATATGAAATCCTTTGTAAAGGCATTCACATGTCACGTCCATGTTCTCACACACCAGTGTCTATTGTGCTACATTGAAAGGTTATTTGCTCCTCTGATCCAGAATTATTTTAAGTCCTGTCATATTTTTCTTTTTATCACCTTCAATCACTGTCAGCCAGTGGCAGTCAGCATCTTCAGGAACTCGATGCTACTGAGAGTCAGTACCTTCAGGAGTCATAGAGGTCTACAGCATGAAAACAGGCCCTTCAGCCCAACATGCCCATGCCACCCAGTTTTCACAATTAAAATAATCCCATTTGCCTGTGTTTGATCCATATCCCTCTGTCCCTATCTCATTCATGTACCTGATAAAATTGTATTCACTACCTCTGGCAGCCTGTTCCAGACACACTCTACCCCCTGTGTGAACAAAATGCTCCTTTTGTGTACCTCCCCTCTCACCTTAAACCTCTCCCCTCTACTTTAAGATTCCCCTACTATGGGGATAAGCTGTTGGCTATCTACCTTATCAATACCTCTCATGATTTTATAGACCTCTATAACATCATCCCCTCAGTCTTCTATACTCCAGGGAAAAAAAGTCCCAGTCTATCCAACCTCCTTATAACTCAAACCTTCTAGACCAGGTAGCATCCTAGTAAATCGTTCCTGCACTCTTTCTAGTTTAATAAAATCTGTCCTATAGTAGGGTGACCAGAACTGCACGCAGTATTCCAAATGTCGGCTCTCCAACATCTTGTACAGCCCCCACAAGGTGTCCTATTTCCTATAGGAGAAACTGAGGTCTGCAGATGCTGGAGATCAGAGCTGAAAATGTGTTGCTGGAAAAGCGCAGCAGGTCAGGCAGCATCCAAGGAGCAGGAGATTCGACGTTTCAGGCATAAGCTCTTCTTCGGTCCCATTTCCTATACTCAACGCTCTGACCAACAAACGCTGCAGGTTGAAAGTCTTCTTCACTATCCTATCCACCCATGACTACATTTTCAAGTACCTATGAACCTGTACCCCGAGATCTCTTTGTTCTATAATATCCCCAGGGCCAGACCATTGATCCTAACATCCTGCCCTGGTTTGGCTTACCAACATGCAGCACCTTGCATTTAGCTAAATTAAACTCTATCTGCCATTCCTCAGGTCACTGGCCTATTTGACCAAGATCTTGCTGCATTCCCAAATACCCTTCTTCGCTGTCTACTCTATCACTGATCTTCCTGTCATCCGCAAACTCACTAACCATGCCTCCCAAATTCTAACCTAAATTCATTAAACTAATGATGAATAGCAGTGGACCCAGCACTGATCTCTGAGTCGCACTGCTGGTCACAGGCCTCCAGTCTGAAAAACAACCCTTTACCACCACCCTCTGTCTTCTACTGTCAAGTCAGTTTTGATTCCAATTGGTTAGGTCCTCCTGGATCCCATGAGATTTAACCTTACTTAACAATCTACCGTGTGCTACCTTGTCAAAGGCTGTGCTGAAATCCGTGTAGACCATGTCTATGGCACAGCCCTCAACTACTTTCTTGGTCATCCCTTCAAAAAACTCTAATTTGTGAGACATGATTTCCCACACACAAACCCATGCAGACTATCACAAATGAATCCTTGTGTTTGCAAATGCCTGTATACTCTGTCTCTCAGAATACCCTCTAACAACTTACCCACGGCGTATGTAAGGCTCACAAGTCTGCAGTTCCCAGGCATTTCCAGGAACTGTATCCCAGTGAGAGTCAGCACCTTCAGGATCTGTATCCCAGTGAGAGTCAGCACCTTCAGGATCTGGATGGTACAGTGGCTCAGTGGTCAGCACTGCCTGCTCACGTCACCAGGGACCTGGGTTCATTTCCAGCCTTGTGCGACTATCTGTGTGGATTTTGCACATTCTCCACATGTCTATGTTGGGTTTCCTCCCACAATCCAAAGATGTGCAGGTCAGGTGAACTGGCCATGCTAAATTGCTCACAGTGTGTTCAGGATGTGCAGGTTAGGTGCATTTGTCAGGGGCAAATATAAGGGAATGGGTCTGAGTGGGTTAATCTTCGGAGGCTCAGTGTGGACTAGTTGGGCCGAAGGGCCTGTTTCCACACCTTAGGGGTTCTATGATTCTCTGTATCCCAGAGAGAGTCGGCCCCTTCAGGATCTGTATCCCAGAGAGAGTCGGCCCCTTCAGGATCTGTATCCCAGAGAGAGTCGGCCCCTTCAGGATCTGTATCCCAGTGAGAATCAGCCCCTTCAGGAACTGTATCCCAGTGAGAGTCAGCCCCTTCAGGATCTGTATCCTAGAGAGAGTCAGCCCCTTCAGGAACTCTATCTCAGAAAGGGCACCTTCAAGAACTGGGCGGCACAGTGGCTCAGTGGTTAGCACTGCTGCCTCTCAATGCTAGGGACCGGGGTTCGATTCCAGCCTTTGGCGTCTGTCTGTGTGGACTTTGCACATTCTCCCTGTGTCTGCATGGGTTTCCTCTGGGTGCTCCGGTTTCCTCCCACAGTCCAAAGATGTGCAGGTTAGGTGAACTGGCCATGCTAAATTGCCCATAGTATGTTCAGAGATGTATGAGTTAGGTGCGTTAGTCAGGGGTAAATATAGGGGATTGGGTCTGGGTGGGTTAGTCTTCGGAGGTTCAATGTGGACTTGTTGGGCCGAAGGGCCTGTTTCCACACTGTAGGGGTTCTATGATTCTGTGCATCCCAGAGAGAGTCAGCCCCTTCAGGATCTGTATCCCAGAGAGAGTCAGCAGCTTCAGTCTCTGAGCAAAGCCTGACTGGTCTGAATGTCACTCAGCCTTGTGTTCCTGTGTCAAAAACATTAACCATGAGCACACACAGTAACCATTCAGGCCACTCGGCACGATTGACCATTCCTGTTTACTCCTGAAATGGGATTTCCAAACTCCTGAATAGGGACACAGTGGAGGCCGCATCTCCTGTCTGTCTGAGTCACTGAGCATCACTTTGGTGAATGTTTCTGTTCTAATTGATGGAGAGTTCTCAGCATCCTGTGATGAATGACCCTGCACCAAGTGTGTTTACATTAATTAAAGGACAGACTGATTATCAGAGTGTAAAACACATCACTGATTTCACATACCCTATAAATATCTCTGCCATTAACTCAGAGACAAAAGCTACAACAAAAATATCTCTTCATAGTTTGGCCGTTACAATTTTCAGTCAGTGATTGTTACAGTCGATAGATATTTAATTTTGGACGGTTTATTCCCTGACATATTTGGAAGATTGTGGTTCAAGAGCTAAGTTCAGCTCCTGGCTCAAGAGTTGTTAGGGTAATGTCAAGGGGAGTGAGTGTAAGTACATACCAGAAATTCTTCAACTGCCTGATTGCATTGTTAATGTTTCTGAATGTCCAGGAGATGTCTTCAGAAGCAAGATCCCAAAATCGGGGAGGTTCAGTGCGGAATGGGACCTGGAGAAACAGCCCCCTGAAGTACAAGTTCAAGTGGCAAGGTATGAACTAACTCATCTGTCTCTGCTCAGACTGAATCTACACACTCATTGCAAAGAGGATAGAGTCAGACTGGCTCCTCATCAGTGCCTCACTCACAGAATTATAAATAAATACTACTCACGCAGATGTCATCCTTACACAGCACAGGATCCACAGTAAGACGCAGCACACAGACAGACCATAGTCAAACACACGCAGCACAGGATCCATAGTCAGTCAGACACAATGCACAGGGTCCACAGTCTACAGCTTAGCAACACATTTGACTGAATGGAACAGTTATAGTTTCCAGGATCTCAGACAGGCTGATGGAAGGTGCAGAATAATGGCAGATGGATTTTGATTCAGCCAAGGGGATTAATAGAACAGGTGGGCCATCAGATCACCAAGTCTGCATTTACCTTTTGAAGAGCGATCTTGTTTGTCCTATTCTCCTGCTGTTTCTCTGTTTCACCAAAATGTATTTGTCTGATTCTCGATTGAAGGATGTTATCTCCACCAGCAAATCAGGCAGTGCCTTCCAAATCTGAACAACTCCATATTCAAAATGGTTTTTCTCATGTTCTCATTTCCCTTTTATTCAGCTTCTCTTTATTGACTTGACTAAAATCTCATATGACCCTTGAAGAAATCTTTTAGTCTTTGGTTCACTGAATAAACAAACTCATTGTCTCCAGGTTATACAGGTATCGATGATACCTTCTCAGTCGGACCAAATAGCTGAATTACTTTCCCTCAATGAGTCCTTACACTTCATATATTTAAAATGTTTCAGAATTCAAGTTAGCATTGTTACTTACACCTTCTCATGACCACAGTTTGGCTCCTGCAGACAATTTTGTCAATTCTGTAACTGCTTCCAAATCCTTATGAGCTTCCTAAAGTGTGATGCACTGAATTTGATCAAACAATTCAGCTGGAGCGAACGTTTTGTGTAGATGACTAATAATGAAAGGTAATACCCCTCTGTGAGAAATTGTGTGTGTAATCTTCCTGGTGGTTTAACTAAATCTTACCCCTGGCATTTATCATGAGACGTCTTCTTCGGTTTTAACACTTGAAGGTAAAACTGTAAATTCACTGCCTCAAGACAGTGTAAGATTCTTCACCAGCTCTTCATTTTCCAGAACGTGGTCCAACACTGCTACCTCCCTCGTTGGGTTGGAGACGCAATGATGAGACTCTACTGAGTAACAGAGCGACCAAACAGCAATTCCTGTACTGCAGCATCGGAATTGGATTCCATCTGCAGATCCTTCCCAATGGCAGAGTCAACGGAGCTCATGAAAGTAATCACTATGGTAAGTAGCTGAGACACAGTTCTGTCACTTACACAGCCTGGTCAATGAGAAGCAGTCAACTCCATGTTGCCCATGTGTAGCAAATGATAGAGGGAGGAGAAAAGCAGGAGATGCTGCAGAGGAATATTCAGAGATTAGGAACTAAAATTAAAGAGCAAGACCTCAGTGTTATTAGGGTCAGAATTACCATACGTCCACACGCTAACCAGCATAAGGATGGACAGGTCAACAGAAAATCTGAAGTAGCAGGGGCAGGTCTGACCTCATCCGACACTGGCAGCAGTGCTGGGTTCAAAAGGAACTGTACTTTTGGTACAGAGACCATTTGAAGTGGTTCAGGATGTAAAGATCCTTATTTTATTTCCTCTATTTTTGATTGTGGACTTAACTCGGAAAAAAACAAGAAATGCAGCAACTCTTTCCACAATTTCTAAAAACAAGTGACTGAAATGCATTGCATACGGTGTTTACACTGCTGCTTTGTTCAAGTAGTTTGGGAGGTGGTGGGAGTAGGAAGCAGTTTGTTCAGAAGGCCCAGCACCAGGGTGTGAAGCAGAGGGAGAATTAGTTGGCAGCAAGTAGCTGATTGGTTTTTGCAATTGTGACCGTTCATGGATACCAAAGGTCATCAGCCTGATGACAACTCTGACTGGTTCCTGGGTAACTGAACAGCTTATGGGTGTGAGCAATACAGTAAGAAGCCCTGGGACCTCTGGAAAGTATGTGTGTGGCCCTCTGAAGTAAGAATAGCTAAAACCTGAAGAAATCCACTTATTCTAACCCAGTTGTTGAAAGGTGTTTCTTTTGACAGATCTGAGACATGAACTCTGTTCCTTGCTCTGCAGAGAACCTGCTACGTTTTACCAGCAGGCTTTGATTTTATTTTCAAACTGAGGCCTTCTGCCTGATTGCAATGTTAACATGGTCAACCTGCCCCCAGGAGTGAGTTAACTGAATCATGGTGTCTCTGCTACCCTCCACATAGTATTTTTATGAGTTGATATTCAATCCTATTACTATAAGACAAACTTTAACAATATGAGGCAAAAACTGACAACAACAAAATTGACAAAACTTCTAAAACTATAAATAAACAATGAAAATTCAAAGAAGGCAAGACCTATTCCATATCCCTAAGGAGCAAGAACTTACTTAGCAAATACCACAGCCAATGATGTTAAGAGAGATGTAAGGTACTATAAGACTGAAAGAAAGAGTGGAAATCACACAAATGATCCAGATCCAGGAGAGTGTGGTCCAGTCCAGATTAGATTACATTAGATTCTTGACAGTGTGGAAACAGGCCCTCGGCCCAACAAGTCCACATTGCCCTTCCGAAGAGACCCACCCAAACCCATTCCCTTACCCTATGTTTACCCCTGACTAACACACTTAAGACTCTGGGCAATTTAGCATGGCCAATTCACCTAACCTGCACATCTTTGGATTGTGGGAGGAAACCGGAGTACCATGCAGATACGGGGAGAATGTACAAACTCCACACAGACAGGCGGGAATTGAACCCAGGACCCTGGTGCTGTGAGGCAGTAGTGCTAATCACTGAGCCACCGTGCCGCCCTCCAGGAGAGTCCAGATCCAGAGGAGAGGAGAGGTGGAAAGGAAAACAAAAGTGGAAGAGAGAATACAAAGAGAAACTTGAGAGGAGTATCATTATCACTATTAGCATTGATTTGGAGACGCTGGTATGGGACTGGGCTGTACAAAGTTAAAAACTGGTAACGGCCGTTTACTTGGGTTTGCTCATAATTCAAGTTTTGATAGCACCATTGACAATGGACTTAGGCGCTCAAATTGACAAAGACACCTTGATAGAGTCATAGAGATGTAAAGCACAGAAACAGACCCTTTGGTCCAACCCATCCATGCCGAGCAGATATCCTAAGCTTTATTTAGGCAAAACTACTACAGGATTTCAGTATATATAAACAGTGGAGGTTATGCACTTTGGATCATAAAAAGATAGTTGAATTTTTTTTAAAGTTCTGAAATGTGAAGAACAGTGGAATTTAAAAGAGGCTTCGGGACAATGCATACAGATTGCTGTAATACAAACAGATCAGCCAGCCATGATATTTTTGAATGGCAGAGCAGGCTAGAGGGGCTGAATGGCCGCCTCCTCTGTAATACAGTCAGTGGTCGGGTACAAAATTCATTCAAAAGCTGAGTGGAAGAGAGGTCAAGAGAATGAAGTGGAGGGTGTTTGGCTGCAGTTGTGTAAGATCTGGTTAGATCACACCTGGAGTACTGTCTACAGGTATGGACACCACAGTTTAGAACATTGGTGTAGGAAGGAACACAGATCAATTCATCCAAATGTTTCCGGTTTCCAAGAGTTAGTTTATGAATAGAGATTACCCAAACTAATTATGGGAGGGGTGTCATGGCTCCCTCTTGATCAGAAGCAACAGTGTTTTAGAAGGTTTTTCTTTGTTTAACACAAAACGATCACATATCAATTAACTTCTGTCAACTAGATCAGAAATGAAGAAGAGCTGGGGTGGCACGGTGGCTCAGTGGTTAGCACTGCTGCCTCACTACGCCAGGGACCTGGGTTCGATTCCAACCTTGGGGCGACTGTCTGTGTGGAGTTTGCACATTCTCCCCGTGTCTGCGTGGGTTTCCTCCGGGTGCTCCGGTTTCCTCCCACAGTCACAAAGATGTGCAGGTCAGGTGAACTGGCCATGCTAAAATTAAGGGGAATGGGTCTGGGTGGGTTGCTCTTCAGAGGGTCGGTGTGGACTAGTTGGGCTGAAGGGCCTGTTTCCATACTGTAGGGAATCTAATCTAATCAATTCCAAGGTTTCCTTGAGTGAAGGAGAGTTTTATAGGCCGAAAATATAATATGACATCAAATGCACACAGAAAAGACAGGAAATGAGTTTACAAAGAAGATGTGAAGAGGTGCCACATCTGGGAGTAAGGTTTAGGCAGCTGCAGGTTAATTATTTAGTTCGAGTTGTTGAAACAGTGATGCAAATTTCTTGTGTTTTGCTTCTCGTTTTAGTGCTAATTTCAAAGTAACTGGTTTCACATGTGTGTGAGCTGGTTAGCTTAATTGGCTGGACAGCTGGTTAGTGATGCAGAATGATATTAACAGAATGGGTTCAATTCCCACATCACTGAAGTTACCATAAAGGTCCCGTCTTCTCAACCTCACCCCTACCTGAGGCATGGTCTCCCTCAGGGTAAATCCCCACCTGCCATCTCTGTGCGTCTCTCTCTCTCTCTCTCTCTCTGGCTGTCTGTAAAGTGAGAGCCTGTCCTCTGGGATGATGGTGATTTTACTGTTGTCCCATAATGCAAAGTGGAGAACTGTATAGACTTCTCAGGTGTCCACAGCAGACATTTTCACTGAGCAGTACTCCTTGTGAAGCAACTTCTTCTGAAGTCTTAGGTATTAAAGTCAAATAATGAAAGTTGAACATTGATAGTCCATTTTTCACCACTATCTAACAAAATAGGATTCTATTACTTTTAATTGAAAAGAAATGTCCATGGCATATGGATCATAGAATCATAGAGACATACAGCACGGAAACAGACCCTTCGGTCCAACTCGTCCATGCTGACCAGGTATCCTAAATTATTCTCGTCCCATTTGCCAGCACTTGGCCCATATCCCTCCAAGCCCTTCCTTTTTATCTCGATGCCTTTTGAATGTTGTAATTGTACCAGCCTCTACCACTTCCTCTGGCAGCTCATTCCATACACGCACCATCCTGTGTGTGAAAAAGTTTCCCCTTAGGTCCTTTTTATAACTTTCCCCTCTCACCCTAAACCTATGCCCTCCAGTTTTGGACTCCCCTACCCTAGGGAAAAAAGACCCTGTCTATTTAACCTATCCATGCACTCATGATTTTATAATTTGGAGATGCTGGTGTTAGACTGGGGTTATACCAAGTTAAGAATCACACAACACCAGGTTATAACCCAACAGGTTTATTTGGAAGCACTAGCTTTCAGCGCTGCTCCTTCATCAGGTGGTTGTGGATAACAAATTGTATTCACAGCTGAGTTTGTCCAGTGCTCCTATCACAAATTCTCCACTCTTCTCTGGACTTTCTAACCTCAATTTACATAATTGAGCACATTTTGTCTCACCGTGAATTCCTGTTACCAGCACCTTTTCTGGCAATAGTCCCTCAGGAGTACGTATCTCCTCATCCTTATAAAGACATCTGAACCAGAGTAGATGTGTTGTTCTTGGTGTCCCAGAAGGCATTCCACATTGTACCTCACAAAAGGGTAAGCCGTGAGGTAAGAGCCCATGGTGTTGCAGGTGGTTTATTGGTGTTGGTAAAGAATTGGCTCGTTGGCAGGAAACTGTGAGTGGGGATAAAAGATTGTTTTCAGTTTGGCGACCCATGACCGATGGGGTTCCACACGGATCAGTGCTGGGACTACGACTGTTTACAATGTATATTAATATCTTGGCGAGAGAGAAAGTGAATGTACTGTAGACAAATTTACAGACAACAAAAAATAGGTGGAAAGGCTGGTTGTGAGAGGGATACAAACAGTTTACAAAGAAATATCGATCGGCCGTGTTAGTGGGCAAGAAGTTGGCAAATGGAGTATAATGTGGGGAAATGTGAAGTTGTTCATTTTGGAAGGGAGGACAAAAGAACAACACCTCACACTGTCACTCTAACACCGTCAGCGCCCTGTGTTACTGACTGTATCTCTCCTGATGTTAGTCCAGCTCCCTGTCACTGTATAATCTGATATTCCATCCCTCTCAGTGCTCTCTCTGCTTCACCAGGTATTATGGAGTTATTTTCAGTGAAGATTGGGATTGTTGTCATTCGAGCTGTGGTCACTCGGCTATTTCTTGCAATAACCAGTCAAGGAATCCTATATGGGTCGGTAAGTTTCATAAGGTAGATGTTTCCTCATCAGTGGGGTGGCACAGTGGCTCAGTGGTTAGCACTGCTGCTTCACACACCAGGGACCCTGGTTCAATTCCAGCCTCATGAGACTGTCTGTGTGGAGTTTGCAGATTTTCCCTCTGTCTGCGTGATGACTTGGACATGCACTGAGAGATTCTATAATTCTACCACTGTGCCAAAGAACCATTTGTGTCACATTGTAACATCACTGAGTCCACATCTTATCCTGAGTGCACAGGTGAGCTGCTGCAGATATTGACAAATCTCCCCTGTCCATATGGTCTGGCCAGTAGGCACCACACTCACATTCAGTGTAACTGCTTCAGTCTCCAACAGGCCAGCTGTCCCCAAGATACAGTTCCTGAAGTGGCTGACTGTCTCTGGGATACAGTTTCTGAAGGTGCTGATTCTCTCTGGGATACAGTTCCTGAAGGTGCTGATTCTCACTGGGATACAGTTCCTGAAGGAGCTGACTCTCTCTGGGACACAGTTCCTGAAGGTGGTGGTACATGTCATCATCTGGTTATTAGTTTCTTCATTTTGAATCACTCTTTCCCGTTTCCCTGTTCGACTGACCTGGCCGCAGAGTTACCCGACAGATCTCAGGCTGTCTCCTTGCTTAATCCTGGGAGAATTGGCCAAATGTGGATGTTTTGTTGAGGTGAATGTCCAATTTGACCTCATGCTGATTATCTTCTGGTTGTATTTAGGTGAACTTCACTGAAGACTGTCTCTTCAAGGAGCAGATGGAGGAGAATCATTACACTACGTACTCGTCTCACACACATCCCCGGCTTTATGTGGCTTTAACCAAAAGAGGGGGACCTAAAAATGGCAGCAAAGCTCAGCTTCACCACCCCAGCACACACTTCATCCCCAGGTTGGTCAGTGCTTCCTGAAGAACAGTCCATTCTGAATGAGTTTAACAAAACCTGATGTAAATTTTCATCGAAACTTTGAATGAGGAGCAGAGAAACCACAGAATGATGTGGGTGGTAATATTTTGGAGAAATACTTTCCTTAAATTATATTTATGTTGGAATTTGCACAAATCGTTTGTTGTAGCTGGGCTCTGGGTGACTCATGTGGTGACTGTAAATTTTCATGGAGCTGTGTCAGAGGAGCCTGTACTGAGTCACTGTCCAGTTCCTAAACATTGATGGAAAAAGCCTGTGGAGTTGGAGGTCTGCTGTTTGTTTTGGTAAGAACTCATTGAAAACCTGAATCATGAATGAAGAACAAATAACCCTTTGCAGATAGAGAGACGTGGAATCTAAATAAGAAGGAAATTGTTGTCCATTTATAAAAGGCATTGACCATTCAGAGAATCTGAACAAAGACTGGCCAATGCAATTTAAAGATGGTGTTGTAATTGTAATTAACACCCAAACAGCCTGTACTTTCCATCATTCTCTGCGGTTGAGAACATGACATGGGTGAATGTGCTGAGGGTTTCAGGCTGGTCATCACTCAGTCATTGAGAGTTTCCCAAAAGAAATGTTTCCTTCCCGGGTTCAAAATAAACAATTGGCATTTGTTCCAAATGTTATTCATTCTTTAGTTCTTCACGACTCCCTTTCTCAGCACTGTTACTCTCTTATCCACACCGCTGCTTTCTGAGCCATGTCTGACTGAATTGCTGACCAGGAGAAATGGTCAGCACCTGCCCTTCGCTGCAACCAATCACAGATTAAACACGGTTTCTTCATACTTCACTGAATAGTATTTAGGTTAAAGTTACATTCTGAGCTGAGTCAGTTGAAGGAAATCTCAAGTGAACACTTCACAGAGGACGCTGGAGTGGATACCGGCTCATACCTTTCTGCTGTCGGGGAAATAGGCTCAGAGCTCTCTGTCAGCACCAACACTGGCTCATAGACCTCTGCGTGCGCCCGTGCTAACCCACAGCCCTCTGCGTGCGCCCGTGCTAACCCACAGCCCTCTGCGTGCGCCCGTGCTAACCCACAGCCCTCTGCGTGCGCCCGTGCTAACCCACAGCCCTCTGCGTGCGCCCGTGCTAACCCACAGCCCTCTGCGTGCGCCCGTGCTAACCCACAGCCCTCTGCGTGCGCCCGTGCTAACCCACAGCCCTCTGCGTGCGCCCGTGCTAACCCACAGCCCTCTATGTACCAATAGTAACCCATAGCAATCTGCCAGCATCCAATGCTAACCCATAGCTATCTGCTGGCTCTGGTACCAGTTCTCATTGAGTTGCAGATTGGTATGACCAGTACCCGCATGAGCAAAAAGGAATAAACTGGTGTCTGTTCTAGTGTCCCATGTGAAGTGTTCACCTGAAATCTTCTTTGATTGAACTCAGAATCTAACCTTAAACAAAATATGATTCAGTGATATATTGTATAAGATAAATATTTCATTTGATAAGCAGTTGGTTTCCAGGATAGGAGTTAAGTACTTTCTCCGCTGAATAATTCAATCAGATATACGTGATAGGGTTAGCTCACATAAGGACGCAGCACTGAAACGGTGTTTGGAACAAAAGTCATGCTTGTGTCCTGGGGGGCGTAAGTTTGAAGGAGATGTGAGAAATATGGTATTACACAGAGGATGGTAAATGCCTAGAATGTGCTGCCAGAGGAGATGGGGGTAATCAATGCGACGTTTAAGAGGCATCTTATGAGTAGGCAGAGAGTAGAGGGATATGGACCGTTTAAAAAGCCATAATATGTGTTAGGGCCGAAGAGCCAGTGCCTATGCTGTACAATTGATTCTTGGCTGTATCTGTCACTGAATGTGACTGTGTAGCTGTTTCTCCATGGTGTCCAGACAGTTTGGGTAAAGCACAATATTACCACCACTAGGTCACCTCTTTGATCTCAGGTTTATATCATCAATATCCAGCCTTCTGCCCAGTTCCTTTATTTACTGAATAGGCAATAAAACAATTACCTTTTCTTCATCCTATAAATCCTCATCTCTAGTACACTCATTCATTTCACTCATTACCATATCTCTCTCTCCAGCTCAGTACCAAAATTGTATTGGTGAACTAACTGGTCAACATTTTGCTTTCATAAATAAATAGCTCCAGTTACCATTGAGACCAGGCTGAACTAAACCAACAGGATACAGAATCATCTCCATTCCCAGCTCAGTGACCACAGCAATCTCTTCCTGCTTCCAGAAAACCACCTCTTCATCGAATATTAAGGGGCCTTGCTGCTTGTTTGTTGGTCTGTACAGCTGAAGTTGGAACAGGTAGGAACAGAGGCAATCTAACCATGACTTCAGAAAATAAAAATCAGTGCTTTTAGAAACAAGACAAAAATAGCTCTGCCCTTGATGTTACACAAACTCTGATTAAGCATGAGAACAAGTTTACATTCTTACTGGTGTCGTGATGCAGTTTAATCAGTTCAGGGATTGGGTAGTCACTTGTTTTGCACATAGCATCAGAAGCACCATGTCCTTTACTTGCCTGAATCAGTGACAATTAGATAATGGTGTAGGATGACCCTGTACTCCAAAAACAAGCCTTTCTAATTGACGCAACTGCTTTGGCATTCAATTGAAGAAAACAAGAAATCCTTTCATTTTTGAAATGTTTGCACTGTTCAGAATTCCCCTGAAAATTCCCAATATCTCAATTTCCAGCACTCCAGTTTAAAAGTTAGATTTCAGGCAGTTCTGTGTAGAACTGGAACTGGGCCACAGCTCAGTGTAAAATAGGTCTACAATGATGCAGGTACATAGATCCCTTAACAACCCTGTCCACTCGGGTGGCCATTTTAAGAAAGCATATGGTGTTTTGGCTTTCATTAACAGGGATATTGAGTTTGAGTCGTGAGATCTTGTTGCAGCTCTATAAAACTTTAGTTAGACCGCACTCGGAATACTGTGTCCAGTTCTGGTCGTCCTATTATAGGAAAGATGTGGATGCTTTGGAGAGGGTTCAGAGAAGGTTTACCAGGATGCTGCCTGGACTGGAGGGCTTATCTTATGAAGAGAGGTTGACTGAGCTCGGACTTTTTTCATTGGAGAAGAGGGGACCTAATTGAGGTATAAAAGATAATGAGAGGCATAGAGTCGATAACCAGAGACTATCTATTTCCCAGGGCAGAAATGACGAACACGAGGGGTCATAGTTTTAAGCCGGTTGGAGGAAAGTATAGAGGGGATGTCAGAGGCAGGTTCTTTACACAGAGTTGTGAGAGCATGGAATGCGTTGCCAGCAGCAGTTGTGGAAGCAAGGTCATTGGGGACATTTAAGATACTCCTGGACATGCATATGGTCACAGAAATGTGAGGGTGCATACATGAGGATCAGTGGTCAGCACAACATCGTGGGCTGAAGGGCCTGTTCTGTGCTGTACTGTTCTATGTTCTAATAAATATTGGAGGGAGGATCTAAAAGAACCCACAGTATTAGGACAAAGCACGGGACAGGCTTGGTGGGTCAAAGGGCCTGTTCCTAACACAAAATGCCTTTCTAAACTAAAAACGTTGTTTCTACACACTCCATATCCCTCTATTCTCTGCCAATCCATGGGCCTGAAAAAGTGCAGCAGGTCAGGCAGCATCCAAGGAACAGGAGATTCGATGTTTCAGGCATAAGCCCTTCTTCAGGATTCCTGAAGAAGAGCTTATGCCCGAAACGTCGATTCTCCTGCTCCTTGGATGCTGCCTGACCTGCTGCGCTTTTCCAGCAACACATTTTCAGCTCTGATCTCCAGCATCTGCAGGCCTCACTTTCTCCTCCAATCCATGGGTCTGTCAAGCTGCCTCTTCATTGCTGCGATTGTATCCATTCCTACCATCTCTTCTGGCAGCACTGGTCAGGTATTCTGTATAAAAAAACAAACAAACCTGCCTCTCATATCTCATTTAAACTTTCCCCTTTTATCTTAAACTTCTATCCCCTATTGACCTAACATGAGGAAAACAGATGTGGCAAATAGAGGGATTATTTGGAAGAAAAATAAAGTTGCACCAGGCCGAAAGACAAAGTGCAAGTAATTTACATCAGGATTATTTCAGCTTGAACAGCAGTAAGCCATCATACTAAAGGGATTTGCTAAACACAACGGGTAATCAGTAAATCAGTGTGTATGAATTCCAAGGAGAAAATTCAAACTGAGTGAGATACAAGGAGAAAGGCCCAGCAGCAGTAGCTGCCTTGTGTGTTTCTGATAGGCGACCTGCCAAAGGCTTTAGGTGTTACACACCCTTAAAGGCAAGTGGGCAAGAGCAGAGTCCTCCTCCTTTCACCTGTCAAAGTTCCCAGACAGATTTTGTCTGACAGATGAAGGTTAAACAATATATAAATTTGTGTGACACTGACAGAGCAGCACAGCTTCCACATCAGTAATACTGGGGCGTGGACTAATGCTCTGGACATGAGTCCAGTCCACATTGGCAGCTGGAGATATTCTATTCAAATAATTAATAAACTAGCTTAAGATTATGCAACTACTGTATTGTCATAAAACCCATAGGTTCACTAATGAACTTTAGGGAAGGAAACTGCCATCCTTACCTGGCCTGGCCTACATGTGACTCCAGACCCACAGCCATGTGGTTGACTCTTAACTGCCCCCTGAAATGGACGAGTGAGCTGCTGCACTACATCAAATTGTCACATAGCATTGTACCTTTAAAAGTAGCAGTTGAAGGTGGCTCAAATATCTCCTAGGCAACAGCAATCGCCAAAAAATGCTGGCCTAACCAGCAATGCCCGCACCTAAAAAATCGAATTGTATTTTGTGTACATATTAAGCAGCAGTAGATTTGGCAGGTGTGTGGTTAGCATTACAGGGCCAGGGACCCAGGTGGGTCATCGCCAGCACGGTCCTAGATTCTGCCTCCTTCAGTTGCAAAAGTGCTTTCTTCTTTAAAGAGAAGAAACCTTTTAACAAATTTAGCATCTGAACTGTTGGAACGGATCAACATATTTTACACTGGGTTATCTTAACGGGATACAACATGTGACAGCAACGAAAAGGGCAGCTTACTCAAACACACTCCATGTAATTGCAGTATTATTAGTGACAGGAATTCTAGTCAGGGCACCAGTGAAGTAGTGGGAGCTTTTATATCTTTTCGTTGTTTGTGGGATTGGGTAGTGGAGGGGGGTGAGGTAGGGGGCTGGCTGTGCTAGCATTTCATTGCCCATCCCTATTGAGCTGCTTTCTTGATTCACTGTAGTCCACATAGTGAGAGTTGACCCACAATACCCTTAGGGAGGGAATTCCAGAATGTTAACCCAGCAACACTGAAGGAACAGCGATATATTTCCAAGACAGGATGGTGAGTGGCTTTGAGGGGAACTTGCAGCGTGAGGTGTTCCCATCAATCTACTGCCCTTGTCCTTCTAGATGGAAGTGGTTATGAATTTGCAAGGTGCTGTCTGAGGGGTTTTGGTGAATTTTTGCCATGTATCTTTCAGGTGGTACACACTGCTAATTATTGGTGGCAAGAAGTAGTCAAAGTTGAAGGTGGTGAATGTGATGCCAATCGAGTGGCCAGCTTTATTCTGGACACTGTTTAAGCTTAGAGTGTTGTTGGCACTGCACCCATCCAGGCAACTGGGGAGTATTCTATCACACTCCTGACTTGTGAACAGGCATTGGGGAGTCTGAAGTGACTTAATTGCTGTTCTCAGCCTTTGACCTGCTGTTGTAACCATATTACTTATACATTTGAGACACTTCCCTTCAGCTTCTCTGTTCAAAAAGCCCTAAACTACTCTTCTTCTTAAATGCGTTTCCAGTGCAGACAACATGCTTGCAAATCTTTGCTTTACAACCTCTTGTGCACTCATATCTTGTATTGGACGGGATCTAGGACAGACACAATCTCCTGCTTCCTGGCAGTCCCAGTGTTCCATGATTTATTGCTGCTATGCCTTTGTTCTCTCCAAATAGAGTGTGCTGTTCCCTCAGCGCTGACCCTCCGACAGGGCGGCGTTCCCTCAGCACACTGACCCTCCGACAGGGCGGCGTGCCCTCAGCACTGACCCTCCGACAGGGCACCGTTCCCTCAGCACACTGACCCTCCGACAGGGCGGCGTGCCCTCAGCACTGACCCTCCGACAGTGTGGTGTTCCCTCAGCGCTGACCCTCCGACAGGGCGCCGTTCCCTCAGCGCACTGACCCTCCGACAGGGCAGCGTTCCCTCAGCGCTGACCCTCCGACAGGGCAGCGTTCCCTCAGCGCTGACCCTCCGACAGGGCAGCGTTCCCTCAGCGCTGACCCTCCGACAGGGCAGCGTTCCCTCAGCGCTGACCCTCCGACAGTGTGGCGTCCCCTCAGCGCGGACCCTCCGACAGGGCTGCGTTCCCTCAGCGCTGACCCTTTGACAGGGCAGCGTTCCCTCAGCACACTGACCCTCCGACAGGGCGGCGTGCCCTCAGCGCTGACCCTCCGACAGGGCGGCGTTCCCTCAGCACACTGACCCTCCGACAGGGCGGCGTTCCCTCAGCACACTGACCCTCCGACAGGGCGGCGTTCCCTCAGCACACTGACCCTCCGATATTGAAGCACCTCAATTATCCCAAGTGAGACATAAGCCCAAACGTTAGAATCCAAGTCTTCACAATTCAAAGTTCATCCAACAAATTTTATTTATAATAAAAATGATACGTATAGAAAAATGACTGTGGGACACTCAGAGACTGTCCATTTTTGGTGGCCGTCCCTTTTTGGTGAATGATGCCCGTCTGCCAGTGAAGCTGGGCGAGAAGGCTGCTGTCAAGTTGGACTTTAACACGCTGTGATGGGGCTTCTGCTCAGGGTCAAATGCAATCCGAGGGGTTCCCGCGGGGCTCACAAGAATACTTTTATCTGTTCTTTTGAATTCTGAAGACAGAAATGAATTTTAGTACAGATTCATTTAACTTTAAACATTTTGAATTTGAGGTTTTAAACAGAATGAAAAACTGAATATTGTCCCAATTACATTTCTAAACCCCTAGCCTGACCCTCACTGGGGGAACAGTCCCACACACACACACACACACACACACACACACACACACACACTGACCCTAACTGGGGGAAACAGACACACACACACACACTGACCCTAACTGGGGGAAACAGACACACACACACACTCTGACCCTAACTGGGGGAAACAGTCCCACACACACACACACACACTGACCCTAACTGGGGGAACAGTTACATGTACCCACACACAATAACCCTCACTGGGGGACAGTTCCCCACCCCTCACACACACTGACCCTCACTGGGGGACGGGTCACATGGGGCATTGTGTGGGGGGATCTGTAAAGGATTTTTTCTCTTATGGCAGAATGTAGAACTGTAAGTGACTCATTTGAGAAGGAAATTAGGTAAAACATTTTCCACTGATACTTCAGAACTCTTCCTGAACATAGTGGGAGCAGAATCTTTCAATATTTTTATTAGACATTGACAGATTCTTGGTAAGCAAAGGAGTAAAAGGTGATCAGGGATTGCTGGGACAGCATAACTACATCAGATCAGCTATTATCATACTGAATGATGGAGCTGGCTCAAAGGGTGAGGTGACCTATTCCTGCTCTTAATTCTTACGTTCGTGTCTACCTAACAATTTGAATAATTGTCCTGCACTATCCCATCCACGAAAACAGGACAAATCCAACCCGGCCAGTTCCTGCTCCATCAGTCCACTGTCCATCATCAGTACAGTGATGGAAGGTATCATCAACAGTGCTAACAAGCAACACCCGCTCAGCAACACACCAGGGTCACTCAGCTCCTGACCTCATTACAGCCTTGGGTCAAACATGGACAAAAGAGCTGAATTCCAGGGGGCAGGGGAGAGGGACAGCCCTTGACATCAAAGCTGCATTCAACAAAGTGTGTCATCAAGGAGCCCTGGCAAAAATGGAATCAATGGATATCAGCAGGCAAACTCTCCAGTGGTTAGAGTCATACTTGACACGTAGGAAGATGGTTGTGGTTATTGGAGATCGGGCAACTCAGCTCCAAGACATCTTTGCAGGAGTTCACCAGGGTAGTGACCTCAGCTCAACCATCTTCAGCTACCTCATCAATGGACTTCCCTCCATCATAAGGTCAGAAGTGGGAATTTCACTGATAATTGCACAATGTTCAGCACCATTCACAACTCCTCAGATACTGAAGCAGTCCACGTTCAAATACAGCAAGACATGGACAATATCCCGGCTTCGGCTGACAAGTGGCAAGTAACATTTGCACCTCAAGTGGCAGGCAATGATTATTGGCAAGAATAACAGCATTACCATCAGTGAACCCCACCCTGTTGAGTCTGAAGAAGTGTAGCTACTAGGCTGGGTCTGCGGTAGGTGGATGGAAAACCAACGGGAGAGAAAAACAAACATGACTTATCCCCCACCAATCTCCCTGTAACAGTGTTAGTCAGTGCAATGGGTCACAGTGCCTAAAGCTACAAATGGGGAGGAGATGGCATTGTAGTAATGTCCCTGGATTAAATACCCAATCCCCAGGCTGATACTCCGAGGACATGGCTCCACAAGACTAACTTGTATCCAGACTAACTCTCAAATAAAGGGTAGTTTCAGCTGCAATACCCAGGGCACAAGCTGCACTGACACCTCAGTCAGTACCACGTGCCAAGTCGAGCTGGTGGGGAGTAAAGCTCAGTAATTCAGCTGCTCCTGCTGCCACCCCTCACCTGCTGTCATATTCTTTTTCAGACCAAACCGTACTTTCTTTGCACTGGACATGGACATGACTTTAATCTGTGGAACCAGAGAAAAAAGTACATTTAAACATTTAGCCAAGAAAACTGGGTTAGCCAAGAAAAAAAAAGAAATCACTTTGCTCAGAGAATTATAAACATTCAGAACACAGAAGGCCCATGGGGTCTGCATTGCCTGGCAAGATACCACCCAGTTCTTAGTACGATAGCTCCATGGGTTACAGAACTACACAAGCTGATCCAAGAACTTTGTGAAATACAATGCTCAGACCTCGATCAACCTCTCTCATAGCAAAATTCAGATTGCCAGCATTGTCGTCTTGGAAAAATTAACTTTAAATCCCAGTCTTCCTGGATAGGAATTGCCTTCCCAGCCAGCATTATCCAGACCCTTTAATTTTAAACACCTCAGAGGATCTGGATTGGCACAGGGTTGGAGGGCCAAGGGGCCTGTTCCTGTGTTATAATTTTCTTACTCTTTGATTCAGAGAAAAGCAACTCCAGTTTGTTTAATCTTCCAAAAAGCTAAAACTTTCCAGTCCAGGTCACAAGTCCATGAATTTCCCTGTACTCTCACCTGTAAGCATACCATATCACTTAATTCACCTGCCCAGCCATCCTGAGCAATCTCTGAATGTGACTGCCAAGGTCTCTCTGCAAATCTCACTATCCCAACATTTGTTGTAATGACAGTGAGAAGTAGGCGCAGAAACAGGCCATTCAGCCCATTGAGTCAGTCATGACATTCAATAAGATCATGATCTGACAATCTCTAGCTACACTTTCCTACCTTCCCCCCATAACCTTTAATTTCCTTTCTTAGTGAAAGAGGAAACAACTGCTCACCTGATCAATCCCCTATATTGAAAACAGAAGAAAGAATTGGCCATTTGGCCCTTTGAGGCTGCTCTGTCATTCAAAATGATCACGATCCAACTCAGTCCCTGGGCTCACTTTCTCACTGTATCCTTTGATACCTTTAATCACAAGAGCTATATTAATTCCTACTTGAAAATATTCAAGATTTTGATTTCAACTGCTTTCTGTGGAAGAAAATTCCACAGGTTCAACACTCTCCATTTGAAACATTTCTCATCTTAATTCTAAAAGGATCAACCTAGATCCTCAGACTATGATCCTTCGTTTTAGATTCCTCCATGATCAGGAACATCCTTTCTGACCTTCCCAGTCCAGTCCCATTAGAACTTTGTAGCATTCCCCCTGCACATACGGTCCTGACTGATTCAATCTCTCTTCACGTCAGTTCTGCCATCCCAGTCCGACAAATCTTCGCTTCACTCCCACCACAGTCAGAACAGATACAGAGACCAAAGCTACACAAAACTCCAGGAATGGTCTGACCAAGGCCCCTGTGTAATTGCAGCAGGACAGCCCTGCTCCTGTACTCGAATCCTCTCCCTGTGAAGACCAACATCCCATCTACCTTCTTCCCCACCTGCTGACCCCTACAGGCTGACCTTCAGTGACTGGTCTACAAGGACACACAGGTCTCTCTCCCCTCCCAACCTACCATCATTCAGATAATAATGCCCTCTATTTTGCTCAAGTAAATAACCTCACATTTATCCACATTATACTTCATCTGACATTTGATCACTCACTCAACTTGTCTAAATCGTGCTAAAACATTTCTGCATCTTCCACACAGTTCCCACCATCAGCAGTGTCACCTGAATCTTAGATGTTTCAATATCAACATACCCCATTCTTCTATATTCTAACAAGTACAGGTCCAATCAACGCAGACTCCTTATGAGGAAATCTCTCCACCCTCCGGACCAGCCTGGTAAACCTTCTCTGGACTGCTGGGATACGTTCCCTTCAATAAGGAGACCAGCTTCGTTCTTTACTCGAAGGCTGTGCCCTCAGGTCCTAGCTGAAAATGTGTTGCTGGTCAAAGCACAGCAGGCCAGGCAGCATCTCAGGAATAGAGAATTCGACGTTTCGAGCATAAGCCCTTCATCAGGATTCCTGATTCCTGATGAAGGGCTTATGCTCGAAACGTCGAATTCTCTATTCCTGAGATGCTGCCTGGCCTGCTGTGCTTTGACCAGCAACACATTTTCAGCTGTGATCTCCAGCATCTGCAGACCTCATTTTTTACCCTCAGGTCCTAGTCTCTCCTACCAGTTGGAAACACCTTCCCAACATTGACTCTGTCCAGGCCATTCAGTATTCTGTATATTTCATTGAGATCCTCCCCCCACTCATCCCTCAAAACTCCATTGAGTCTAGACCCAGAGTCCTTAAACATTTCTCATATGTTAAGCTTTTCATTCCTGGGATGATTCTTGTGAACTTTCTCTGGGCCTGCTCCAGGGTCAGTACATCCTTCCTGAGACATGGGACCCAAAATTGCTCACAATATTCTAAATGTGGTTTGACCAGAGTCTTATAGAGCCTCAGAAGTACATCCTTGCTTTTATAGAGTCATAGAGATGTACAGCATGGAAACAGACCCTTCGGTCCAACCCATCCATGCTAACCAGATATCCTAACCCAATCTAGTCCCACCTGCCAGCACCCGGCCCACATCCCTCCAAACCCTTCCTATTCATATACCCATCCAAATACCTTTTAAATGTTGCAATTGTACCAGCCTCCACCACTTCCTCTGCCAGTTCATTCGAAACACCTGTGTGAAAAAGTTGCCACGTAGGTCTCTTTTATATCTTTTCCCTCTCAAGCTATGCCCTCTAGTTCTGGACTCCCTGACCCCAGGGAAAAGATCTTGTCTATTTACCCAATCCATGACCCTCATGGTTTTATAAACCTCTATAAGGTCACCCCTCAGACTCAGACGTTCCAGGGAAAACAGCCCCAGCCTGTTCAGCCTCTCCCCATAGCTCAGATCCTCCAACCCTGGCAATATCCTTGTAAATCTTTTCTGAACCCTTTCAATTTTAACAACATCTTTCCAATAGAAAGGAGACCAGAATTGCACGCAATATTTCAACAGTGGCCTAACCAATGTCCTGTACAGCTGCAACATGACCTCCCAACTCCTGTACTCAATACTCTGACCAATAAAGGAAAGCATACCAAACGCGTCCTTCACTATCCTATCTACCTGCAACTCCACTGCTCTTGAAATAAATGCCATCATTTGCCTTCCTAACTACTGACTCAACCTGTAAGTTGACCTTGAGAGAATCTTGGACTAGAATTCCCAAGTCTCTTTGCACTCGGACTTCTGAATTTTCTCCCCATTTAGAGAATAGTCTATGCCTCTATTCTTCCCACCAAGGTGCATGACCTCACACTTTCCCACATTGTACTCCATCTGCCATTTCTTTGCTCACTCTCCTAACCTGTCCAACTCTTTCTTCAGCCTCCCCGCCTCCTCAATGCTATCTGTCCTTCTACCTAGCTTTATATCATTTGCAAGTTTAGCCAGAATTCCCTCAGTTCCTTCATCAACATTGTTAATATATAAAGTGAAAAATTGTGGTCTCAACACTGAGCCTTGCGGAACACCACTTGTCACTGGCTGTCATCCTGAGAAGGACCCTTTAATGCCCACTCTCTGCTTTCTGCCAGACAGCCAAGCTTCACTCCATGTTAGCAGCTTGCGGCTACCACCATGGGCCCTTACCTTACTCAGTAACCTCCTATCCAGCACCTTGTCAAAGGTCTTCTGGAAGTCCAAGTGGATAACATAGAACGGTTCTCCTTGGTCTAAGCTACTCATTACCTCTTCAAAGAATTCTAACAGATTTGTCAGGCCTTTATTCAGCTGTAATACTGTTAGTGATTCCACCTCGTCTCTCTCAAATTGCAGAGCAAATTCAATCATAACATGATCACTGCCTCCTAATGGTTCTGTCACCTTAAGCTCCCTTATCAATTCTGCCTCATTGCACAACACTAAATCCAGGATTGCTTGTTCCTTGGTGGGCTCTACCACAAGCTGCTCCAAAAAGCCATCTCGTGGACATTCCACAAATTCCTTTTCTTGCAGTCCACTCTTAACCTGATTTTCCCAGCCCATCTGCATATTGAAATCCCTCATGATCACTGTAACATTACCTTTCTTACTTTCTATTTCCTGGTGTATCTCGTGCTACACATGTTGACCGCTGGATGCCTGTACATAATCTCTATTGTGGTTATTTCTTACCTTTGCAGGTTCTCAACACGACCTACACCATCCGACCCCACGTCGTTTCTTGCTATCGATTTAATTCCATTTCTTACTAACCCCCACCCCCTCTGCCCACCTGCCTGTCTTTTTGATAGGATGTCTATCCATGCTAATTTAGCTCCCACTCTCGATCCCCTTGCAGCCACGTCTCTGATACCCACATCAAACCTGTCTATTTCAATCTGTGCCAAAACCTCACTAACCTTATTTCATATACTGCGTGCATTCAGATACAACACCCTCAGTCCTACATTTACTGTCCCTCTTCTCATTGTCATCTCTTTATCCAATGCGCTTAAAGTTAGATTCCCAACCCTTTCCAAACACTTTGAATATTTAAATAATATTCACCTCTTCTATTCTTCCTACCAAAGTAGATAACCTCAAATTTAATTTGTCACTTGCTAGGTCCCCATTACTCTTTCCCCCATCTCATTCATTAAGGGACCGATGGCCACTTCGGCCTCTCTCTTCCTTCTCACATCTTTGAAGAAGCTCTTATTGCCTGTATTAGTTTACCCTTAAATTTATTCTCTTCCTCTATTATTCCTTTGGTCATGTTTTGGTGGCTTTCAAAACGTTCCCAGTCCCCCAGGTGACATTGCTACGTCTCTCTACAATCGGGACCATGTACTTTTTTCTTTCAATTTGACACTATCTTTAACACCCTTGGTTCCATGGTTAGTTTACCCCCTTTGTAGAATCCTTCTTCCTCATTGGGATCTAACTTTGCTATAAGCCATGAACTATTTTCTTAAATTTGGGTCTGGGTTCTCAATGGTCTTTGCTGCTAAACCCCTTTCCCACTTCACTCCTGCCAATTCTGCCCTCATTCCTCCTCCCTTAAACTTAGTACAGTTGTTTCCCACCAAAGTTTCTCAAACTGAATGCTACATTTTACCATTTTATGATCACTGTTTCCTAAAGAATCACTTACTCTGACAATGGGATGAATGGCCTCCTTCTAATGATGTGTGATTTTGACATCATTTATTAAACCTGCCTCATTACACATCACCAGGTCATAATAGCCTGAACTCTGGTTAGATTCCCAACTTCGCTATCATAACAGGAACAAGAACAAGGCGGCTCAGATTTAAAATAATCTGCAAAAGTGAAGAAAATATTTTCACTCAGCAAATAGTTAGAATATGAAATGCACTGCCTAGCAATGGTGAAGATAGGGTCAAGTGAGGCAGTCAAGAGGGAATTAGATGGTCATTGGATAGAAATCATAATAGTCACCATAGTCTCAGAGGGCTGTGCTCTCAGAGAGTGTCAACTGACGGTGGTTTAACAGGAGGGTCACCACGCCTCAGGTTAGGGGGAACCTTCGTGATGACCTCAGCCAGTGTAGAAATGGAACACAAACTGTTGGTGTCACTCTGCAACTCAAACCAGCTATCCAGCCAACTGAGCTGCCCAATTCAGATAGAAAGACTGCTCAAAGATATACAGAAATAGTAGGACATTAGCACTTGGTCAGGGTGTGCATTTAACAAAATGATGAAGGCACAATGGACTGAATGGCCTCCATCTGTATTACTGAAGGGCTTTTGCCCGAAACGTCCATTTTCCTGCTCCTCGGATGCTGCCTGACATGCTGTGCTTTTCCAGCACTACTCAAATCTTGACTACATCTGTATTTACAATCAGTCTACAATGTTCTAGGAAACTGGGCCAAATATACTCCATGACATCTTCCTCAAGGTTACCTCTGCCAGATTAAAGTCACCCGTGATTAACATGCTGCCTTTTCATATGTCCTCATAATGTTCTGTCATAATGTTCTGTGGGTGGCACGGTGGCGCAGTGGTTAGCACTGCTGCCTCACAGCGCCTGAGACCCGGGTTCAATTCCCGACTCAGGCGACTGACTGTGTGGAGTTTGCACGTTCTCCCCGTGTCTGCGTGGGTTTCCTCCGCATGTTCCGGTTTCCTCCCACAGTCCAAAGATGTGCGGGTCAGGTGAATTGGCCATGCTAAATTGCCCATAGTGTGAGGTAAAGGGTAAATGTAGGGGTATGGGTGGGTTGCGCTTCGGCGGGTCGGTGTGGACTTGTTGGGCCAAAGGGCCTGTTTCCACACTGTAAGTAATCTAATCTAATACACTGCTGAAATCCAGTTCCTGGCGTCCCTGTATCCCTGATAAAGGATGAGTGTGGCATGAGTGATTCCAAAGCCATCAGAATTCAAGGGTTCCAAGGGAGTAGATAAAAGAGGGTGAAAGGGAAGCAGATAAAAATTTTCATTTGGTGGGAAGGTTCTGGAATGGCCACGTGTCCATTTACCTCTATGTTCGCCATTAATTCAGTCATTTTGTTCTGATACAATATGCATTTAATCACTTTTACTTCTGCCTTTCATCATTTTCTCCCTCAGGCCCATGTTTATACCCTATTTGCTTTTTTTTTGCATATTTGTATACCTGCTCCTGCTGTACTCTAGGTATCACTACTGAATAGCTGCCCTGCAATGCTGCCAAACCATGTTCCTGTGTAAACCTACATAGCCGTTCCCCAGACCCCTCCATTTCAGTTAAAGCCCTTCCTGAAGCTCTAGCTTCACCTGAACACTTTTATTCCCTCACTGTGTCTGTTCTCCACATACTTGTCCAGGTGGAACCCCATTTGGCACTTTCCTACTCAATCCAGTGACATTCTCCCTGTGTCTGTGTGGGTTTCCACTGGGTGCTCTGGTTTCCTCTCACTGTGCAAAGGTGTGCAGGTTAGGTGGATTGGCCGTGCTTAATTGCCTATTGGCCAAGTGGGTTAGCCACAGGAAGTACATGGTTACAGGGTTAGGTGATGAGTCTGAGCGGATTGTTTTTTGGAGGGTCGGTATGGATTTGATGGGTTAAATGGCCTGTTTCCACACTGTAGAGATTCTAATCTTCTATGAATACATGTTCCTCCTTGCTATCAGCAAAAGCAATTTCTGTATCATGCACAAATGCCTTCATTATAACCCCTACAATGAAGTCCAAAACACTGCTATATACCATGAACAGGAATTGACTATGTCCTGAGACCTTACAGAAGCTAACTGAAATTTCTCTCAATCATTACCCTCAATTTTCCCTATTCATCCTGGCCTGAGAATTTATCAAACTTGAAAGATTTATACCTCCCCCTCTCCCATTATGTTGATTTCATCTAATAGTACACACTCCTTCCTGACTAACATCTGGGTCCTGTCTCCCATCAAGAACTACACACATTGCAAAAGGTGATCCTATACAGCCCCGAGTCATCATTCTCTGGTCTACTCCACAAGCTCATTCTCACCATATTACACTGTTGTTTGGAAACAGGCTCAGCACTTTTGGCTTTCTTGAAGAAGATGGGTTTTGGAATTGGAGTGCTCTCAAACTTCACAAATTCTTCAGGTGCTGTTGTGGCTGAAGTCTTGTTTTCACAAGGTCCGGCATCACCCTGAGAACATAAGGTCGCAATAAAACACCACATTCCTTTCAGATACACAGTTCATTCAAACAATGCATGCAATATATCAAGTGAACTATTCACCTTGTACATTACACCTGATAGAGGTGAAACAACTGGAGGGAGAGGACAAATATGCAACAAGTCAACTTGTTACCTCCCAGCACATGGTCAGGCAGACCGAACAAACCCAGGGAACAGAGGTGCTCAGATTCGTCAAGTACAGTGACTGCAAACAGTGATCATAATTTCCATAAGTTTTAAGATAGTTATGAATAAGGACAAGACTGGTCCTCGAGGGAATGCGAGGAAGGCTAATTACAACAATTACACAGCAAACCCTTATTGGTTTGCCGTGCTCTTCCTGCCTCCTGCTTCTCTACTTCAGATTCCAGCATCTGCAGGGTTTTTTTATTTCTAATTATAGCAATAAGTAGGAACTGGAGAACTCTGACTGGGGCAGCTGTTTGAGGGTAAATTTACATCTAACATGTGGGAATCTTTTAAAGGCCAGTTGATCAAAGCTCAGGACCAGCATGTTTCTGTGCGAATGAAAGATAAGGATGGCAAAATTTGGAAACCTGGGATGACAATGACAAGAGATATTGAAAGTTGAGTCAAAATGAAAAAAGAAGTGTATGTACAAAACAGAAGTACAGCACAGAAACAGGCCCTTCTGCCCTCCAAGCCTGTGCCGACCATCATGCCTTTATTCTGTCCGTATCCCTCTATTCCCTTCCTATTCATGTAACCATCCAGATGCCTCTTGAATGTCGTCAACGTGCCTGCTTCCACCACCTCTTCTGGTAATGCGTTCCAAGCTCCAACCACTCCCTGCGTAAAATAACTTCCCTCGTACATCTCCCTTAAACTTTCCCCCTCTCACCTTGAACCTGTGTCCCCTTGTAAATGAAACTTCAACCCTGGGAAAAAGTCTCTGACTACCCACACTATCCATTCCTCTCATAAGTTTGTAGACCTCTATCAGGTCTTTCCAGTGAAAACAATCCTCGTGTTTTTATCCTTTCCCCATAGCCAATGCCCTTGAGACCAAGCAACGTCCTGATGAACCTTCTCTGCACTCTCTCCAGAGCTTCCAAGTCCTTCTGGTAGTGTGGTGACCACAATACTCCAAATGCAGCCTAACAAGGGTTTTATATAGCTGCAACATGGTTTGCCAACCCTTGTACTCCATGTCCCGGCTGATAATTATAAGCATGTCATATACCCTCTCGATCACCTTGGCCATCTGTGTTGCCACTTTTAGGGAACTGTGGACCTGCACACCCAGATCTGTTTGATGTTAACGCTCTTAATGGTTCTTTCATTTACAGTATCATTCACACCTAAATTTTATTTCTCATTTCTCTGGATTAAACTCCATCTATTTCTGTGCCCAAGTCATCAATCTATCCATGTCCTGTTGTATTCTTTCACAGTCGTTGGTACCATCAGCAACTCCACCAGTCTTGGTGTTATCTCCAAACTTACTAATCAGACCACCCACATTTTCTTCTAGATCATTTATATATACTACAAACAGCAGTGAACCTAAGACTGATACCTGTGGAACACCACTAATTACCAGTCTCCATTCTGAAAAACACCCTTCCACTGCTACCTTCTGTCTTCCATGACCAAGCCAGTTTTGTATCCAACTAGCCAGTCCACTCTGAATCCCATGTTACTTTAGTTTTTGTACCAAATGCCTTACTAAAGTCCATACAAACTGTATCCACAGCCCTTTGTTCATCAATTATCTTTTGTCATCTATTCAAAACATTCATTCAATCAGATGGGTGAGTCATGACCCTCCCTGTACAAATCATGCTACCTGTCACAAACTAGTCCATTTTCTTCCAAATGTGCTTATATCTTGTCCCTCAGTATCTTCTCCAAGAGGTTCCCCACCATAGATGTCAGGATCACTGGCCTATAATTTCCTGGATTATCCCTGCTTCCATTCTTAAACAAGGGAACAACATCGGCTAATATTCAGTTCTCTGGAACCTCGCCTGTGGTCAAAGAGGATGTGATGACATTTGTTAATGCCCCAGGTATTTCTTCCCTTGCTCCATGCAGAAACCTAGGATAGATCCCATCTGGCCCTGGAGACTTGCCCACTGTAATGCAAGTTAGGGTACCCAAAACTTGGTCTACACCCAACATTCATCCACCAGATAATAATTATTCCCACCCTGAGCACCATCCTAATGGTGGTAAAAACTGAAATAATCAGAGACAGATTCTCAATTCTTTTTCAGTGCTGCTGGTGTACCCATGTCTCTACTGCCCTTATCACTCTAGATGGAAGTGGTTATGGGTTTGGAAGGTGCTCTCTAAGCAGCCTTGGTGAATTTAATTCATTAAAGTCTGGGACTGGGGAAGGAAAAAAGTCGCCTAAGTAATAGTGACTATGACAAATCAATTCTTGGGGCGGCATGGTGGTGCGCCTCACAGCACCAGGGTCCCAGGTTCAATTCCAGCCTCGGGCAACTGTCTTGTGTGGAGTTTGCGCATTCTCCCCGTGTCTGCGTGGGTTTCCTCCGGGTGCTCCAGTTTCCTCCCACAATCGAAAGATGTGCAGGTTAGGTGAATTGGCCATGCTAAATTGCCTGCAGTGTTAGGTGACGGGGTAAATGTAGGGGAGTTGCACTTCGGCGGGTCGGTGTGGACTTGTTGGGCCTGTTTCCACGCTGTAAGTAATATAATCTAATCTGTAAGTAATCTAATCTAATCTAGGACATGGATAGTGGGGGATTCAGTGATGGCGATGCCCCTTGCTTTAACACTGCACACCTGCCCCACACCAGCTGAGCCCCAAAGTGGGGGCAGGGAAGCACTGCTCATCTGACACCTGGCAATCCCCTTAAGTGAATGTCAGATAATGTCCATTTACAATTAAACAGGGTGTAGAAATCTGCCAGTCACTCTGTCGTAAGGTCATGGAAGCTGGGGAAGATAAATGGAATAAAAATGGAGGTCAGGCAGCAGCCTCTCACAATAGCAGAACAGACTTTCTGCATTGAAAGCCTCCTGCTCACACATCAACCTTCAGCCCGATGGGTTTAGATTGAAACTAGCCCCAGCTGTGAGTTTGTGACAGCCAGCAGAGAGTAAGGATGTACATTACACTGAACAGCAGTGTCCACTTCTAGATTAATCAAACACAGTAATTTATAGATTAAGGACCACTCGAACTTACAGAGTTTTTGACTTTTAGCTTTTTGCTATCACTGGTTCCTTCGGGCAGCTCTTTCCCCTTCCTCTTTCTCCTGCCTGTTGCTTGGCTTGTTGATAATTGGTCGCCCCCTGCTGCCTGCTTCTTAGTTTGCAGTCTTTTCAGCTTCACTAGCAGCTTTTTGACTTTCTTTCCAACAACAGGCTCTGTGGGTGCTGAGTCTTCAGCCAAGCTGCTCCCATTGGAGTCACTGTGAATCTTCCTCCTCCTCTTCAGTTTGGCTATGGGTGTCACAGAGTCGACATCAGATGTCAGAGACGGCATACCCAGCACAGCTGGATTCAACTGGTCACTGCAGCCATTTTCCTGTGCCTGACCTTTGCCCTCGAACACATCGCCACTGCCTGCATCACTCAGCAACCTCTGCTTCATTTTGGTGGCTCTTGATCTTTTCTTCCTTTTCTGTGCAGGCTTCTGCTCTGTAGGATTAGACCCCTCACTCCCATCTTCCACAATTGGCTGGTCAGTCCTTTCGCCAATAGAAAGGAGTTTCTGATTGGAAGACTTTTTCTTTCTCTTTTGTCCTTTTACTGATTTCTTTTTATCTGAAGGTAAATCACAAACAGCCAGTCAGAACAACGATTCTAACTAACTACACAGAAATCATGAGCAAAGCACAAGATCACAATAGTAACAAGGCAGGAGGCGACCATTTGGCCCATTAATAGCACTAGCCCTCCAAGCGAGCACCTAACACCATTCTCCTGCCTTTTGCCCCATCCCTTGCACATCGGTTAATTATTGGATAGAAACAGTGTCTTTTTTAATGTCTCAATTGAACCTGCCTCTACCACATTTCCAGGCAGCTAACGCGGTTCCGATATTTAAGAGGATTGTAGAGATCAGCCAGAGAACTACAGAGCAGAGAGTCTCACATTGGTGGTAGGGAAACTATTGGAGAAAATTCTGAAAGAGAGCATCTATCTCCACTTGGGGAGGCAAGGCTTGATGGGGGATAGTCAGCATGGCATCTCCGGAGGGAGGTCATTTGAATTTTGTGAAGGTAGCCAGGTGTGTAGATGAGGATAGTGCAGTTGATGTAGTTTATATAGATTTTAGCGATGTCTTTGGACAAGGTCCCACCTTAGAGACTTATCAAGAAAACAAATGCACATGGGAAATAGGATAATTTGATAAAGTGAATTCAAAACTGGCTCAGTCATAGCAGACAGAGGGTGATGATAGAGGTTGCTTTGTGACTGGAAGCTAATATCCAAGGGGTACCACAGAGAGGTGTGCCCTATTATTCATCATTTATATACAGAGGAACCCTGATTATCCGAAGGACATGGGTGGAAAGTATTTCATTTGGTTAAATGAATTCCGGATAATCAAATGCTGGTTAACATGGTTTCGCCAAGCATTGGGACTTTGCTGGATAATCTGATATTCAGATAATCGAGGTTCCTCTGTAAATGACAGGTGGCTGAGAGAGGGTTAGATTAGTCAGTTTGTGATGACACAACGATTAGTCGGGTAGTTGACAATGAGGTTGAGTATCTTGGGCTACAAGAAGGTATAAATGGGATGGTCAAAGGGGTAGATAATTGACAAATGGAATTTAACCCTGAAAAGTGAGAGGTGATACACTTTGGAAGGAGCAATTTCACAAAGAAGTATTCAATAAGCAACATGGCATGAGGAAGTTCTGTGGAACAAAGGGACCTTGGTGTGTTAGTCCACAGATCTCTAAAGGTGAAAGGGCATCTTAGTCAGGGGATGAAAAAGGCAAAAAACAATGACTGCAGATGCTGGAAACCAGGATCTGGATCAGTGGTGCTGGAAGAGCACAGCAGTTCAGGCAGCATCCAATGATGAAAAAGGCATTTGACCACTCGCCTTTATCAATCTAGGCATAGATTATAAAAGCAGGGAGGCCAGAACTTTGGCGAGACCACAACTAGAGTACTGTGTGCAGTCCTGGTTGCTGCATTACAGGAAGGATGAGAAGTGCACTGAGGATTGGAAAATGTTCAGTTAAGTATGAGGTGTTGCACTTTGGGAAGTCAAACCAAGGTTGGACTTATACAGTAAGTGGTAAGGTCCTGAGCAGTGTTGTGGAACAGAGGGACCTAGAAGTACGAGTACATAGTTCATTGAAAGTGATGTCACAAATAAACAGGATGGTGAAGGTGACATTTAGCATGCTGGCATTCATTGGTCGAGGCATTATGTACAGGAATTGGGATGTCATGTTACAGTTGTATAAGTTGTTGGCGAGTCTGCAGCTGGAGTATTGTGTATAGTTTGGTCACCTTGTTATAGGGGAGACAAAATTAAACTGGAAAGATGTGCAAAAAAGATGTACAAGGATGTTGCCAAGAGCAGGAGGGCTGAGTTATAGGGAGAGGTTGGTCAGGATAGGACTTTATTCTATGGAATATAGGAGAATGAGGAGTGATCTTATGGAGGTATAAAATCATGAAGGGCATAGATAGGATGAATGCATATAGTCTTTTTCCCCAGAGAGGGGGAATTGAAAACTAGAGGGCACAGGTTTATGGTGAGAGGGTAAAGATTTCAGAAGGACCCGAGGAGTAACTTCTTCATGTAAAAGGGTGGTGTGCATTAAAAATGACCTGCCAGAGAAAGTGGTTGAGGGAAGTACAATAGAAACATTAAAAAAGCATTTGGATAGGTACATGGATGGGAAGGGATTAGAGGGATATGGACCAAATGCAGGCAATTGGAACTAGCTGAGTGGCACCATGGTCAGCATGGGCCAGTTTGGGCCAAAGGGCCTGTTTCCATGCTGTATTACTCTGACTTTACGACCGAAAGGTGATCTAGTATAAGATTATGAAAGTCATGGAGAGAATGGATAAGGAGCAGCTGTTCTCCTTAGCTGAAGGGTCAGTCTCAGGGTTCAAGGTGACGGGCAGAATGTTTAGGGGGATGGGAGGAAAACTCTTTTCACCCACAGTTTGGGTGATGGCCTGGAATGCCTTCTCTGGGAGGTGGTAGAGGCAAGTTACCTCACAGACCTTAAAAAGTACCTGAATGAATACTCAGCATGTCATAATATTCAAAGCTATGGGCCAAGTGCTGGTAAATGGGATTAGGTTGAAAGTCAGGTGCTTCTCACATCAGTACAGCCTCGATGGGCTGAAGGGCCTTGTGTGCACTGTATGATTTTATGCATTTCACACTAACTATTCACTGTGTGAAAAAACATTTTCTCAAATCACCCTTGCTTCTTTTAGAAATCACTTTAAATCTATGCTCTCTCATTTCAAATACTTTGGTGAATGGAAGAGTTTCTCACAATCCACTCCATTCAGCCCTCTGAATAAAAATATATAAAATCTTCTCCACCGCCCTCTCTCCAAAGAGAACACGGAGGGTGGCAGGACAGGTGCCTGGAAGGTGCCAACCTTTCCAATCTATTCCCATTATTGAAATTCCTAATGTCTGGAATCATTCTTGTCAATCTCTTCTACACATTCTCCAATGTATTCACATCTTTCCTATAATGTGACACCCAGAACTGTACACAAAACAGGGGGGTTGGATAGTTCACTTGGCTGGAAGACCGGTTTGCGATGCAGAATAACACCAACGGGGTGGACACAATTCCTACATTGACTGAGGTTACCATGAAGAACTCTCCTCTCTGCATGAAGTTCAGTCACCCTCAGGTTAAACCACCACCACTCGTCTTTCTCTAATGTTAAACAGCCCTATCGCCCTCAGGGACTATGGAAACTCTACCTGTACGATACTCTAACAGAGGTCTAACAAGTGCCTTATACAAGTTTCAACATCAGCTCCCTGCTCTTGTACGCTATATGCCCCATAAATAAAACCCAGGCAACTTTCTACTTTGTAAATTGCTCTCTCCACTTGTCCTGCCATCTTCAATGATCTGTGCACATACATACACCAAGTTCCTGTGCTCTTGGGCACTGTGGTTGAAGTTCAGTGTATGAAAGAGTTTCTCCTGAAGGAGTTAGTTCAAAAAGAATTTCAGGGTTTTAGCTTAAAGCTCTGGACTAGAAGTGCTCAGTTCAAACCCTGAAGGGATTCTTTGAAGCTAACAAGGTTTAAGCTGAGTTGTGAGAATAATCAAGGAAGAAGCTGTCAAACTATCGAGACTGGGAATTGAAACAGTCAAGTCAAACCTATCAATTTGATCGAGTAGGTTATTGCCTCTGATGTTTTGAGTATTGTAAAGTGACGGTGGTGGGTATAGACGGGATTGTATTTTAATTCTCTGTTTGTAAATCCTTCAGATGAGTTCTATATAAACAGCTTTGTTGTTTCTATCTGTATTGCTTCTGTGTAATAAACATGTTTTATTGCTAACATCAATCTCCATCATTGTACTTCAGCAGAAAAATCTCCTTGTTAAATAAAAACAATGATCTATCAAGCCTGGTTTCAGACTGGGCTCTGATTTGGGCAGACATTACACCAGCTGGGAACTAGTTAGCTGGACAGAGCCCTGCTCTCCATCCCAATGAAGATAAGAAACAACTTACCCAATCCTCCCAGTTTCTCCTCCAACCTTTCCATGCGGTGTTTCCTCTTTTTCTTCCTTCTCCAGGAATCTTCATCTTCCTCATCTGTTGATAAATCTTCAGGGAAGTCATCTTGTGGAAATATTCCTGTGGATAAAGCATAATTTTACAATTCATCAAAACAAACTAGTTCATAGTGCCTATTGAAAAGAAAATAAAAAATGGCCCTGAACTTCTAAAGAGTGGGGCAAAGCATAGAAATCAAGAAAGCCTTGCAGAACACCACCCTGCCTTGCTGTGGAGCCTCTCAGTTCAGCATCTGATTTCGACAACACCCGCCACTGTTTTGTTCGGGCAACAGATTTAAGTTACGGGAAAATCCATTGTTACACAGTTCTCAGAGTTTAAAACATGAAGCATGGACCCTGGACTCAGTTAATAAGAAAACTCTTATTTTCAACAGGCAAATTGAAGTTTTAAATAACGATTAACCTCTTTTACTGGCCATTAGACCACAACTTTCTAAATGTATTTGAAGAATAGTTTCCATTAACATTCACAACATGACTCATTGGGGGGGGGGGGGGGGGGAGGGGGGGGAAGAGAGGCGCTCCAGGTGAGGTTACATTGATTTGAAAACACGGTGCACATTAAAGAATAATTGATCACCTCTCTTTCTGGTCAGTTACATTATCAAAGATCGCTCTACACTGTCCCCATCAAACACTCCAAGCACAGGGACACCAAGGGATTGCATTAGAAAAATTCCTTCTAGTGTATGAATGGGACTATTACATTTCCACTTAGAGGAATGAATCCTTCTTTATCCACTATCACTCTATAAACACACAGAAAATTAACTGTAACAAACTCACGTTCCTGACAACCTGGATTTAATTGGAGCTTTCCAGAGTCTCAGGTCATCAAATATCATTTCTCTAAACTGGCCATTCTCCCAGGTTACGCTGATGTCCTTTCTTGTTAACTCAATTTAACGTATCACATTCTTCCATTCATCCCGACTCTAGAGTCCCACCCAAGAATTCGACAAAGCACTGAGAACATCGACCAGTATAGCATAAGAACTGGCCCTTTGGCCCATAATGCTGTGCCGAACAGTACGCCAAATGCCTTCCACTTACCCTAGGTCATTCCTTGCTTATTCGTATGCTTATCTATAGGCCCCTTAAATGTCCTTATCATATCTGCTTCCCAGGCACTGCGCTCCAGAGTCCGACCACTGGAGAAAGCAGAGGTCCCAGTATGGATCCTGTGAACACGAGTCACAAAGCTCCAGCCTGAAAAACACCCTTCCACCATTACCCTCTGCTTTCTGTGGGCAAGCTGATTCTGAATCCATGTGGCCAAGACAGTGTGAATTCCACGCATCTTAGTCTTCTGGATGAGCCTACCATGAGGGACCTTGTTGAAAGCCTTACTAAAATCCACATAAACAACATCCACTGCTCTAAGCTCATCAATCATCTTCGTCACCTCCTCGGAAAATTCAATCAATTTAGTAAAGAACATGGCCTGCCCTGCACAAAGCCATTGTCCCTAATTAGGTCATGCTTTTCCAAATGCACATAAATCCCATCCCTTAGAATTCTCCCCAAGAATTCTCCCCAGTAGCTTCCCAACTACTGATGTGAATCGCACCGGTCTGTGGTTTCCTGGATTATCCCTAATTCCTTGCTGAACAGAGAAACAACATCAGCTCCTGGTTAGTCCTCTGGGACTTCAATGGCTAATGAAGATACAAAGTCTTGGTCAAGGTCTCAGTAATCTCCTCTCTTGTCTCTGACAGAAACTTGGGATAGATACTAACAGTCATGGAAACCTATCCACTTTAATGCTCTTCAAGAATCAACCTTCTTTCTTGATCTCAAAATGCCCTAGCACATTAGCATGCTCTATACTAACCTCACTATCCTCCATATCTTCCTGGGTGAATACCGATGCAAAGTACTCATTTAGGATCTCACCCACATCCTCTGATCCCAAACACAAGTTCCTTTCTTTATCCTTCAGTTCCGTACATCTCAAAGTTAGAAGGTCAGAACTGCGAAAATTGACCAACAAAATGGGGAGATCAATCGTCCCTTTGTATTAGTTGAAAAGATATTAGATTACCTACAGTGTGGAAACAGGCCCTTCAGCCCAACAAGTCCATACTGACCTCTGAAGAGCAACCCACCCAGACCCATTCCTTTATATTTACCCCTTCATCTAAAACTACAGGCAATTAAGCATGGCCAATTCACCTAACCTGCATATTTTTTAGACTGTGGGAGGAAACCGGAGCACCTGGAGGAAACCCACACAGACACGGGGAGAATGTACAAACTCCACACAGGCAGTTGCCTGAGGTGGGAATTGAACCCGGGTCTCTGGTGCTGTGAGGCAGCAGTGCTAACCATTGTGCCACCATGCCACCCACTAAGTGAATAGCAAACCCAAACACTGTTTCAGTGACAGACTGAGAGAAGCCATCCATCCTTACCTTCTGCTAAATCCCGGAACCTAAAGGGATAGAAAAGGAAAACCAATCAGAGAAAGACATGCAACATACGAATACGTGAATCAGCAATGGTCATTCTGATCTTTGAGCCTATCCTGCCTTTCAATAAGATCGTGGCTGAGCCGATTGTGGTCTCAATCCATTTTCCTATCTACCACAAATCTCTATTCCCTTGTCTACCAGAAACCTGCACCTAACTGCAGATGATCCTATCTGCAAGAACAGAGTTGAACAGGATTGTTTGGAATAGCGCCCACGTTGGTAGTCATGTGCAAGACAGTGGCATGATTTGGAAGAGTGAGCACAGCTTTCTGAAGGAAACATGCTTGGAGTTTTTTTTAAAAAGGTCACAAGGAGGCTTGACAAGGGTAACGCCAATGCTGCAGACATGGATTTTCAGAAGGCATTTGATCCAATGCCACTCAACAGACATTTGTGGGAAGTTATAGATCGTGGTATTGAAGTGGTATACATTACCTGTCATTTCTCTGCATTAAAGTTCATTTACAATTGGTGGTGTAAAAGGAACAGTAGTAGAGTGGATCCAGAATAGACTGAATGATAGGAAACAGAAAGTAATGGTCAGTGGATGATTTTCGGACTGGAGGAATGTTTGTAGTGAAGTTCCTTAAGGGTCACTATTGAGATCCTTGCTTTTCCTGAAAAAAAAATTAAAGATCTGGATCTTGGTGTGCAGGGGGACTATTTTAAAGTTTGCAAATGGCACCAAAACTGGAAGAATTGTAGACTGTGAGGCAAACAGTGTGGAACTCCAAAAGAATGCTAACAAGTTGGTGTGGTGGGCAGACAAGTTGCAGATAAGGTTTAATGCAGAGAAATGAGAGGTGATGCAAGATGGTGAGAAGAAGATTGAGAGACCATGTAGAATTGGAGGTACAATTCTAAAGGGGTGGAGCAGCAGAGCAACCTGGGTGAATAAGTGTACAGATCATTGAAGGTGAGATGACAGGTGGAGAGATCAGTTAATAAAACATACATTGTCTTCACTTTGATAACAGGGACACAGTATAAGAACAGGGACGTGATTTTAAATTTGCATACGACCCATGTTAGACCTCAGACAGAATACTGTGTACAGCTGTGGGTTGGAGAGGGTGCTGATGCGATTTACAAGAATGGTCCCAAGCATGAGAAAGTTCAGTGATGAGGATAGATTGAGGAAGTTGGGACTGTTCTCCTTGGAGAGGACGTAGCTGCGAGGAGATCCGATAGAGGTTTTGAAAATCATGAGTGGGCTGAACAGAGTAGAGGGAGAAATTGTTCTTGCTCACAAAAAGGATCAAGAACAAGAGGACATAAATTTAAAGTGATCTGCAAATGAAGCTAGGGTGATAGGAGAAAAAAATGTTTTCACACAGCGAGGAGTTAGGGTAAGGAATACAGAGTCTGGAAATGCGTTGGAAGCAGATTCATTTGAGATGTTCAGGACAGGACTTGTAAACAGGAGCTGAGGGGATTTCAGCACTACCTGCCTGTTCCTCTCTGACTGTGGGTGGTCACCTAATCCTTCTTCTCTAGTCCCTTGTACTGTGATGTAGCCACCTCTGTAAACAAAACCACCATGTAATTCTGAGCCTCACAGATGTGCCAATCATTCCAGATGCCCGGTGACCTCTGAAACCCAGAGCTCAGGTTCCAGGGAGCTCAAGGAGAACTTCCTGCACACGTCATCATCTTGGAAGCCAGTACATTGCATGGATTTCTCACGTATTGCTCATCTGCCCTCACCTGCCATGATATAAACTTACTCAATCTTATTAGCTAGCTTTTCTAATTCCTTACTCCGTTTCTTCTGACTCCTTTCCTTATAGCCTGTTACTTATTCCTGGTGCTTTTAAGTTACTCTCTATAGGATTACATTACTCAGGTTATAGGTACAATTAACCACTGCTCAAACAACTACAGTGCTCACATACAACACCTTCAAATGATGACATTATCCAAAAGAGTTTTAGCTAGGGTGATGGAGGGCAACAGAAAACAAAGATTGGAATTGGGAACACTGCGAACTGGGATACAAATAAAGCAAAATCAAGCAGAGAGAAATGGAAAAGGGGTGGGAACAGCAAGCGACAGAGGTAAGGACTAGTGTGAACATCAGAAAGCGGCAGAGATATTTGTGTAGATCAAGGGCCAATGTGCGCTTGCAAACAATAAAAATGTACAAAAGCAGAGCTTACTTTTTCACTAATTTATAGAGACGCTTCCTGTTTTGGGCAGGAGTACTTCCCCTGCTGGAGAGCTGGAAAAGTCGATCAGCGAGAGCTTCATAATTGAACTGCACACAAAGAAGAACAAGAGGACTTTAAGATATTGCAGAGTCCAATTTGTACATGGTGAGAAGCGAAGACGTTCTGTATTAGCATGATATTACAACAGAAATGTTCCAATATTATAAAATAATTAGCACTTCAAAACAACATTATTGGGTGGGAAGAGTTTTGTGAAAGGCCTAAGAGAAATCCAAGCCCTTTCTTTAGAAACAGGGATAATTTCATAGTACACCTCACAAATTGAAAGATTAATCAAAGCAGTGACAGGAGCAGCACAGCACAGGAGAAAGGTGGAATTGTTTTCCTAACTCCCACCGAGATTCTCAAACATGTTCCTTCTTTGTACTAAAATAATTTGCCTGGAAGGAAGAGTAAGCTCATTCTTCACCTTGGTTTTGGATAACCAAAAAAATACGTTCTATTGTTTGGTATTGTATTGTAATTGTATTGTATTGGATTTGGTATTGTAAACATCAACTAATACACACCATTTACCCTCTGCCAGTTCAACATGACCGGAGGTTATGTGGCTTTTTAATACCTCTGCACAACTCCTCGTTCTATTTTTATCTGGTTATGGGATGTGGGTGTCACTGACTAGGTCATCATTTATTGCCCACCCTCAGGGAGGAAGCAGTGGCAAGCTGCTTTCTTTAACTGCTGCAGTGCCTGTTGCAGTGGCTCTGACAGGAGGAACATGTTGGTGATCGGAGTATCCCACACATCACACCGCCCCATGTAGATATGATGGTCCATCTCCACAAGCAGGACTGTGCAGTGGCCACTTTTACCAAAGCTCTGATGGACAGATGCATCTGCAGCTGGCAGACTGGTAAGGATGCGGTTAGGTATGTTCTTCCCTCTTGTTGGTTCCCTCACCACCTGTCGCAGACCCACTCGACCAGCTCGATCAGTAGTGTTGGTGCTGAGCCACTCTTGGTGGTGGGCAGTGAAATCCCCCACCTGGAATACATTTTGTGGCCTTGCCACCCTCAGTGTTCCCTCCGAGTGTTGTTCAGCATGGAGGAGTAACTGATTCCTCTGCTGAGGGAGGATGATACACGGTAGGTTTCCTTCCCCACATTTAACCTGAAGCCATGAGCCTTCATGGGATCTGGAGTTAGTGTTGAGAACTCCCTCCTGGCTGTAGACCACTGGGTCACCACCTCTGCTGGGTCTGTCCTGCCAGTGGGACAGGACATATCCAGGGATAGGGATGATGGTGGTGGTGTCAGAGACATAGTCATACTCAAGGAATCATAGCCTACAGACAACGTCAAGCTGTTTTTTGACGAGTGTGTCAGACAGTTCTCCCAATTTTGACACTAGCCCCTAGCTGTTAGTGAGGAGGACTTTGCAGAGTTGATAGGACTGTGTCGGCAATTGCCTTGGCAGGTGCCAGGTGATCTGCACTGTTTCATTCTTTTCTCCCCCCCAGACATTCTCATGGTTACTTACAACGGAGTACCTTGTTTGGTTATTTCAGAGGGCAGTCAACTGTCAACCATACCACTGAGTCTAGAGGCACATGCAGGTTAGACCAGGTAAGGATGGCAGATTCCTTCCCAAACAAATGAGTGAACCAGATGCGTCTTCTGATCATCAACAGTTACATGGTCATTGGACTCTCGACTCCAGATTTTTATTGAAATCAAATTCCACCACTTACCACGGTGGGATTTAAGTCTAGCAATGACATCACCAGACTACCTCCTCCCCCAGGGTTAATTCAGGTAGCTGTAAATGGTTAAAATCTCCGCTGTTTACTGCGATTGTTATCTTTCTTCAGGGCTGTAAAACTCATTTTCAAGATGTGAGCATCTTTAGCAAGGCCAACAGCCTGGGGAAGGTGGGAGTGAGCTACCTTCTTGGACTGCTATAGGGAACCCACAGTGACATTGCCTAGTTCCAGGATTCTGAGCCAGCAACAGTGACGAATGGTGAGAGAGCTCCAAGTCAGACAAGGACTACAGCGAATGCATGAGTCAGTGTGGGTACAGTGACAGGCTCCCTTCCCTCACTGGTTTGTACTGATAGTTAGATAGATTTTACCACTTACAAACATATACTGAGGTCTGCAGATGCTGGAGATCAGAGCTGAAAATGTGTTGCTGGAAAAGCGCAGCAGGTCAGGCAGCATCCAAGGAGCAGGAGAGTCGACGTTTCGGGCATGAGCCCTTCTTCAGGAATGAGGAAAGTGTGTCCAGCAGGCTAAGATAAAAGGTAGGGAGGAGGGACTTGGGGGAGGGGCATTGGAAATGCGATAGGTTAGAAGGAGGTCTAGGTGGGGGTGGGGGCGGAGAGGTCAGGAAGAAGATTGCAGGTTAGGAAGGCAGTGCTGAGTTCGAGGGATTTGACTGAGACAAGGTGGGGGGGAGGGGAAAATGAGGAAACTGGAGAAAACTAGGTTCATCCCTTGTGGTTGGAGGGTTCCCAGGCGGAAGGTGAGGCCCTCTTCCTCCAGCCGTCGTGTTGCTATGGTCTGGCGATGGAGGAGTCCAAGGACCTGCATGTCCTTGGTGGAGTGGGAGGGGGAGTTGAAGTGTTGAGCCACAGGGTGTTTGGGTTGGTTGGTCTGGGTGTCCCTCCAACCACAAGGGATGAATGCAGTTTTCTCCAGTTTCCTCATTTCCCCTTCCCCCACCTTGTCTCAGTCGATTCCCTCGAACTCAGCACCGCCTTCCTAACCTGCAATCTTCTTCCTGACCTCTCTGCCCCCACCCCACTTCGGCCTATCACCATCACTTTGACCTCCTTCAACCTATGGCATTTCCAACGCCCCTCCCCAAGTCCCTCCTCCCTACCTTTTATCTTAGCCTGCTGGACACACTTTCCTCATTCCTGAAGAAGGGCTCATGCCCGAAACGTTGACTCTCCTGCTCCTTGGATGCAGCCTGACCTGCTGCGCTTTTCCAGCAACACATTTTCAGCTCCCACCTGGAGAAGGCCATTCATCCCTTCAAGTCTGTTCTGCCATATATCTAATGTGATTTTGTTACCAGCTCACAACACAGTCCAATTTCACAATTTTCTCAACCCAGATTGCTAGTACAGCCCCATACCCAGTGATAGTGGGCACATGTCCAAATAGTCCACTGGCTCAGAGGTATTTGGTAAGGCGAAAGGAACTACTGTACTGCTCTATTTAACAATTCCACTCAAGTGACCACTATTGGTTAACATCCCCAATTAAAGAAGTTATTATTAACATTCAAATCAAACAGTACCTGAAGCACAGGTCCAATGTCATCGTCACGTTGAGATGGATTCACCTTCTCTCCCTGTCCATCCAGCAGCAGTCCCTCAGCGTTCTCAGATGTGGATCCTGTGAGAACATCAACCAATCGTCAATTTTGAAACTCTTCTGCATCAAGCTGCAGCTGAACACAAAAGAATGCTGCTCCGAGAACTAACGGCAGCACGAGCCTCTCACCACCCCAGGACCTTAGCAAAGGGGGGAGTCTGGGCTACATTCTCTCAACAGATTCTCTGCTCCTCTCACTCTTGCTGCACCAAGGCAAAACCAACATTTCAATTTTCTGGTTACCAGAGTGATACCACACTGATGCCTCATCAGACTTGAAACTGGCTTTGTTCAGGCCCACACCATCAAGATTAACTTTTTGGATAAGACACAGACCTTATATTGTTCCCATTCCCAACGGCAGTGTTCCTGTGGAACCAGCTCACTGATAATCAGTGCTCTTGGTCCACTGACTGTTCCTGTACCTAATCCTGTGCCTACAGCACATTGGATTAGATTAGATTCCCTCCATCATAGAAACAGGTCCACACCGACTCTCCAAAGAGTAACCCACCCAGATTCATTCCCTAGCTTTCATTTATCCCCGAACTAATGCACCTATCACTATGGGCAATTCGGCATGACCAATTCACCTAACCTGCACATCTTTGAATTGTGGGAGGAAACCGGAGCACCCGGAGGAAACCCACGCAGACACAGGGAGAATGTGCAAACTCCACACAGACAGTCATCCAAGGTGGGAATCGAACCCGGGTCCCTGGTGCTGCAAGACAGCAGTGCTAACCACCGTGCCACCTGTATTAGTTATTCTTTATATCTAAACCTTCCAAGTTCTCAGTGTGTCTCGCTGGTGCAGGAAGAATGGGAGCATTGTCAAGCTACTCAACAAAGGACAGCATTAGTCCTAACTATTCCTGTCCACACAAGCACGTCCCAGCAAGGGATGATGGATACTGATCCTCTCCTGAACTCTGGCCAAGCACAGAATCTCCAGATAAGATCAGCGAAGAATCAAAGTCATAAGACACAGAAACAGGCCCTTCTACCAGTTCAACCATGGTGAAAGCTGTGAAGTATAAAACAAGAGCTGAAAATGTGTTGCTGGAAAAGTGCAGCAGGTCAGGCAGCATCGACTTTTTGGGCATGAGCCCTTCTTCAGGAAAAACGCCGATTCTCCTGCTCCTTGGAGGCTGCACTTTTCCAGCAACACATTTTCAGCTCTGATCGCCAGCATCTGCAGTCCTCACTTTCTCCTAGTTGATATAAAACAAGAACCAGCCACAATGAAATCCAGGTGCAACAAAGCAGCAAATTAGTGGGAGTAACTCAAAGCTCAAAATAAACAGCTCTTGTTGCTTCTCTGGCTGCAATCACAAAGAACCCAAGCAATCAGAGTTGGAAAAAGCTATATGTCCCATCGAGCCAATTGCAACATTAAGTTCACAACTGCATCTCACTTTCCAGATAGAATCCTACATTCTCCAAATCATTTGAGTGTTAAAGACTTCTCTCTCAGTCAGAGCAGTCACAACACTCTGGTCTAGGAGAATTCCAAGGATTCCCTACCCTCAGTAAACGATTCAGCATTTATCCTGGCACCTGTGTCTACACAGTCCAACCGAGAACAACGCTTTAGTGGCTGAACCTACCCAGTTCCTTCGAATCTTTCATGTTTCAGCAAGATCACCTGCCCTGACTGGGAATCCCAGAGACTTCTACCAAGACAGCTGACACCCCATTTCACACCAGAGTAATTCCTCACCGTTTATCTTTTGCGTTGGATCTTCCTCTACATCACTGGAATTCAGCTCCTCATTCTCATTGCCCTGAAGCTCTTCCATCAAATCATCGATAGCAAAAGGTGCATGGTCCACAATCATTTCGAAGATTCCTTGGGAAACCACGTGAAACAAAACGCGACTGCAGACAAGTATAGTGGGTAACAAAAATTAGAATCATTCAGACATAAATCAGCAGACCCCAATGATTGCACAGGATAACAACAGACTGGAGCCTGAGCACCTCTCTGATGTGATAATGGCCCAGACCCCAATCAGTTACCCAGGGCAATAATACCCCAAATCCACTACCCCGGGTAATAACCACCCAGACACCAATCCTTTACCCACTGCAGTCATACCCCAGATCCAGTATGGTTATCCATGGGTTATGATATACTTGGTTCTCAGAAGCAGCTCCTAGCCCAGGAATACCTGTGGATTGTGGTCCCTCAGGAATTCAGGCATCACCTCCCTGCCCGGAGTACAGCAGGCGGTTTCCATATTGATCTAGATTGCAGTGGTGCTCATAAGTCCCAGAGAGCAGCCTCACCCTGGTGAGGAGCCCAGAGAGTACAAGGGACTTCCACTGACGTAGGGGTCATAACAAACATCTCACACAGCACAGCGTAATGGACTAGGCCAGACTACTCAACACATTCTTAAGCAGGCAGCTCCAGACCATAACTTTGCAACGTGTTTCGGGAAGTGTACAGTGGAAACTACCTGCAGTAAGATAGCGAGGTTGAGGAGGAGATTTTAAAATAGCCAAAAAATGTATTCACAAAATTACACAATGAAACACAAATAGCAGAATAAAGAACCCCTACAGAATTCAACCTATCCAAATAGACTTAACTATGCTGTTATGAATATATACAACAGCTCCACAGATTTTCGCCTCAGGGTGGAATCGAACCCTGATCCCTGGCACCGTGAGGCAGCAGTGCTAACCTCAGAGCCACCGTGCCAACAAAAACACATATGCACAATAGTCCCAATAACCAAACTCCCTTTAAAAACCAGTATAAATGGAACACATGCTTAGAGGGGGACAGCGAGGGGGAGGTTCCTGTTGAACTTCTCACTAGGTCAGACTGAACTAAACTGCTCAGCCCAACTAGAGAGCTGACCACTTGCCTTTAATTGTGCAGGTCACTTCTAAAACATGATCACTTTGGCCTGAAGTCTCATCTGTTTACATAGAAACAAAAGGCCTCTCAAAATCCTTTTCCTCTCTGTCCCAAACCAGACTGATCGGAGCCCGGCCGGGTTTATTGCCCCTCTGAAAATACAACCAAGGACAGTGTCTTCTTGAGCCATGGAATAGCTTTTAGGAAAAAAAAGGGACTAACTTTGTGACAAAAGATACTGACACGCTGACAGAATGATACTCACTCTTTGGTTTTGGCAGCAATTCGGCAAAAAGGATCAATAAAGTTCAGGTTCTGGTCTGCAGTTAGCTGGGCCAAAGGAGGGGAGAATGCAGTTAACATACAATAATTGCACGACCTGTTCTATATTTTTCCCAAAATAATTTCAATATAGTTCACACAAATCAAACTTAATATTCAACCAGAGGGGATGGAGAGAGAGTACGTGGGGAGGGCGGCTGAAATTTTAAATAGCCAACGAGAATTAATTCATGTATGGATGTTCCATAGTTCACACAAGCTTCCAGTTTGCTGGACACCTTCATCAACATCACAGCGGAATGTACAGATGCTGAGAACCAGTGATGGTGACAGACTTGCAGAGATTACAACAGTTCCTTACAAAACTCCACCACTCCAGGGATTCCTTTCTTTACCTGGTGTGCACCAACTTTGGCCAGTTCCTGCAGGTAGATATCGACAAAATGAAAGCGAATTCCACTGGCCTCAGTGTTAGTGGTAGGTTTCAGCACCTCAGTCGTCACACACCTTAAAAATCGGTTGACAACACTGTAAACAAAAGAGGAATGTTCACTGCAAAAAATGCAAGATGAAATCCATCTCCTCAGTGCACCATGCAACCATCCAAATATCCACACTTCCAGTGAATTAAACAGTAACCAGCCTTGCTCACTCAAATTACTGAATCAAAAGTTTTTCTTCCATTAGTTTTCTACAAATGTTAACAGCATTTTCAGTTAGCTGAGTTTAGTGATGTCACGGATAAAGAATTTTGAGAAGATTGGTAGCTCAGGTTGAGTTTATGGATATAGGTTTACTCGCTGAGCTGGAAGGTTCACTTTCATGACAAAGGTTTCAAAACAAATCTTCCAGCTGAACGAGCAAACCTCCATCCATAGATCCAGAATCTGGATTACATCAGTGCCAGCAACTGCCAGTGTGTGTGGGGACGAGGTGGCACAATGATAATATCATTGGACTAGTGATTCAGAGTGCCAGACCAATGTTCTGGAGACATAGATTCAACCCCCACAATAACAACTCATGAAATTTAAATTACACTCAAATTAAATTTGAGCTGAAAGGTCAGGTTACATTAGACAATCCATGGCTTACATTCCCCAATACAGGGGAACCTCGATTATCCAAAGGGGATCTCAAGATCCCGATAGAAACATTACATCAAAGAGCTGTTTCAACCCTGATTGTGTCTTTTGTTTACAGGTACAATGATTAAAACCAAACTCAGCTCACTCAAATGCCCTGGACAGTCCAGATACCGTCTCTAAATCACTGACCTCCCGCCCTCTCTCTCTCTTCCCCCACACTAGCCCTGAAGTTCTACACAGGGGTGTACCCTAAACCGCCCCTTCCCCAGATAATCTCCCCAACATTGTCCTGTACAGGGCAGAGGTGGAACCTATCAAAAGGTTGTGTGCGCGCACTATTTGAAGACTTACCCCACAAAGGCAACAGCAGCCTTACTGTTGGTGTACAGTCCGGCTGCCCTGGAGGCTGGGGGTGAGGGTCGGACGTTGAGTGGGGATGGAGGGTGAGTGCGGCTGGGGGCGGGGACGGGCTGGGTCTTGCGCGCAGTATGCTTTTGCCTAGTCTCCTGAACGGGGAGCAGACTTCACAGAAAAACCAATTAACCAAATAATCAATGAACCAAATGAAATAGTGCCCACCCATCTCACTCAGATAATCGAGGTTCCTCTGTGCATTTTAATTCAACTTGTACACATTATAAAATGGCCATAGGTGCAAGCAAAGACTGCATTAATTATAATATGGGACCTCACTTGTAAGTACGAGTACTCTTAAGTCAGATGTTCATAAATGATTCATAACTGTGACCATGAAACTATATAAACCTGCCAGTGATTGTGGAACATGGTTCACTAAATCCTTCAGAGAAGGATAGTTACCAACCACTTGCTGGTCTGGGTTAGAGCCACAGCAATGCAGACGACTCAGAAATGCCCTCTGATTGGCTCCAGTTCAAAGATATTTAGGGATAGGCAACAAGGGTTGGCCTTGACAATGACATCCAAATGCCATGAATGAACAAAGTAAAACTGAAGTAGTGCGATAGATTCCCCTTTGGATTAGAATGCCATGTCAGCCAGTAAAACAGCACAAAGAACACTCAGCAAACTCTGTTTACAAGATCAGTTCACGTGAACTCTGCAATATAAATGCCTGCTTCAGAATTTTGAAAAACCCAATGACATATCAAAGATAGAGTTTTCCATGCACAGGAACTTATTTCAGTCAATCATCAGTGGTGACAGACAGAGGGGGCATGTGCTGCCTGGGGCAATGGCAGAGGTATACAACAGTGCCAAGTAGCAGATACGTAACAACACCAGTGAGAGAAACCATGTTTCAGTTAGGTGTGCAAGCCAAGCGCACATTCACAACTGTTCCCAGTGCTTTGCCAATTAGCCTCAACAGATTGTGTTAATGGAGGATGCTTTAAAATTCCGCTCACCTGTCATCCCAGTTCATGGTCTTCAATTCCTCCAAAAATTGCCTCAGCATCAAGCGAATAAGCTGCAGAGCAAAGGCAGGTAAAACATCAGTGACAGTCACGATTCAAACTGCACTTTAACCTCCACTACTTGAAACACTGAGCTCAGCCATTGTGGAGGCTGAGTACAGTCTTTGGCACAGCTGATTCATATTAATCAGGATATCTGGGTTCAATCCCAGACCATTGCTGAATCTCACAGGCAGTGCTGTAAACAGCCTCAACATCCCACAGCTCAGGTCAAATGGGGAATCTGTGCTTTTAATCCAGATGGGTTTTGGTGACAGTGGTGGTGGGATGTCACCTACAATACACCACAGATCTTTACAGAGATGAGACTCAAGGGCCACACCACTCATGATGCCATGTGGCTTTGTCACTGCCATACATCATGAAGCTGACTAAACAACCAATACACAATCTTCCCAATAGGCCAGTAGCTGCCAGAGTCTGAGCGACAGTGAACAGAAACCTAATTAAAGTTTAAATCTCACCAGGTAGAATTTATCCAGGCGAAGACGATCAATTCCATTCCACTCACGATTCATTGTCTGAAAGAATGTCTCCATGAACAGAAACTCTGCAGCACAATAAGATGTAACGATGGCTCAGTAAATCCAAGTGAAATCAAAGTTGCAAACAGATCCCACTGGAGGTATTCAGCAGTCCTTACACTCTCAGAATAGACAGATCTCTAATCCCCTACACTCGGTTTTCTCCTCAGAACCTCAGTCTGCACACTGCCTGAAGTGCAAACTCTCACTCCTAGAACTGTTACAGTGCAGGAGGTTGCCATTTGGCCCATCATGCTTGCACTGGTTCTATTACTTAATGCTAATCTCCTGACTTTTTCCCCATACTCCTGCCCACCAATTCTCTCCAAATAACCATCCAATGGTCCTCTTGAATGCCTCAATTAAATCTGCCTCCACCACATTTCCAGACACAGTGTATTCCATACCCTAACTCCTTGCTGTGTGAAAACATTTTTCTCACATCACCCTTGCTTTGTTTGCACATCACTTTAAATCTCTGCTCTTGTTCTTTTCCTTTTGTGTAAGATTCTTCTCTGCCCACGAGATCACAATGTTAAAAACTTTATCAAGCTCTTCTATTGAAGGAGGACAGTCCCATCTTTTTCAACCTATCCTAACTGACCTCTGTCATTCCTGGAACCATTTTTGTAAATCACTGCTGGATGCTCTTCAGTGCATTTACATCTTTCCTGTAACAGCTTTCCCACAACCAGACACAATTCTTCAGCTGAGGTCTGATACAAGTTCAACACCACCTCCTTGCTACTCCATGTCCCTATTTAAAAAGCCAAGAAATCTATGTTTTACTAACTGCTCTCCACCCATCCTGTCATCTTCAATGATCTGTGCACATATTCACCTAACTCCCTCTGCTCCTGCACCCTCTTTCAAATTGTATCTCCTATTTTGTATTGTCTTTCATTGTACTTCCTACCAAAATGCATCAACTCTCACTTCTCTGCATTAAATATTAACTCCCACCTATTTGCCCACGCGACCAACATGACAATGTTCTTGTGGAGCTCCTCACTGTTTTCCTCAATTTATAATTCTTCCAAGTTTAGTGCAAACTTGGAGATTGTCTCCTGCCCATCAAAATCCAAATCATGTATATAGTTCACAAAAAGCAAGGGTCCCATTACCGATCTCTGGGGAACTCCACTACAAATTTTCCTCCAGGTGGAAAAATATCCATTGACAATTAATTATTCTCTGTTCCCAATCACTCAGCTAATTATGATTCCACATTGCTACTGTCCGTTTTCTACTATGATCTAAAACTTTCCTCAAGTCTGTTGTGAAGCATTGTAACAAAGGCCTCCTAGAAATCCATGTACACCACATCAATGCTGTTATCCTAAGCAAACCTTTCCGTTATCTCTTCAAACTACTCCTCCGCGTTAGTTAAACATGATATTCATTTTATAAATATTTGCTGATTATTCCTCAGTATCCACCTTTCCCATGTGACGACTGAATCTGTTCCAAATTATTGTTTCTTGAAGCTGCCCCACCACCGAAGTGAAACTAACCGGTCTGTTTGTGCCAGAAATAGCCTTACAGCTGTTCTTGAAGGCGGCTGTAACATTTACAATTCTCCAGCCTCTGGCACCTCCTCCATCTCTAATACTAGGGGGCATATGTTTAAGGTGAGAGGGGGAAGTTCAAAGGAGATGTCAGCAGCAAGTTCTTTTTACACAGGGAGAGGTAGGAGTCTGGAATTACTCGTCTGGGGTGGTGGTGGAGGCAACTACGATAGGGGCTTTTAAGGGACTTTTAGATAAGCACATTAATATGCAAGGAATGGAGGGATATGGACTCCAGGTAGGCAGAAGGGATGTATTTAATTTGGCATCATGTCCAACACACCATCACGGGCTGAAGGGCCCTTTCCTGTGCTATATTGTTCTAAGTCCTTGGAAGTCTGACAGATTTGGGACAGTGCCTCGGCAATTTCTACCCTCGCTTCAAAACTCTTGGATGTTCCACATAATCTTACAAATCTCTATCAGTGTGCCCCCTCATGTCTTGCCCTTATGCTATGTTTATGTTTCTGGATGAGTGGTGCTGGAAGAGCACAGCAGCATCCGAGGAGCAGGAAAATTGACGTTTCGGGCAAAAGCCCTTCATCAGGAATAAAGGCAGAGAGCCTGAAAGGTGGAGAGATAAGCTAGAGGAGGGTGGGGGTGGGGAGAAAGAAACATAGAGTACAATAGGTGAGTGGGGAAGGGGATGAAGGTGACAAGTCAGGGAGGAGGGTGGAGTGGATAGGTGGAAAAGATGATAGGCGGAAAAGATGATAGGCAGGTAGGACAAGTCACGGGGTGAGTGCTGAGCTGGAAGTTTGGAACTAGGGTGAGGTGGGGGAAGGGGAAATGAGGAAAATGTTGAAGTCCACATTATGCCCTGGGGTTGAAGTGTTCCGAGGCGGAAGATGAGGCGTTTTTCCTCTAGGTGTCTGGTGGTGAGGGAGTGGCGGTGAAGGAGGCCCAGGACCTCCATGTCCTCGGCACAGTGAGAGGGGGAGTTGAATGTTGGGCCACAGGGCGGTGTGGTTGATTGGTGCGGGTGTCCCGGAGATGTTCCCTAAAGCGCTCTGCTAGGAGGCGTCCAGTCTCCCCAGTGTAGAGGAGACCGCATCGGGAGCAATGTATACAATAAATGATATTAGTGGATGTGCAGGTAAAACTTTGATGGATGTGGAAGGCTCCTTTAGGGCCTTGGATAGAGGTGAGGGAGGAGGTGAGGATGCAGGTTTTGCAATTCCTGCGGTGGCAGGGGAAGGTGCCAGGATGGGAGGGTGGGTTGTAGGGGGGCATGGACCTGACCAGGTAGTCACGGAGGGAACGGTATTTGCAGAAGGTGGAAAGGGGTGAGGAGGGAAATATATCCCTGGTGGTGGGATCTTTTTGGAGTTGGCGGAAATGTCGGCAGATGATTTGGTTTATGTGAAGGTTGGTAGGGTGGAAGGTGAGCACCAGGGGCGTTCTGTCCTTGTTACGGTTGGAGGGGTGGGGTCTGAGGGCGGAGGTGCGGGATATGGACGAGATGCGTTGGAGGGCATCTTTAACCACGTGGGAAGGAAAATCTAAAGGAGGAGGCCATCTGGTGTGTTCTATGGTGGAAGTGGTCCTCCTGGGAGCAGATACGGTGGAGGCAGAGGAATTGGGAATATGGGATGGCATTTTTGCAAGAGGTAGGGTGGGAAGAGGTGTAATCCAGGTAGCTGTGGGAGTTGGTGGGTTTGTAAAAAAAATGTCAGTGTCAAGTCAGTCGTCATTAATGGAGATGGAGAGGTCCAACCAGGCAGTGCGGGGTTCCTGGGCTATGAGGTTGGAAGCTGTGGGTGGGAGATCTCCTGAGGTGATGAGGTTCTGTATGGTCTGGGAGATGATGGTTTGCTGATGGGGTCATGGTCAAGGGGGCGGTAGGAAGAGGTGTCCTCGAGTTGGCGTTTATCTTCAGTGGTGTAGAGGTCAGTGTGCCAGACTACCACTGTGCCCCCTTTATCTGCTGGCTTGATGGTGAGGTTGACATTGGAGGGCTGTGTGTTGTGAGGGTGAGAGGTTGGAGTGGGGGAGGGGGCAGACAGGGGGTTAATGTCCCGGCGGCAGTTGGAAATGAAGAGGTCGAGGGCAGGTAATAGGCCAGCGTGGGGTGGCCAGATGGATGCAGTGTGTTGGAGGTGGGCAGGAGTCCAGGTAGGGAAACATCCCACTTACAGCAACCCTACCATGCTATATAAGAAACTGCAAAGTTTCAACAAATCATCTTTCATTATTCTCAACTCCAGCAAATATGGGTAAAAAATTCCTGATGAAGGGCTTATGCCCGAAATGTCGAATTTCCTGTTCCTTGGATGCTGCCTAACCTGCTGTGCTTTAACCAGCAACACATTTTCAACTCCAGCAAATATGGATCCAGTTTCCTCAACCTCATCTCAAGATGATCTTGCAATCCCAGGAATTAATCTGGTGACCCTTCAGTGCACTTTCTCGATGACAAATATATCTTTCCTTAGACAGAGATCAAAACTGTACACAGTACACTACATGGGGCCTCATTAATGTTCCATACAACCGCAGTAAGACATCTATACTCCCTGCACTCCATGTGGTGAAGGACCATACGACCATTTGTCTTCCTTGTTGATTTCGGCTCCTGAATGCTCTCTTTTAGTGACTCATGGTCAAGGACACCAGTCCTCTGGATGCCAACACTCACTAATCTCTCTGTACTTCACACACACGCACAGCTTCTTCTCCTGAAGTTGGTAACATCACACATATTCACATTGTATTCCCCATTCTACTATATTGCTGCCCAATCACTTAAACTTTCAGAGTCATCTTGAAGTTTCTATATATATTCCTCACAAATTATATTTCCGACTAGTTTTGTGATATCAGCAAGTTTGAAAATATTACAACCAATCCACCCATACATTTTTTTTTCAATTCACACCACGAGGGTATTACTGACTGGGACATTTATTGACCATCCCTAATAACCCAGCTATACTGGTACTAACCCCCACCTTTTCCTCCACTACATCGATGACTGTATCAGCGCTACCTCGTGCTCCCACGAGGAGGTTGAACAGTTCATCCCTTTACTAACACCTTTCACCCCGACCTCAAATTTACCTGGACCGTCTCAGACTCCTCCCTCCCCTTCCTAGACCTCTCCATCTCTATCTTGGGCAACCGACTCAACACGGACATTTACTATAAACTGACCAACTCCCACAGCTACCTAGATTACACCTCCTCCCACCCTGCCCCCTGTAAATACGCCATCGTATATTCCCAATTCCTTCGCCCCTCCCCTATCAGCATTCTGGAAAGACCACTCCCTCCACGTCTCCCTCAAACCCAACCTCCACTCCCGGCACCTTCCCCTGCAACCGCAAGAAATGCAAAACTTGCGCCCACACCTCCCCCCTTACTTCTCTCCAAGGCCCCAAGGGATCCTTCCATATCCGTCACAAATTCACCTGCACCTCCACACACATCATTTACTGCATCCGCTGCACCCGATGTGGCCTCCTCTATATTGGGGAAACAGGCCGCTTTCGGGCGGAACGTTTCAGAGAACACCTCTGGGACATCTGGACTAACCAACCCAACTGCCCCGTGGCGGAACACTTTAACTCTCTCCCCCCCGACTCCGCCAAGGACATGCAGGTCCTTGGACTCCTCCATCGTCAGACCATGGCAACACGATTGGCACCCTCCAACCACAAGGGATGAATACAGATTTCTCCAGTTTCCTCATTCCTTCCCCCCCCCCCCCCCCCCATCTTATCTCAGTCCCAACCCTCGGACTCAGCACTGCCTTCTTGACCTGCAATCTTCTTCCTGACCTCTCCGCCCCCACCCCCTCTCCGGCCTATCACCCTCACCTTAACCTCCTACCACCTATCGCATTCCCAACACCTCTCCCCCAAGTCCCTCCTCTCTACCTTTTATCTTAGCCTGCTTGGCACACCTTCCTCATTCCTGAAGAAGGGCTTACGCCCGAAACGTCGACTCTCCTGCTCCTTGGATGCTGCCTGACCTGCTGTACTTTTTCAGCAACACATTTTTCAGCTCTACTCTCTAGCATCTGCAATCCTCACTTTCTCCTAATAATCCAGAGGGCAGTTAAGAGTCAAACACATTGTTATGGGCTTAGAGTCACATCCTGACGAAGGGCTTAAGCCTGAAATGTCAATTCTCCTGCTCCTCAGATGCTACCTGACTTGCTGTGCTTTTCCAGCACCATTCTCTTGACTCTGATCTCCAGCATCTTCAGTGCTCACTGTCTCCTGCAGTCACATGTAGGTCAGACAAGGCAAGGAAAGCAGGTTTGCTTTGTGAAAGACCAGCAGCCAACATCCTTACTGCTGACCTTGTTATCGAGGGAAGGTCACTGATGAAACAGCTAAAGATAATGGAGCTGAGAACACTACCCTGAGGTACTTGGGCTCTTGTGATGCAGCAGTGTTGGCCCCTACCCCTGAACCAAGAGGACGGGGGTTCAAGTCCCACCTGCTCCAGGATGAGGAATAACATCTCTGAACAAGTTGATTAAAATCTGGGGGAGATGATAGTTACATTTGCTGATACCATGAAGATTTGCCATTAGTTGACAGAGAGGAAGAAAGTCTTGGTTTAAAAATAGGGATGGACGTGTTTGTTACATGGGCAGATAAGTAGCAGATGGAACTTAACCGTGAAAAATGAGAGGTGATCCACTTTGGAAGAAGTAACAAGACAAGGGAGCAGAATGAATGGTAGGACACTAGGAAGCTCAGAGGAACACAGGGATCTTGGGGTGCTTGTCTAAAACTTTCTGAAGGTACCGGGGCAGGTTACTAGGGCAAACAAAGAACAAGAACAAACAAGATCACAGCACAAGAACAGGCCCTTCAGACGGCCAAGTCTGTACCAATCCAAATCCTCTATCCAAACCTGTCGCCTATGTTCTAAGGATCTGTATTCCTCTGCTCCCTTCATGTATCTGTCTAGATACATCTTAAAATGACGCTATCGTGCTCACCTCTACCATCTCCGCTGCAATGCATTCCAGGCACCCACACCCTCTGTGTAAAGAACCTTCCGCGTATATCCCCCCTAAACTTTTCCCCTCTCCCCTTGAACTCGTCACCCTGACTAATGGAGTACCTCCCACTCTAGAAAGAAGTTTCTTGCTATCCACCCTATCTATACCTCACTCAGGTCCCCCTCAACCTCGTTCCTTCCAATGAAAATGATCCTAATCTACTCAACCTTTCTTCATAGCTAGCACCCTCTATACCAGACAATATACCTGGTGAATTTCTTCTGCATCCTCTCCAAAGCAACCACATCCTTTTGGTAATGTGGCGACCAGAATTGTCCCAGTATTCCAAATGTGGCCGAACCAAAATCCTATACAATGGTAACATGACCTGCCAACTCTTGTACTGAATACCCCGTCCGATGAAGGAAAGCATGTCGTATGCCTTCTTGACCACTATTGACCTGTGTTGCCACCTTCAGGGAATAATGGACCTGAATACCCAGATCTCCCTGTACATCAATTTTCCCCAGGACTTTTCCATTTACTGTACAGCTTACTCTTGACTTGGATCTTCCAAAATGCATTATCTCGCATTTGCCCAGACTGAACTCATTTGCCATTTCTCCACCCAACTCTCCAATCTATATTCTGCTACATTCTCTGACAGTCCCCTTCACTATCTGCTACTCCAACAATCTTAGCACCATCTGCAAACTTGCTAATCAGAGCACTGTAGCTTCCTCCAGATCATTTATGTATATCACAAAATAACAATAGTCCCAACATGGATCTCTGTGGAACTCCAGTGGTCACAGTTCTCCATTTTGAGAAATTCCCTTCCATTACTACGTCTCCTGCTGCTTGGCCAGTTCTCTATCCATCTAGCTAGTACACCCTGAACCCCAAATGACTTCATTTTCTCGATCAGCATACCATGGAGAACCATATCAAACACATAGGGGACACTTGCCTTTGTCTGGCATTGCATAGATCATAAGAGTAAGGAGGATATATGGAGCTGTACAGAACTTTAGTTAGGCCAGAGCTGGAGTATCAGAATTCTGGTCTCCACTGTATAGGAAAGACATGATTGCAGTGGAGGGGATGCAGAGGAGATTCATCAGGATGCTGCCTGGGATGGAGCAGCTGAGTTATGAAGAGAGAGGGTCAGATTGTTTTCTTTAGTACAGAGGAGAGAAGATCATATTGAGATGGAAAAGATCTAAGGGTATAGACAGGGTGGATAGGAAGCAGCTGTTACCTGTAGTTGAAGGGTCAATTATGATGGGGCATTATTGAAAGGTGAAAGGTTCAGAATGGATTTGAGGAAAATGTTTTCTCCCAGAGGATGGTGGGGACCTGGGATGCACTGTCTGGAGGGCAACTGAGGTGGAAACCTCAGAACCTTTAAAAGGTTTAGAGTGTAGGTTTGCTCGCTGAGCTGTAGGTTTGATATCCAGACGTTTCATTACCTGGCTAGGTAACATCATCAGTGGTGACCTCCAAGTGAAGCGAAGCTGTTGTCTCCTTCTTTCTATTTATATCTTTCTCCTGGATGAGGTTCCTGGGGTTTGTGGTGATGTCATTTCCTGTTCGTTTTCTGAGGGGTTGATAGATGGTATCTAGATCTATGTGTTTGTTTATGGCGTTGTGGTTGGAGTGCCAGGCCTCTAGGAATTCTCTGGCATGTCTTTGCTTAGCCTGTCCCAGGATAGATGTGTTGTCCCAGTCAAAATGGTGTTTTTTTTACCTCTGTGTGTAGGGCTACGAGGGAGAGAGGGTCATGTGTTTTTGTGGCTAGCTGGTGTTCATGAATCCTGGTGGCAAAACCTTTAAAAAATTTTGGATGACCATTCAAAATGTCATAACCTTCAAGGCTATGGCCTGGGAAAACATGACTAGTGCACGTGGGCATTTTTTTTGTTTGTCTGTGTAGACCCAGGCCTGTGGACCTGTTCTACACTGTAAGACTCAATGAAACCTCCTGCTGTTCAGCACATACCATCCTCCCTCAGCTGATCAATCAGTTCCCCTCCTTTTGAACACTGAAGCAGCACTGAGGGTGGTAAGGATACAAAATGTATTCTGGGTGGCGGATTTCAATGCTACCACTAAGAGTGGCTCGGTAGCAACACGACTCAAGCTGGTCAGGTCCTAAAGGACAGAGCTGTTAGACTGGGTCTGCGGCAGATGGTGAGGGAACCAACAAGGAAAAACATATCTGACCTCACCTTTCCTAATGTGCTGGCTGCAGATGCATCTGTTCATGACAGTATCGGCAAAAGTGACCACTGCACAGGCCTTGTGGAGACAAAGTCTCACCTTAACATTGAGAATACTTTATTTCACATTGTGCTGCATTATCACTGTGCTAAATGGGACAGACTTCAAACAAATCTAGCAACTCAAGACTGAGTATCAATGAGGCACTTGAGCCATCAAGAGCAGACAAATAGTACTCCAGCACAATCTGTAACCTCATCACCCAACATATACCACACTCTGCTTTTACCATCCAGCCAGAGTATCAAGGAGAAAGTGAGGACTGCAGATGTTGGAGATCAGAGCTGAAAATATGTTGCTGGAAAAGCGCAGCAGGTCAGGCAGCATCCAAGGAGCAGGAGTGTCGACGTTTCGGGCAGGAGCCCTTCTTCAGGAATTGACAGGTGCTGAGGAAGAACCTGAAGAAGGGCTCATGCCCGAAACGCGACTCTCCTGCTCCTTGATGCTGCTTGACCTGCTGCGCTTTTCCAGCAACATATTTTCAGCCTGGGTATCAACCCTAGTTCAACAGTGTGGGAGGGCATGCCAGACATACTAAAGATGAGATGTCAACCTAATAAAGCCGAACAAGCCTACCTGCATGCCAAACGGCACATACAGCAAGTGATAGACAGAGCTAAGCAGTCCCACAACTAGTGGATCAGATCTAAGCCCTACCATCCCACCACATCCAATTGTAAATGATTGTGGACGATTAAGCAACTCACTGGAGGGAGTGGCTTCACAAGTATCCCCATCCCGAATGATGGGTGAGCGCAGAACAAAACAATCCAACCATGTATCCACAACTCCTCAATTTGTCTCTGAGGAACAAGATATTGAGTATGAGAACAGCAGCAACTTACTGGCATCCAGATTTTTGAAGGCGTGTATCAATTGGGAAATGGTGTTTGCCAATTCTTCCTGTAACGAATAGTAGAGGTTTTATCAGTTAAACCACACAAGGCAAGATCTCTCATTTTCATTTTATGATCAATTCTGCATTATTGTCCAGATGAAGAGGGTGCAGCTACATCTTTACCGCCTGCAGGAGGAGCCTCAACAACCCTGTCACCGAGTTTGCATCACAGGAATATTTGAGAGCCAGCAGCAACACTCAAGCTTACAAATACATGTTGTGCCTCCTACAACCAGAATTCATCATTTGCTGAGGCAAACAACAACCCAAGCTTCAAGTACAGAATTTTTGACTAAGGTAGTCAGAAAACGTCAACACAAGGCACTTGATCACAGGAGAATAAAGAACTGCTTGAGAGGTCAGAGATATACAGCATGGAAACAGACCCTTCGGTCCAACCCGTCCATGCCGACCAGATATCCCAACCCAATCTAGTCCCACCTGCCAGCACCTGGCCCATATCCCTCCAAACCCTTCCTATTCATATACCCATCCAAATGCCTCTTAAATGTAAACTGACTTTTTTTTCCCAAAAGTTCCAAAACAATGCAACAGCATATAAAACAGTAATTGCTGCTCCTGGAATTCGAGGAAATCACCTCCAACACCTAAAATACCTCAAACAAAAAAAGGACAGCCAGAATTACAGCCAGAAATATTTCCCGTCCTCCATCTTAGAATACCCAAAATTCTTGTTCAGTGAGAGCTCAATGTCTGCCACTTATTCTTTGACAGTCCTGCTGCACGCATTCCAGGTCAGACCCTGCAGCACCTCTGGACTGAGTTATTTTCTCCCCCCTGCCGTCATTGTCAATCTCAAGTACTATTTCCATAGTCCCACCAGGTATGCGATCCACTGTCTGGGATGCCCTGCTATAATCATGACTTACCTGCAAGAGAGGTTTGTCTTGCATCCACATGCAGTAGAAAATGCCCTTCCATATTTTCAGTAACTCATCCTGACTGAAACCACCTTATAAAATAAAACAGAATGAATTGTTGGAATCCTGAAACTACAGCGTTGTGCATAGATCAAAAGGCAAGACCAAAACATGTCAAAAAACATCACGCAACAAAAGCAGTATTTGCTGGTAGCTTTTGAGGACAGACTTGGTATTTTACATACAGTGTAAGTATAACTATCCAAATGCAGCAAAGTCATGCCCCTCCAGTCTGAAACCTCTCTATTGTCATCCTTCTCCCACAAATTGTCTTTTCCACTGCTTTTCTTGTTCAGCCCCACCTGGTCCCTGGGCCCACATAACACCAGCTGTTACTGCAACCTGACAACTCAGTCACCTCTTGTTCTTTTCCAAATACACCATTTCTCATATGCCAAGGACAGTTGGTCAAGCACCTCCTTTTGTTCACTGTCTACTCACTAAAACCTATTCAGTGCATTTTCTCCCTTAGTGAGCTGGCTCACTTACCTCATCCCCTCATGGTTCTTCCACATCTGCACTGCCCCATCACTCATCGGTGGCATTCCCCAAAACTTGATGCCTATATTCTCTATACTTCCCCCTCTGCCTGGTAATCCAGACCCCTCTTCCACACTCATCAGTCAACAGCAGAGACACCAGAATTCTGCTACCCTATCAGGAACCCCACTAGGTTCAGGGCCACCGGCTCTAATCCAACCCAACCCCCTCACCACTCTCTCTTCTTTCGCCAGCCCTGAAGAAGGGTTTATGCCCGAAACGTCGATTCTCCTGTTCCTCGGATGCTGCCTGACCTGCTGCGCTTTTCCAGCAACACATTTTCAGCAAAAACTGAAAGGTCTGGATAGAGTGAACGTGGAGAAGATGTTTCCACAAGTTGGAGAGACCAGGAGCTGACAGCGAAGGGACAACCCTTCAGAGCCGAGATGAGGAGGAACTTCTTCACCCAGAGGGTGGTGACTCTGTGTGAACTCATTGTAGAGGGACGTGGTGGTGAAATCACAGAGTCTCTTTAAGACAGGTACAGATTGGTTCATGATTTGGGAGGGAAAGGGGTGACAGGAGAATGGGGGTAAGTAACGTCTCAGTAGAGTCGATGGGCTGAATGGCCTAACAATGCTCTGTGCCTGCCCAGCCCTCAGTAACCCACGTGTGAATGTCTTGGCCAGGCCAGGCCGGGCCGGTGTGAGGGAGGCCCCTCGGCCTCAGTACCTGACAGTCGCTGCGAGCGGGCACTCAGATAGCAGCGAAGCTTACGGACGGCTCGATCCCGAAAGCGCTTCTCGTTGGAGGCGAGTCTCTGGGCGAACTGCACCTCGGCGGCGGCGGCCATCACCGCCCGGGGGGAATGCTGGGAATGTGGAGGACCAGCCGGCCACGCCTGCGCACTGGGCACCGCCCGACGTCAGCGCGCTGCGTCACCATGGGAACCGTTTCGTCAGTCAGAGGCGCTCAGACTTCGGCTGGACAGGGGCCTAGGGCCAAGGGCAAGGGGCTAGAGGCCTGGGGTATCCAGAGGGGCAAGGCCTGGGGTCTTGAAGGAGTTAGGGGCAGGGGCCTGGTACAGTGACCACTGTAACCTGCACTACTGACCATGGTCAACACTCACTGGAAATCAGGCTTTGCTAATTTTGAAATTATCCCAAACATTCTCCGAGTTACCTGATGTACAGATCCAGGTCCTTCTTCCCCACCTTCACCATGGACATCCAGTCCCTGTACACCTCCATCCCCCATCACGAAGGCACCTCCATCCCCCATCACGAAGGACTCAAAGCCCTCCGCTTCTTCCTTTCCCGCCGCACTAACCAGTACCCTTCCACTGACACCCTCCTTCGACTGACTGAACTGGTCCTCACCCTGAATAACTTCTCTTTTCAATCCTCCCACTTCCTCCAAACTAAAGGAGTAGCCATGGGCACCCGCATGGGCCCCAGCTATGCCTGCCTCTTCGTAGGATATGTGGAACAGTCCATCTTCCGCAGCTACACTGGCACCACCCCCCACCTTTTCCTCCGCTACATCGATGACTGTATCGGCGCTGCCTCGTGCTCCCACGAGGAGGTTGAACAGTTCATCAACTTTACTAACACCTTCCATCCCGACCTGAAATTCACCTGGACTGTCTCAGACTCCTCCCTCCCCTTCCTAGACCTTTCCATTTCTATCTCGGGCGACCGACTCAACACGGACATTTGCTATAAACTGACCAACTCCCACAGCTACCTGGACTACACCTCCTCCCACCCTGCCCCCTGTAAAAACGCCATCCCATACTCCCAATTCCTTCGTCTCTGCCACATCTGCTCCCAGGAGGACCAGTTCCAATACCGTACAACCCAGATGACCTCCTTCTTCAAAGACCACAATTTCCCCTCAGACGTGGTTAATGATGCTCTCCACCGCATCTCCTCCACTTCCCGCTCCTCTGCACTTGAGCCCCGCCCCTCCAATCGCCACCAGGACAAAACCCCACTGGTTCTCACCTACCACCCCACCAACCTCCAGGTACAGCATATCATCCTTCGTCATTTCTGCCACCTCCAGACAGACCCCACCGCCAGGGATTTATTTCCCTTCCCTCCCCATCAGCGTTCCGGAAAGACCATTCCCTCCGCGACTCCCTCGTCAGGTCCACACCCCACCAACCCAACCTCCATTCCCGGCACCTTCCCCTGCAACCGCAAGAAATGCAAAACTTGCACCCACACCTACCTCCTCACTTCCCTCCAAGGCCCCAAGGGATCCTTCCATATCCGTCACCTGCACCTCCACACACATCATTTACTGCATCGACTGCACCCGATGTGGCCTCCTCTACATTGAGGAGACAGGCCGCCTATTTGCGGAATGTTTCAGGGAACACCTCTGGGACACCCGGACCAACCAACCCAACTACCCTGTGGCTCAACACTTCAACTCCCCCTCCCACTCTGCCAAGGACATGCAGGTCCTTGGCCTCCTCCATCGCCAGACCATAGCAACACGACGCCTGGAGGAAGAGCACCTCATCTTCCGCCTAGGAACCCTCCAGCCACAAGGGATGAATGCAGATTTCTCCAGTTTCCTCATTTCCCCTCTCCCCATCTTATCTCATCCCAACCCTCGGACTCACCACTGCCTTCTTCACCTGCAATCTTCTTCCTGACCTCTCCGCCCCCACCCCATCTCCAGCCTATCAGCCTCACCTTAACCTCCTTCCACCTATCTCATTCCCAACGCCCCTCCCCCAAGTCCCTGCTCCCTAGCTTTTATCTTAGCCTGCTGGGCACACTTTCCTCATTCCTGAAGAAGGGCTTATGCCCGAAACGTCGATTCTCCTGCTCCTTGGATGCTGCCTGACCTGCTGCGCTTTTCCAGCATCACATTTTTCAGATCCAGGTCTATAGAAAGCACAGCCAAGACTTCTGTATTTAACAAGAATGATTTTATAACAAGCGAGTGGATTCTCACTACAGGTAAACGGTTATAAACCGTTTCATATAACACCACAAGTTAAAGCCAGAAACCACATGACACTACATTATAGTCCAACAGGTTTATTTTATATCACAAACTTTTGGAGCACTACTCCTTCATCAGATGAAATGAGACAGAAGAGCACACAGACACAGAATTTGTAGGCAGATTACAAATTAAAACTTTTCTCCCCTCCCCGTGTCTCTCTCAGACAAACACAGGCTGCTGATATTGATATTTGGTCACTAGTCCATAAGCTAATCACTGTCTTGTCCACAAGCTAAACTTCAACTGCTGCTTGTTCAAACAGTGTTTACGGAATGCTGAGACTCAGGTGACTTGTTTTCAAAGCATGCAGTAAACTTTTCGGACACAATTTTAAAAAAACACAAAATTAAAAACACACAGACTTTATAGGATGATTACTTTCACCCTTGACCATGGTAATATTGGTCAATGAATATAATCATGGAGTCATACAGTGTGGAAACAGACCCTTCATTCCAACTCGTCCATGCGACCAAGTTTCTCAAATGAAACTAGTCCCATGTGCCTGCATTTATAGAGTCATAGTCATAGAGGTGTACGGCACAGAAACAGACCCTTTGATCCAACTCGATATCCAACCCAATCTCATCCCATCAGCCAGCACCCGGCCCATATCCTTCCAAACCCTTCCTATTCATATACCCATCCAGATGCCTTTTAAATGTTGTAATTGTACCAGCCTCCACCACTTTCTCTCACAGTTCATTCTACACACGCACCATCCTCTGTGTGAAAAAATTGCCCCTTAGGTCACTTTTATATCTTTCCCCTCTCACCCTAAACCTATGCCCTCTAGTTCTGGACTCCCCCAACCAAGGGAAGAGACATTGTCTTTTTATCCTATCCATGCCCCTCACGATTTTATAAACCTCTATAAGGTCACCCCTCAGCCTCCAACACTCCAGGGAAAACAGCCCCAGTGTACTCAACCTCTCACTTTATCTCAAAACCTCCAACCCTGGTAACATCCTTGTAAATCTATTGGCCCATATCCCACTAATGTTTCCTGTTTATGTCTATGTCCAAATGTTTTTACAATGTTGTAACTGTACTTGCATCTACGACTTCCTCTGGCGGTTCATTCCACATACATACCACCCTCTGTGGAAAAATTGCCCCTCAAGAACCTTTTAAATCTATCTCATCTCACCTTAAAGATATGCTCTCCAGTTTTGAACTTCCCCACCCCATCTTTGCTATTCCCTCATAATTTGATAACCCTCTATAAAGTCCCCTATGCCGCAGTAAAACAAGTCGTAGCCTATCCAGACTCTCCTTATAATCCAAACCTTCCAGTCCCAGCAACATCCTGGTTAATCTTTTCTGAAGCCTCTCCAATGTAATTATAACCTTCCTGTAGCTGGGTGACGAGGACTGTAAACAGTTTTCTAAAATTGGACTCGCCCACATCCTCTACAACCTAACATAAAGTCTCAACTCCTATATTCAGTTTTCTGGGCAATGAGGGTAAGTGTGCTAAATGCCTTCTTAACCAACTTGTCTACTTTCAACTATGAACCTGAACCTCTGGGTTTCTCTGTTCAACAACACTACTCAGGGCCCTACCAATAACTTTATAAGTCATGCTGTTGTTTGTTTTACCAAAATGCAATACTTTGCATTTATCCAAATTACACTCTATCTGCTACTCCTTACCTCATTGGTCCAATTAATCAAGATTTCTTTATAATCTTAGATAACATTCTTCACTGTCAACATTATCACCAATTTTGGTGTTGCATTGTGAATTCTCAATCAAATCGTTAATATAAATGACAAACAACAGTGGACCCAGCACTGATCCCCGTGGAGCATCATGGTGTTAGAAGCAAGGTACTAACACGGATAGAAGATTGGCTGTCTGGCAGAAAGCAGAGTGTTGGGACCACAACTTCTCACGTTAATGTTCTAGAGGAAGGAAGTGAGGGTATTCTGGTTAAGTTTGCAGACGATACAAAGATAGGTAGAGGGACAGGTAGTGTTCAGGAGGCAGGGAGACTGCAGAAGGATTTGGACAGGTTAGGAGAGTGGACAAAGAAGTGCAGATGGAGTGCAATGTGGGTAAATGTGAGGTCATTGCACTTTAGTAAGAAAAATAGAGACATGGACTATTTTCTAAATGGGGAGAAAATTCAGAAGTTCAAAGAGACTTGGAGTTCTCGTCCAGGATTCTCTCAAGGAAAACCTGCAGGTCAAGTCAGTAGTTAGGAAGGCAAATGCAATGTTGGCATTTATTTTGAGAAGGCTTGAATATAAAAGCACCCCACCAACCTCCATATACATCGTATCACACGGCGTCATTTCCGCTCAACCCAGATGGCCTCCTTCTTCAAAGACCGCAATTTCCCCCCAGACGTGATCAACGATGCCCTCTGCCACATCTCCTCCACTTCCCGCTCCTCCGCCCTTGAGCCCCGCCCCTCCAATCACCGCCAGGACAGAACCCCACTGGTCCTCATCTAGGCTTATGCTCGAAACATCGAATTTTCTATTCCTGAGATGCTGCCTGGCCTGCTGTGCTTTGACCAGCAACACATTTGCAGCTCATCTACCACCCCACCAACTTCCATATATATCGTATCATCCGTCGTCATTTCCGCCACCTCCAAGTGGACCCCACCACCAGAGATATATTTCCTCCCCTCCCCTATCAGCGTTCCGAAAAGACCACTCCCTCCGTGACTCCCTCGTCAGGTCCACACCTCCCATCAACCCAACCTCCATTCCTGACACCTTCCCCTGCAACTGCAAGAAATGCAAAACTTGCGCCCACACCTCCCCCCTTACTTCCCACCAAGGTCCCAAGGGACCCTTCCATATCCACCACAAATTCACCTGTACCTCCACACACATCATTTACTGCATCCGCTGCACCCGATGTGGCCTCCTCTACATTGGGGAGACGGGCCGCCTACTTGTGGAACATTTCAGAGAACACCTCTGGGACACTCGGACCAACCAACCCAACCACCCCGTGGCTCAACACTTTAACTCCCCCTCCCACTTCACCGAGGACATGCAGGTTCTTGGACTCCTCCATCGCCAGACCAACACGATGGTTGGAGGAAGAGCGCCTCATCTTCCGCCTAGGAACCTTCCAACCACAAGGGATAAACTCAGATTTCTCCAGTTTCTTCATTTCCCCTCCCCCCACCTTGTCTCAGTCGATTCCCTTGAACTCAGCACCGCCCTCCTAACCTGCAATCCTCTTCCTGACCTCTCCACCCCCACCCCACTCCGGTCTATCACCCTCACCTTGACCTCCTTCCACCTATCACATCTCCATCGCCCCTCCCCCAAGTCCCTCCTTCCTACCTTTTATCTTAGCCTGCCTGGCACCCTCTCCTCATTCCTGATGAAGGGCTCTGGCCTGAAATGTCGAATTTCCTGTTCCTTGGATGCTGCCTGACCTGCTGTGCTTTAACCAGCAACACATTTTCAGCTCTGATCTCCAGCATCTGCAGACCTCACTTTTTACCTGAAGGGGGATCTAATTGAAACATACAGAATACTGAATGGCCTAGACCGCGTGGATGTTGGGAAGATGTTTCCATTGGTAGGAGAGACGAGGTCCAGAGGGGACAACCTTAGAGTAAAGGGAAAACCTTTTAGAAGGGAGATAAAGAGAAACTTCTTCAGCCAAAGAGTAGGGGATCTATGGAATTCACTGCCACAGAAGGCTGTGGAGACAAGGTCATTGAGTATATTTAAGAAGGAGATCGATACATTCTTGATTGTCAAGGGAATCAAGGATTACGGGGAGAAAACAGGAGAATGGGGTTGACAAACTTATCAGCCATGATTGAATGGCGGAGCAGATTCAATGACGTGAATGGACTAATTTCTGCTTCAATGTCTTATGGTCTTAATCCTTGTGGAATACTGCTCTTCACAGGCCTTCAGTCTGAAAAGCAACCCTCCACCATCACCCTCTGTTTCCTACCTTCAAGTCAATTTTGTATCCAATTGGCAAGCTCTCCCTGAATCCCATGTGATCTAACTTTCCTCATTAGTCTACGATGTGGAACCTTGTCAAAGGCTTTGCTATAGTCTATATAGACAATATCTATCACTCTGCCCTCATCAACATTTTTGGTTATTGAGTTTTGAGAAGATTTGTAGTTCAAGTCAAGATTCTGGATGTAGGTTTGCTCGCTGAGCTGGAAGGTTCATTTTCAGACGTTTCATCACCATACTAGGTAACATCTTCAGTGATCCTCCGGTGAAGCACTGATGGTATGGCGTGCTTTTTAGATTAGATTAAACTGGAAACAAGCCCTTCGGCCCAACCAGTCCACACCGACCCTCCAAAGAGTAACCCACCCAGACTCATTTCCCTCTGACCTAACACTAGGGGCAATTTAGCATGGCCAATTCACCTGACCTGCACATCTTTAGACTGTGAGAGGAAAGCGGAGCACCCAGAGAAAACGCACGCAGACACGGGGGAGAATCTGCAAACTCCACACAGTCAGTCGCCTGAGGCTGGAATCAAACCAGGATGCCTGGCGCTGTGAGGCAGCAGTGCTAACCACTGAACCACCGTTTAGGTTTCCTTAGGTTGGTGATGTCATTTCCTGTTTTTTTTCTCAAGGGGTGGTAAATGGGGTCCAAGTCAATGTGTTTGTTGATAGATTCCGGTTGGAATGCCATGCTTCTAGGAATTCTCGTGCATGTCTCTGTTTGGCTTGTCCTAAGATGGAAGTGCTGTCCTTCCTCATCTGTACATGAGGATACTAGTGAGAGAGGGTCATGTTGTTTTGTGGCTAGTTGGTGTTCATGTATCCTGATGACTAGTTTTCTGCCTGTTTGTCCAATGTAATGTTTGTTACAGTCCTTGCACGGTATTTTGTAAATGACATTAGTTTTGCTTGTTGTCTGTGTAGGGTCTTTCAAGTTCATTAGCTGCTGTTTTAGTGTGTTGGTGGGTTTGTGGGCTACCATAATGTCAAGTGATCTGAGTAGTCTGGCAGTCATTTCAGAGATGTCTTTGATTAGATTAGATTAGATTACTTACAGTGTGGAAACAGGCCCTTCGGCCCAACAAGTCCACACCAACCCTCCGAAGCGTATACCACCCAGACCCATACCCCTACATTTACCCCTTCACCTAACACTACGGGCAATTTAGCATGGCCAATTCACATAACCTGCACATTTTTGGATTGTGGGAGGAAACTGGAGCACACCAGAGAATGTGCAAACTCCACACAGAGCGTCGCCTGAGGCGGAAATTGAACCCGGGTCTCTGGCGCTGTGAGGCAGCAGTGCTAACCACTGTACCACCGTGCCGCCCATGATGTAGGGGAGATTGGCTCATTGAAATAATGTTCTAATGCAGCTCAGTTTGTGCGTGTTGGGATATTGCTTCTGTAATTCATCACAGGAAATTATATTACCAACCCAAGGAAACCTAAACGCATAAATAAAAAGTGAGCCATACCACCAGTGCTTCACCAGAGGCTCACTGATGATGTTACCCGGTATGGTGACAAAACGTCTAAAAATGAACCTTCCAGCTCAGTGGGCAAACATCATCCATTTTTGATTATGTCCTCAAAAAAATTAATCAAGTTTGTGTGCCACAATCTCCCATGTACAAAACCCCAATCAGTCCTTGCCTCTCCAAATGCATGAAGTCCTATCTCTCAGAATCTCCTCCAATAACTGATTTCAGATGTCAGACTCACTGGTCTACAGTTCTCTGTACAACCTTTCTTAAATAAATAACATAAGGAATAGGAGGAGGCCATCTGGTCCTTCAAGCCTGCTCCGCCATTCAATAAGACCACTTGTGGCTTCAGCTCCACTTACCTGCCTGCTCACCATAACCCATAATTCCTTTACTGCTCAAAGTCTATTAATCCTTGCCTTAAAAACATTTAACAAGATAGCTTCATTGCGCAGAGAATTCCACAGATTCAAAACCCTTTAGGTGAAGAATTTCCTCCTCAACCGAGACCTAAACCTGCTCCCCCTTGTTTTGAGGTTTTGCCCCCTAGTTCTAGTTTCACCTGCCATAATGTCCTCTGCACCCCTCCAGAGCCAGTACATCTTTTCTCAAGCAAGAAGAACAAAACTGTACACAGTATTCCAGGCGTGGCCTCACTGGCTCTCTAAACAGCTGCAGCAAATCCTCTCTACTTTCAAACTCCATCCCCCGAGCAATGAAGAACAAATATTCCATTTGTCTTCTTAATTAGCTGCTACACCAGCAAACCATTGGCCACTCTCCAGTCCTCTGGCACCTCACCTATGTCTGTAGATGAAATAAATATTTCTGCTTGGGTCCCCACAATCTCTTCCCTAACTTCCCACACATCGTGGGATACACTTGATCAGGACCTAGAGATTTATCCACCTTTTTTTAATGACCTCAATTTTTTTTTCTGTAATGTTTTCAGGGCAGCATGAGTTCTCTACCCTCCACCTCTTTCTGCACAGTAAAAACTGACGGAATACTCTCCCATTTCCTGAAGTTCCTCGCATAAATGACCTCATTGAATCTTTAAGAGGTCCTGTTCTCTCACTAGTTGCTGGTTTGCTCTGAATGTACTTGTAGAATTGCTTTGGATTATCCGCAACTTTATCTGTCAAGGCTATCACATACCCACTTATGGCTCTCCTGATTATTAAAATTGGCCCTACACCCCTTATACTCTTCACTTGATCCCAGTTGTCTAAACTAAAGCCTCAATATCTTTATTTGTCCATTGTTTCCTACTCTTGACAGCCTCACCCTTCACTCTAACAGGAACATTATGCCTCTGAAGTCTCGTAATCTCACTATTGAAAGCCTTCCACTTGTCAGTCATGGAGTCATACAGCATGGAAACAGTCCCTTTAGTCCAACTAATCCATGGCAACCATAATCCCAAACTAAACTAGTTTCACCTGACTGCACTTGGCCCATATCCCCCAAATATTTCTTATTCATGTATTTATCCAAATATCTTTTTAACAGAACTGTACCAGCATCCACAACCTCCTCTGGAAATGCATTCTACACACAAATCACTCAGTCTTTTAAAAAACATTGCTCCTCATGACTTTTGTCACCTCACCTTAAAAATATGTCTTGAAATCCCCATCTTAGGGAAAAGATACTTGTCAGCTAACTTATCTATATCCATCATGATTCTATAAATATTGATAAGGTCAGTCATCAACTTCCTATACTCAGTGAAAAACTTCCTAGGCTTTTCAGTTTCTCCGTATAACTCAAATACTCCATTCCCGGCAACATCTTGGTAAATCTCTTCTGAACTCTCTCTAGCTTAATGATATCCTTCCTATGACAGGGCAACCAGAACTGGACACAGTACTCCAGAAGAGCCCTCACCATAACGCCCCAACTCCTATACTCAAAGGTCTGAGCAATGAAGGCAAGCATGTTAAACATCTTCTTAACCACCCAATTTATATGGGACACAAACCTCAAAGAATTATGTACCTGAGCCCCTAGGTCTTTCTATTCTACAACACCACCCAATGCCCGATGTTTAATCATATAAAGCCTGCTCTTGTTTGTTTTACCGAAGTGTAATATCTTGCATTTATCCAAATTAAACTCCATCTGCAACTCTTCAGCCCATTGACCCAATTGACCAAGATCTCTTTGTAATCTTAGATAACACTTTTCACTGTCCACTACGCCATCAATTTTGGTATCATTGGCAAACTTACTAATCATGCATTCTGTAGTCCCATATAAACCATTGATATAAATGACAAACAAAAGTAGACCCAGCGCTGATCCTTGTGGAACACCATTGGTCACAGGCCTCCAGATCGAAATACAACCCTCCGCCGTCAGTCTCTGTCTTCTGCCACAAAGCTAATTTTGTAACCAATTGGCAAGAGGGTGCAAAGAAGGTTTACCAGAATGCTGCCTGGACTGGAGGGCTTGTCTTATGAGGAGAGGTTGACTGAGCTCTGGAGAGAAGGAGGAAGAGAGGTGACCTGATCGAGGTGTACAAGGTAATGAGAGGCATGGATAGAGTCGATAGACCAAAGAACAAAGAAAACTTACAGCCAATTCCTAAGGATCTGTATCCCTCTGCTCCCCACCTACTCATGCATCTGTCCAGAAGCATCTTAAATGAATCTACTGTGCCTGCCTCTACTACCTCTGCTGGCAACGTGTTCCTGACACCCCCCACCCTCTGGGTAAAGTACTTTCCACAAATATTCCCCCTTAAACTTTTCTCCTCTCACCTTGAAAGCATGACCTCTCATTATTGAATGCTTCACCCTGGGAAAAAGCTTGTCTCTATCCACCCTGTCTATACCCTTCATGATGTTGTAAACCTCAATCAGGTTCCCCCCTCAATCTCCTTTTTTCTAATTAAACAATCCTAACTTTCTCAACCTCTCTTCATAGCTAGCACCTTCCATACCAGGCAACATCCTTGTAAACCTTATCTGCACCCTCTCCAAAGTGTCTTTTTGGTAATGTAGCAATAGCCAGAGATTTTTCCCCAGGGCAGGACTGACTGGCATGAGGGATCATCGTTTTAAGGTGTTAGGAGGAAGTTCGAGAGGAGACGTCAGATGTAGGTTCTTTACACAGAGAGTTGTGAATGTATGGAATGTGTTGCCAGTGGTGGTGGTGGAAGCAGAGTCATTAGGGACAAGTAAGCGACTGCTGGACATGCACATGGATAGCAGTGAGTTGAGGGGAGCATAGGTTAGGTTATTTTATTTTCGATTAGGAATAATCCTTGGCACAACATCGTGGGCATTTATTTCAATGCAAGGGACCTAACAGGGAGGGCAGATGAACTCAGGACATGGTTAGGAACATGGGACTGGGATATCATAGCAATTACAGAAACATGGCTTAGGGATGGGCAGGACCTGGAGCTTAATGTTCCAGGATACAAATGCTCCAGGAAGGATAGAAAGGGAGGCAAGAGAGGAGGGGGAGTGGCATTTTTGATAAGGGATAGCATTACAGCTGTGCTGAGGGAGGATATTCCCGGAAATACATCCAGGGAAGTTATTTTGGTGGAACTGAGAAATAAGGAAGGGATGATCACCTTATTGGGATTGTATTATAGACCCCCTAATAGTCAGAGGGAAACTGAGAAACAAATTTTTAAGGAGGTCTCAGCTATCTGTAATAATAGGGTGATAATGGTAGGGGATTTTAACTTTCCAAACATAGACTGGGACTGCCATAGTGTTAAGGGTTTAGATGGAGAGGAATTTGTTAAGTACAAGACAATTTTCTGATTCAGTGTGTGGATGTACCTACTAGAGAAGGTGCAAAACTTGACCTACTCTTAGGTAATAAGGCAGGGCAGGTGACTGAGGGGTCAGTGGGGGAGCACTTTGGGACCAGCAACCATAATTCTATTAGATTTAAAATAGTAATAGAAAAGGATCGACCAGATCTAAAAGTTGAGGTTCTAAGTTGGAGAAAGGCCATTTTTGATGGTATTAGGCAAGAACTTTCGAAAGCTGACTGGGGGCAGATGTTCGCAAGTAAAGGGATGGCTGGAAGATGGGAAGCCTTCAGAAATGAGATAACGAGAATCCAGAGAAAGTATATTCCTGTCAGGGTGAAAGGGAAGGCTGGTAGTTATAAGGAATGCTGGATGACTAAAGAAATTGAGCATTTTCTTAAGAAAAAGATGGAAGCATATGTAAGATATAGACAGGATAGATCGAGTGAATCCTTAGAAGAGTATAAAGGCAGCAGGAGTGTACTTTAGAGGGAAATCAGGAGGGCAAAAGGGGGACATGAGATAGCTTTGGCAAATAGAATTAAGGAGAATCCAAAGAGGTTTTACAAATACATTAAGGACAAAAGGGTAACTAGGGAGAGAATAGGGCCCCTCAAAGATCAGCAAGGCGGCCTTTGTGTGGAACTGCGGAAAATGTGGGAGATACTAAATGAGTATTTTGCATCAGTATTTACTGTGGAAAAGGTTATGGAAGATATAGACTGTCGGGAAATGGATGGTGACAACTTGCAAAATGTCCACATTGCAGAGGAGGAAGTGCTGAATGTCTTGAAACGGGTAAAGGTGGATAAATCCCCAGCACCTGAACAGATGTACCCTCGAACTCTGTGGGAAGCTAGAGAAGTGATTGCTGGGCCTCTTGCTGAGACATTTGTATCATCGATAGTCACAGATGAGGTGCTGGAAGACTTGGAGGTTGGCTAGCATGGTGCCACTGTTTAAGAAGGGTGGTAAGGACAAGCCAGGGAACTATAGACCAGTGAGCCTGACCTCGGTGGTGGGCAAGTTGTTGGAGGGAATCCTGAGGGACAGGGTGTACATGTATTTGGAAAGGCAAGGACTGATTAGGGATGGTCAACATGGCTTTATGCGTGGGAAATCATGTCTCACAAACTTGAGTTTTTTGATGAAGTAACAAAGAGGATTGATGAGGGCAGAGCGGTAGATGTGAACTATATGGACTTCAGTAAGACATTCAACAAGGTTCCCCATGAGAGACTGATTAGCAAGGTTAGATCTCATGGAATACAGGGAGAACTAGCCATGTGGATATAGAACTGGCTCAAAGGTAGAAGGCAGAGGGTGGTGGTGGAGGGTTGTTTTTCAGACTGGAGGCCTGTGACCAGTGGAGTGCCTCAAGGATCGGTGCTTTTGTCATTTACAAAAATGATTTGGATGCAAGCATAAGAGGTACAGTTAGTAAGTTTGCAGATGACACCAAAATTGGAGGTGTAGTGGACAGGGAAGAGGGTTACCTCAGATTACAACAGGATCTGGACCAGATGGGCCAATGGGCTGAGAAGTGGCAGATGGAGTTTAATTCAGATAAATGCGAGGTGCTGCACTTTGGGAAAGCAAATCTTAGCAGGACTTATACACTTAATGGTAAGGTCCTAGAGAGTGTTGCTGAACAAAGAGACCTTGGATTGCAGGTTCATAGCTCCTTGAAAGCAGATTCGCAGGTAGATAGGATAGTGAAGAAGGAGTTTGGTATGCTTTCCTTTATTGGTCAGAGTATTGAGTACAGGAGTTGGGAGGTCATGTTGCAGCTGTACAGGACATTGGTTAGGCCACTGTTGGAATATTGTGTGCAATTCTGGTCTCCTTCCTATCGGAAAGATGTTGTGAAACTTGAAAGGGTTCAGAAAAGATTTACAAGGATATTGCCAGGGTTGGAGGATTTGAGCTAAAGGGAGAGACTAAACAGGCTGAGTCTGTTTTCCCTGGAGCGTCGGAGGTTGAGGGATGACCTTATAGAGGTTTACAAAATTAAGGGCATGGATAGGATAAATAGACAAAGATTTTTCTCTGGGATCGGGGAGTCCAGAACTAGAGGGTATAGGTTTAAGGTGAGAGGGGAAAGAAATAAAAGGGACATAAGGGGCAACTTTTTCATGCAGAGGGTGTGGTGTGTGTATGGAATGAACTGCCAGAGGAAGTGGTGGAGGCTGGTACAATTACAAAGAGGCATTTGGATAGGTATATGAATAGGAAGGGTTTGGAGGGAAAAGGGCCGGGTGCTGGCAGGTGGACTAGATTGGGTTGGAATATCTGGTCAGCATGGACGGGTTGGACCGAAGGGTCTGTTTCCATGCTGTACATCTCTATGACTCCATGCCTGCACTGTGCTGTACTTTTCTATGTTCTAAAACATTTCAAGAAAGTAGCCCATACCCTAACTTTGCTAGTTGTTGGAAGCAGGTGTATAGTGGATATTCCAGGAGTGATGCAGCTCACACAACCACTTAGTTTTAAACAAAACAGAATTTATTTGCAAGATTACTGAATGAAATACAGACAAAAGAGAACAGAATACTGAATAACTTAACTCATCTGGAAACCCAGATTATACCAACCTAATGATGCAGTTCCAAATACTTGCAACAATCCCTATAAACACCCTTTGGCAGTAAAGGTGAAATCAAACACAGGGTCTTACAGGAGAGAGAGAGATGGCAGAGGAACTCAGCGTGGAACACATTCCTCTTTGTAGCTGTTTCTTGGACCAGCAGTCTCACACTGACAGCTTTCAGTGAACAGCCAGACTGCTAAAAATCAAATCAAACTAGAGAAAAGCTGAGATGGGGGTACGAGCCACTCCCCTTTCATTATGCATGTGTTTTTTAAAACTTGAAAGCCCCTTTTCCAAGGCAGTATCTGTTAGCTATGATCAATCTGGCCCTAATATCCTTCAAACCTAGACTTCTCAGAATCGCTGCTTTTACAACCTCTGTGAAAAGAAGCCAAGGACAGCATAACCTTGTTAAAAGAGCAGCATCATCACACCCTCATAAGAATGCTGAAATTGTCTTCATTTCTTTGGACAAAGATACCTGCCAGTAGCCTCTGAGAAAGTGAACATGGAAATATGAGTTTGTCCCACATTTTCAACAGTCTTCCAAACGTGGAATTGGATATTAATAAGTCTTTGTAACAGCGTTGACTTTGCGATAGTCCACACATACCCATTGGGTACCATCTGGCTTTGGCACCATGACTATGGGTGAGCTCCAGTCACTGAAACTCACTTCGATTATGCCATCTTGGAGCATGCGCTCTATCTCCTGAACCTGTGCCAACTTTAGAGGGTTATAACTATAAGGATATTGCTTAATCGGAATAGTATCTCCTAAATCTGCATCATGCATAATTAGGTTAGTACTTCCCAACTTATTTCCACATATCTCCCCATTTGGAGTGCAGGTTCATAGCTCCTTGCAAGTGGATTCACAGGTAGATAGGATAGTGAAGAAGGCGTTTGGTATGCTTTCCTTTATTGGTCAGAGTATTGAGTACAAGGAATTGGGAGGTCTTGTTGCAGCTGTACAGGACATTGGTTAGGCCACTGTTGGAATATTGCATGCAATTCTGGTCTTCCTATCAGAAAGATGATGGGAAACTTGAAAGGGTTCAGAAAAGATTTACAAGGATGTTGCCAGGGTTGGTGGATCTGAGCTACAGAGAGAGGCTGAATAGGCTGGTTCTGTTTTCCCTGGAGCGTCGGAGGCTGAGGGGTGACCTTATGGAAGTTTATGAAATCACAAGGGGCATCGATGGGGTAAATAGACAAAGTCTTTTCCTTGGGGTCGGGGAGTCCAGAACTAGAGGGAATAGGTTTAGGATCAGAGGGGAAAAGTTTAAAAGGAACCTGAGGGGTAACGTTTTCACACAGAGGGAGGTGCGTGTATGGAATGAGCTGCTAGAGGAAGTGTTGAAGGCTGGTACAATTACGAAATTTAAAAGGTATTTGGATGGCGATATGACTATGAAGGGTTTACAGGGAGATGGGCCAAGTGCTGCCAAATGGGACTAGATTAGTTCGGATATCTGGTTGGCATGTCCGAGTTGGATCGAAGGGTCTGTTTCCGTGCTGTACATCTCTATGTTGGTTGTGGCTTCGAGGCAAACTTGCAGTTGGTGATGTTCCCATACATCTGTTGCTCTTGTTCTTTTCCAAGGTGTAGGTTTGGAAGATGCTGTCGGAGGGACCTGGGATAGCTTTGTTAGGGACATGACTGATTCTGGATTGAAGTTCTTCAATAAAGTTTGAGAAAGTTGTCAAGGCCCACAGGTTTTCCTGGACCCAGTGTCTTTTCATTGTATTTTGATTGTGGACGGAAATCAGAAAAGGACTATTTTTAAAAAACCAAGGATTGCTGAAGGATTGCTGCACTTTTTAAAAGGAAGTTACCGGCTACTCATTGTAAGTGTTGTTTACACAGCTGTTGGGTTGGGTAGTTACAGACCAACCAGAAGGGGAGATTTGCTAGTGTTACCTAGGAGTGTTTAAACTAGTTTGGCTGGGAGATGGGGGTGGGGGGTGAGGACTCTAAGTAAGAGAGGGATCATCGAGAAGTACATCAGCCATCGAGAATAAGGTTACTATTCAGGATAGCCGGGGGGGGGGGGGCAGTCAAGGGAAGGAAAAGACTTCTGGTTTAAAGGACATTTATTTAAACACACGAGGCCTGACTGGTAAGACAGGTGAGCTCCAAGCATGGATTGGCTCTGGGGACTAGGGTAAAAACAATGACTGCAGATGCTGGAAACCAGATTCTGGATCAGTGGTGCTGGAAGAGCACAGCAGTTCAGACAGCATCCAAGGAGCAGCAAAATCGACGTTTCGGGCAAATGCCCTTCATTATTCCTGATGAAGGGCTTCTGCCCGAAATGCCAATTTCGCTGCACTTTGGATGCTGCCTGAACTGCTGTGCTCTTCCAGCACCACTGATCCAGAATCTGGGGACTAGGATATTATAGCCATAACAGAAACATGGCTGAGAAAGGACAGCACTAACAGCTCAGTGTTCCAGGATACAGAAGCTACAGGCGTGACAAAGTACAAGTCAGCAAGGAGGGGGACTTGCCCTTTTGATAAGAGAAGACATAAGAATAATGCTTAGAGAGGATATTCTTAAGGGGTCATCAAATGAGGCCATATGGTTAGAACTTAGAAACAAGAAGGGAGTGGTCTCTTTGTTGGGACTATATTATAGGCCCCCAAATAGCCAGTGGGTACTAGAGGAGCAGATGCATAGAAAGATTGCAGATACCTGTAAGAATAATAGAATAGTATTGGTTGGAGATTTTAATTTTCCCTCTATTGACTGGGCCACCCAGAGTGTAAACGTCCCGGATTTGTCAGTGTGTCCAAGAAAGTTTCTTAAATCAATATATAGAGGACCGTACTTAGGAGGATATAACACTGGACCTCCTGTTAGGAAACAAGGTCAGGCAGGTGACTGAAGTGTCAGTTGGAGAGCAATTTGGGTCCAATGACCATAGCTGTCTTGGTTTTAACAGGGTTATGAATAAAGGTCGGACAGATTCACAGGTTAAGGTGCTAAACTGGAGCAGGGCCAGTTTTGGGGCCATGAGGCAGGATCTAGCCTAGTTGATGCATGAGTCCATTTGAAGGAAAAGAAACAACTGGCAAATAGGAGGCTTTTAAAAGTGTGCTATCAAGAGTATGTCCCTGTCAGGGTGAATGATAAAGCTGGCAGGATTAGGGAGTCCTGGCAGACAAGGAATAATCAGGCTCTGGTCAGGAAAAAGGAGACAATAAGGGTTTAAGCTATCAGGAGAAAGTGAGGACTGCAGATGCTGGAGATCAGAGCTGAAGAAGGGCTTATGCCTGAAACGTCGATTCTCCTGCTCCTTTGATGCTGCCTGACCTGCTGCGCTTTTCCAGCAAAATATTTTTCAGCTTTAAGTTATCAGGCTCAAGTGAATCCCTAAGATGACTATAAAAGGTGTAGGAGCACATTGAAGAGAGAAATCAGAAGAGCAAAAAGAGGATATGAGAAGGATCTTGCAGATAAGGCTAAAGATAATCCCAAGACATTCTATCGCTATATTAAGAGTAAAAGGGTGGCTAAGGAGAAAATAGGTTTTACTGAGAAGAGACTCATGGATGCTAAGGATAAGGGAAAGAATGGGGATGTTTTGGACTGCATACGTATTACCAGAGAGGAGATGTTTGTACCCTTAAAGCACATTAAGGTGAATAAATCCACTGGGTCTGGTCAATTCCATCCTCAGACATTGTAAGAGGCACTTGCAGAGATTCTTGCTTCATCTTTAACCACTGGTGAAATTCCAGAATGCTGTTCCATCGTTTAAGAAAGGTAGCAAGGACAAGCCAGGGAACTACAGGCCAGTGATCCTGACATCAGTGGGAGGACAAGTTTTTGGCAAGAATACTGAGGGATCGGATCAACCAACATTTGGATGGTCAAGTTCTGATTAGGAACAGTCAACATGGACTTGTGTGCGGGAAGTCATGTCTGACAAATCTTTTAGAATTTTTTTGAAGTGGTAACAAGAGGACAGATGAGAGTAGGGCAGTAGATGTGGTTATGAAGATGTGGGTGTACTGCACCTTTAAGAGAGTTAAAAGCTAGCAGAACTACCTGACAGCACCAAATGTTCTGAACAAGATATAATATAACCTTTTGATCCAGTAGCTAGGATAGCTGATTGCCTGGAAACAATAAAGATAGAGGAAGATATAATGAGAAAATTCAACATCTGCCTGATTTTGAAAATTAGAATTTTTGGTAAATCTTAATCGGGAATTTTATTGAACTAGTATTATAGGAGGAGAAGGTCAAAGATAGGTTGGAGGAAAGAGTTATAAATAGTTGTTAGTTAATTAGTCTCTGTTATACTTTAAGAAATAAAGTTAATTTTTACTTTAATTAGTTCTTGGCCTCTTGGATTATCACAGATTACGGCACGGGAAAAATCTTTTCTGTGATGCTGGTTTAAATTAAACAGGAGAGTTTACCCCGTGTTGTAACAATGTTGTCAATATGGACTTTAATAAGGCCCTTGACAAGGTCCCACACAACAGGCTAGTCATGAAGGTTAAGTTTTATGGGATCCAGGGAGAGCCAGCTAATTGGTTTCAAAATTGGCTTGAATATAGGAAGCAGAGGGCGATGGTTGAAGGTTCTTTCTCGGACTGGAGGCCTGTGACTAATGGTGTGCCACAGGGGTGGGTGCTTAGGACCTGTGTTATTTGTTATTTACATAAATGATCTGGATGTGAATGTACAAGGCTTGATTGGTAAGTTTGCTGATGATACAAAATTAGGAGGTATCATTTGTAGTGAGGAAGTTTATCAAAAATTACAGATTGATCTTGGTCAGATGGGGAAGTGGGCTGAGGATTGGAAAATGCAATTCAATATAGATAAATGTGAGGTGTTGCACTTTAGAAAGTCAAACTAGGGTGGGACGTACACGGTAAATGGGTACGTCCTGAGGAGTGTTTTGGATCAGAGGTACCAGGGAATACTCTTCCAGCACCACTAATCCAGAATACAAGTACGTAGGTCATTGAAAGTGGCATCACAGGTAGACAGGGTGGTGAAGATGGCAATTAGTATGCAGTCCGTTATCGATCAAGGCATTGAGTGTAGGAGTTAAGTTATGTTACAGTTGTATAAGTCATCGGTGAGGCTGCGCTTGGGAGTATTGTGTATAGTTGTCATCACCCTGTCACAGGAAAGACATAGTTAAACTGGAAAGAGTGCAAAGAAGATTTACGAGGATTTGCCAGGAGCAGTACTGGACTTTATTGGCTAGGATAGGACTTTATTCCTTGGAACGTAGGAGAATGAGAGGTGACTTTATTGAGGTGTATAAAATCATGAGGGGCATGGATAAGATGACTGTGGATAGTCTTTTTCCCAGGGGTGTGGAATTGAAAACCATAGAGTCCATGTTTAAGGTGAGAGGGGAAAAACTTGAGAAAGACCTGAGGGGCAATTTCTTCATGCAGAGAGTGGTCTGTATGTGTAATTAGCTGCCAGAGAAAGTAGTTGAGGCAGGAACAATAGCAACATTTAAAATCACTCAGGTTAGTACATGGAAAGGGTTTAGAGGGATATGGACCAAATGCGGAAAATTGGAACTAGCTGAGTAGGCACCATGGTCAGCATGGACCAGTTTGGGCCGAAAGGCCTGTTTCCATGCTGTATTACTCTGTGATTCTATGATTCTAACTGGAGCTATGCATAAGTGGGTCTTCAGCTGGCAACAAGTAGTTGATTTCTCTGTGGCCAGGGATAGTATTGCAGGGCTGACATACAAAATGAGAGTGGATCAGTTAGGACTATATTCAATGGAGTTTAGAAGAATGAAAGAGGATCTCATAGAAACCTATAAAATTCCAAGAGGATTAGATAGGGGAAATGTGGGAGTACCAAGGGTCACAGTCAAAGGATACAGGGTAAACCATTTAGGTCTGAGATGAGGAGCAATTTATTCATGCAATGTGTGGTGACCCTGTGGAATTCTCTTCCACAGAAGGCAGTTGAGGCAAAAACATTGAATGCTTGCAAGAAAAAATTAGATATATTCTAACGAGAAGAAACCAAAGAATATGGGGAGAGAGAAAGAACAGGGTACTGTGTTGGATGATCAGCCATGATCCCATTGAATGGTGGAGCAGGCTTGAAGGGTCGAAGGGCCTGCTCCTGTTGCTATTTTTATGTTGTTACCTTTATAAGTATGAAGCAGTCACCCTGTACCTTTTGTTCAAACAATTGAAAGTCCCCAGAGAAGGAAAATTGAGAAGCAGTGATCTGATCAGCAAAAGGAACAATGAAGCAAACTCTGTGATTAGGAACAACTGAACTGAGTTCCTAATCATCTCCTCTGCCTCTAGCACCTTTATTTCAATGTATTGTGTGTACACAGATGGAGTTTCTGTGTGGGTTGGAGTTTTAACTAGAGTTATATGCTGACAGTTCATAATTGTTAGTGTGTAATTATAATGCCTTTACTTGTAATTAATAGTAGTTCTTGTTAAATACAGTAACCTGGTCCACACTTTGTGTTACTCTGAGTCTAAAAGACAAATAAACTGGGTAATGAGCACACTTTTATACAATCTTTAACTTGTTGTTAACTCCAGGAATTGTGGAGCTTGATTCACGCTGGTGAGACATAATACCAGGGCCTCCAGCCACTTTCTGATTTCAGGTGGAGAGAGTCATATCTATTGAAGACTGCCAGTTGTGATGTCGGTGACCTCAGGAGGAGGCTGAGATGGATCATCCTTGATGGGAATGGTAGAGCGAGGAATACGCTGGGTCATGAGGTGACTTGATAGAGATGTACAACATAATGGGAGGTATAGATAGAGTGGATGCCCACAGATTTTTTCCCAGGGAGGAAATGTCTATGGCAAGGGGGTACAATCTTAAGGTGAGGAAGGGAAGAAGGTTTAGGGAAGATGTCAGAGGTCGGTTCTTCACACAGAGAGTGGTGGGTGCGTGAATGCACTACCAACCGTGGTAGTAGAGTCAGATACATTAGGGACATTTAAACGACTCTTGGAAAGGCACATGGAAGATAGTAAAATGCAGGATATGTCGGTTAGTCTGATCTTAGAGTAGGATAGAAGGCCTCTTTTTTTCTGGCCATTATTAGACTGGTGAATGAACTCTAACTTCAAATAACACTGACCTTGCTAACAGTGATCTCACCAGCGCACACCTTGTGCAATGTAACCTTCATGCCTCTGTCTATGTTTTTTTAACAATCTCTGATCTGTCCATCCCTGCTTACTGTGATCTGCCTGTACTGCTCAAAAACAAAGCTTTTCACTGTACTTCAATACACATGACAATAAATTAATCAATCCCTGTGCACTGCACCATGTTGCAATTTTTCACTGTTCAGTATCACGTGTGAACTTTAACCCACACCACTTGGTCCCCAACTCGAAATCATCTGTGTCAGTTGTAAACAATTGCAGTCCCATTCCTGATCCCTGAGGCACACCACTAGCCACTGATCGCCAACCAGAAAAACACCCACTTATCCCTGATCTTTGCCTTCTGTTAGTTAACCAATCTGGTATCCATGCTAATATGTTACCCATAATGCTGTGCACCTTTATGTTATGGAGCAGTCTTTTGTGCAGCACCTTGTCAAATGTCTTCTGGAAATCTAGATACATTACACCTACCAATTACCTGTGGTCTACTGCACAAATAATGTCCTCAAAGAATTCCAGTAAATTAGTTAAAAATGACCTACCTTTCATGAGCTCCCCATGCTGCATCTGCCTGATGGGACAATTTCTATCGGTGTCTTGCTATTTCTTCCTTTTTTAAAATTTTTAATAATATATTTTTATTCAGGAAAATTGGATTTTTAAATATTTCAACAAATACAAAACAATGCAATTCAAAATAATACAAAACTAAATCCAAATAATAAAAAAATCCCCAACCCACCCTCCTATATGAATGTATAAATATATATAGAGAAGTATAAAATTTTAAAAAAAACCTAAACTAGCTATTTAACTCAATAAATAAATACCTAACAACAAACAAATAAATATAATAACTCAGCCCAGCCAAACAAAACACTCATACATTCAGAGTTCCTCCTCCCTGGATATTGGACTCATGAAACACAATCGTTACAGCTATATAAAAGCCCATGTTAATGTGGCAGATAAATCTGGGTCCAGGTATTTCAAAAAGGGCTGCCATGTCTTGTAAAAATTCTCAGTTTTGTGGTGTACCATATTTCTGAGAAAATCCAGGGGAAAATGCTCCATAACAATCTTCCGCCAACCCGACAGGCCTGGGGGGTTTTCTGATATCCAACCTGGCAAGATATTCTTCCTTGCACAGAATGTAAGAATATTGAAAAGTTTTGCCTTATGCACGTCTGCAGGAAATACAATGGGTAGGCCCAAAAGGAGGGAAATAGGGTCCTTCTCCACCCCTACACCTAAAATCCTCTCCACTGCACCCACCACAGCGCTCCAATATGTTTGAAGCCTGTCACAAGACTAAAGACAATGGGTAAGAGTACCCGTACAGACTTTGCACTTGGGACATGCTGAAGATACCCCTGGTTTAAATTTTGACAAACGGTCTGGGGCTAAGTGGACCCTGTGGAGAATCTTCAACTGTAAAGCATGGGTCCTATTGCAAATTGCTATCTTCCTTGCATTCTCCCAAATATCCTCCCATGCCTCTGAAGAAACTTCAATACCCAGCTCTCTTCCCCACATCTTGCAGAGTCGATCAGACTCATCTGAGGTGGCACCCCCCAATTGGTGATATAGAGTACTGACAGAGAATGTATCCTTAGCCCTGAGTACCCCTCTTTCTATGTCAGATTTGTAGGGATCAGTCAAAAGTGTGGGTTTTTAAAAATAAAATCCCTAACTTAAAAAAAAACCGAAAGAGGTCTCTATTAGGTAACTCGTACTTCTGTACTAACTGATCGAAGGACATCATTACATCTCCCCCAAATAAATCACCCATGTAAGATATACCCCTAGCTGCCCAACATTTAAATCCTGAATCTATCATCCCCGGTTGAAAACCCGGCATACCCACTAAAGTTGTAAACAAAGATGTTTTGCCAATATTACCTTCCCTCTGCCGAATTACCCTCCATGCTTTAACGGTATTGATGACTATTGGGTTATGGCAATATTCCCTCACTGTCTTCACTTTGTCCAAAAACAGCAAACTGGTTAGGGGCACCTTGCCTGGGAGGCTTCGATATCTAGCCATAATGAACGAGGGTCCCCACAAACCCAATCACTTACGTAGGTCAAGAGTGAGCTTAAGTGGTAATTTTTAATGTCCGGAAGGTCTACTCCCCCCAATCTGTGAGGCAACTGCAGTTTGGCTAATTTAATGAGGGGCCGTTTACGGTGCCAGATAAAGGAGCTGAACCAACTGTTCAGTCTCCTGAGTGTTTGTTTATTGAAAATCAGGGGGAGCATCCGTATAGGGTATAGCAAACGGGGGAGAATATTCATCTTAATAAGCACTATCCGACCCAACCATGAGACTGGAAGTGCCTCCCATCTTTGGAGATCTTGTTTAATTTTTTCAAATAATTGAGCAAAATTGGCTTTGAACAGCCAATCCAGGACTGGAGTAATGAATATGCCCAAATACACAAAACCCCCCTGTGACCACCTAAATGGGAATCTATAGTCACTCTCAAAGGCCAAGTCTTTCGTAAGATCACCCATAGGCATAGCCTCTGATTTAGCAAAATTAATCTTGTACTCTGAAAAAGCGCAAAACGCGTGAATACATTGTATCAGGCAAGGCACTGAAACTGCTGGATTTGTCAAGAAAATTAGAACATCATCTGCATACAGCGAGATCTTATGTAATTTTGACCCCACTTCTGGAGCTGATATATTGAGATCCCCATGAATGGCCTCTGCCAACGGTTCAATCACCAACGTAAAAAGTAATGGTGAAAGGGGACAGCCCTGCCGGCTGCCCCTAGAAATATTAAAATTGCTTGATCATACCCCGTTGGTAATGACTGCCGTGAGAGGTACACTGTAGAGAACCTTTACCCATCTTATGAAAACTTCGCCCAGACCAACCGGTCTAGAGTATAGAAAAGGTACGGCCACTCAACTCAGTCAAATGCCTTCTCTGCATCTAAAGAAATCACCAATCCCTGTATTGACGGCTGTTGGCCTGCTTGAATTACGTTAAGCAGCTTCCGAACATTATTGGAGGATCTGCGACCCTTTATGAAGCCCGTCTGATCCTCTTTAATAATAGAGGGTAACACAATCTCCAGCCTTAACGCGAGAGCCTTAGAGAGGATTTTAAAGTCCACATTTAAGAGCGAGATGGGCCTGTATGAAGCACAGTTTTCCGGATCCTTCCCTTTTTTAAGGATAAGTGAAATATTGGCCTCTCTCAGAGATGGTGGGAGACAAACATGACTGTATGAATCATCAAACATATTCAGCATCGGGCCTGACAGTATACTTATAAATTCCTTGTAGAATTCACTGGGAAGTCCATCAGGACCGGGCGCCTTTCCACTCTGAAGCTGCCTCACAGCTTCCTGCACTTCTTGCTCTGATAATGGGGCATTGAGAAAGGACTGTTGTTCGGGAGTCACACCCGGGAGCTTCAGATCTCTTCAAAAAAGATTCCATTTTGGCCTACCCCTCCTCACAATTCTCAGATATAACTTAGAGTAGAATCTCTGGAACGCCACATTAATCTTTTTAGAATCACATGTTAGGTTCCCAGACCCTTCCCTTATTGCTGTAATGGTTTGTGGGGCACTTCTCTTTCTGGCAAGGTATGCTAAATATTTGCCTGGCTTGTCACCATGCTCGTATAACCTTTGCTTTGTAAAAGCCAGCTCCTTCTTTGCCGTCTGCATGAGCACGGAATTTAGTGTAGACTGCAGTGCCGTAATTCTCTGTAGTTTGACCAACAAGGGTCTGTCAAAATAGACCTTCTCAGCTGCCTTCAACCATGCTCCAAGGAGACATTGCTGCTCACCCTTCTGCCGCTTCCTACTGACAGAATATGAAATAACTAACCCCCTGGCATAAGCTTTGGAAATTTCCCAGAGAACACTTGAGCTATCAACCGAGCCTATGTTGATGTCTAGGAATGCCCAAAATTCCCTAGAAAAATACTCCACAAACCTGCTGTCCATGAGAATAAAGGGGTCCATTCGCCAGTACCTTGAATCCACTGTAACATCCTTAATTTTAACCATGAGGTACACTGGAGCTTGATCAGAGATGGCAATATTACCAATCGTACAGGACGCCACCAGATCCAGGGTTACCGCAGGGGTCAGAAAAAAATCAATCCTCGTGTGACATCTGTGCGGATTGGAGAAAAACATGAAATCCCTGCCTGTAGGGTGGAGACACCTCCAGACGCCCACCAACCCTAATTCCCCACACAGACCCAATAAATGTTTAGTTTGTGCAGAGGGTATCGAGGGGCCTTTAGGCAACCTGTCAACTGTGGGGTCCATGAGGCAGTTAAAATCTCCCCCTATAATGATGTACTGAGACTTGAGACTTATCAGTTTAGAAAAAGCATCTACCAAGAACTTAAGAGTCTTCTTCCTCTTAACTGGTGAGTGACTTCCCTTGATATTCGAGGTACACCATTTAATCAAATCATTAGCCATAATCTTCTGCAATTACATTTAAATTCCAGACAGGAGGAACCCGAACCACAAATTGCTGAGCCTTAGTGTTGCATGGTCCACCAAATATAAAAACTACATAAACTAAAACCACTATATTTAACAAATATACAAAATTATTAAAAATAAAAACCAACAAAAACCAGAAAACTAACCAAAATATAAAGCGCCAATAGCACTGAGTAGGGGAACTCACCCCCTGCCCAGAGGGGGCAACTACCTGTCCCGAACTGCCCATAAATAGGCATCTAATCATTTCAACCACCTTCACTTCTCCCAGCTAGAGCCGCATCGCAAGCACAAGCTAAAAGGAATAAACACCCCATAGAATATCAATATGAATACAAAAAATTCTGTTATTTAAAAAAAGGGGTAATAAATACCCCACCCATCCTTTGGTATGTCCTAACTTAGAAATTTAAAATGTACATTTTCACCACCACCAGACACAGTTTGAACCAAATTATTATCAATAGAGGAAAAAAAAGGGGGACAAACAAAGCTCCAACCCGATTTCCTCCATTTCTTTTACAGAATGATAAATGCATACCCAAGCAACAATAGTTATACATACTACAATTGTTTAAATTAGGTTAGTTTGTCCACAAAGTCTCTTGCCTTCTCCGATGTGTCAAAGAGATGCATGGATCCATCTAAGGTGATCCGAAGCACTGCCGGATATCTCGGAGTACTGAATCCCAAACTCCTTCAATCTTCTCTTGCCACCATCATACGATTTTCGTTTCTGGATCACTGCTGCTGAAAAGTCCTGAAAAACCATGATCTTAGACCCCTCGTAAATTAGGGCCTTTGGATCCTTCCCCTGGAGTCTGGAAGTCTCCACGACTCTCTCCTTATCCCGGTAATGATGGAACCGCACCAGGAAAGGATGAGGGCATTGACCCAGACCTGACCTCCGCGCTGCAACCCGGTGAGCCCTCTCTATCTTCAATCCTCTCATGCCAGTCTCCAAGTCAAGGAATTTCGGAAGCCAATCTTCAACAAATTCCACAGGCCGCTCACCTTCCTTACCCTCAGGCAGACCCATGATCCGAACGTTTTTTCTCCTGCCCCTGTTTTCAAGGTCACCCACTTGGTCACGCAAATTACAAATTTGTGTCTTCAGGGCTTGGATCTCTTCCTTGAATGAACTGGCATCAGCATCCACCACTTTGACCCTGTGCTCCACCTCATCCGTCCTCTTCTCCAGGTCTCCCAGCTGCTGCTCATGCTTCTGCAGCACGAGAGAGACTGGAGCCAGCTTCTCTTCAATCTGTCTCCCCAACATCTCGCGAGATTTCACCAGGTCCCAGAGAGTAATCTGCTCTGAGGTTGCTGCAGGCTGAGCTGCAGGCCCGGCCTCAGATGTTCCCCCTCCCTTTTTAGGCATTTCTGGACAGCTGAAAATACAGGTAAGTCAATTTTTGAATGTTTCTTGGGGCTCCATAATCTTTCCATTGCCCCAAGAAATCCTGATGACCTGGGTTGGGCAGGTTAAAGGACCGTCCTGCTCCTGCTGTGATGCGATGCAGTGTGATCTTCTCAGATCGCCGCCATCTTAGATCCCCAGCTATTTCTTTCTTGATGATAGTTTCAAGCATTTTCCCCACTACAGAAGTTCAGCTAACGGGCCTATAGTTACCTGTCTTTTGTCTACCTCTTTCTTAAACAGTGGCATCGCATTTGCTGTTTTCCAATCTGCTGGAACTGCCACTGAGTCCACCAAGTTTTTGTAAATTACCACTAGCCGATCTGCTTTCTCTCTCACCAATCTTTTAATACCCTGAGATGCATTCCACCAGGTCTAGGAGACTTGTCAACCTTTAGCTCCATTAGCTTACCCAACACGATCTCTTTAATGATCATGATTGTTTCTAGGTCCTCACATTATAGTCTTCTTGTCATCATATTTGGCATGTTGTTTGTGTCTTCCACTGTGAAGACTGACACAAAATACTTGTTCAACACCTTGGCTATTTCCTCATTTCTCATTATTAAATCCCCCTTCTCATCCTCGAAAGGACTAATGTTTACCTTAACCACTCTTTGTTGTTTTATATATTTATACAAATGTTTGCTGTCTGTTTTTATCCTCTGACCTAGTTTACTGTAATAATCCATCTTACCTTTCTTTATCGCTTATTTTGTTGCTTTCTGTTGACCTTTAAAGTTTTACCAATCCCCTTGTTTCCCACTGATTTATGCCACTTTGTATGCATTAGTTTTCAATTTGATACCCTCCTTTACTAACTTAGTTATCCCTGACCAATAATTATCCCTTTCGCTACAGTCCTCCCTCTTTGCCGGTATATACTTTTACTGAGCACTGAAAAATCACTTTGAAAGTCCTCCACAGTTCTTCAATTGTCCCACCAAATAGTCTTTGTCCCAGTTTGCTTTAGGCAACTCCTCCCTCATTCCACTGCAGAGTTGCTCATGGAGAGAAGGCTTTGTACCATGTTAAATCTGATTTTCCTGGACTTGAGAGAGAGGGTGAAATCGTATCAGAAACACCAATGCTGGACACAATACTCCACAAAGCAAGAGAGAAAGTTTACTTCAGGGGACAAGGTTTGGTGTTGGAACCATGGGATTGGCCCTGCCTGGGTAAGAGACATGGTCAGTGCAAGGTCAGGTCCAGAAACATATGAAGTTTGGCTAGTTGCGATGGTCCTGATGTGGACCATATGAAAGCTGTGAACGGTGCAGGAACAAACTGCGCAACAGTCTCTCTGACTGTTCTGGAATCTGTGTGTTCTCCCTGTCCGTCAAATGTCGACGTTACCTTGGAATCGGAGATCCACAGTGGATGTCGTTGCCTGTACATCTTTGCTGCCTGAAGAAGAGAAAGATTTTTTTCTGAGACACTCAGGGCGCAAGAGGAGAGCAACTGTGTTACCTGCTGCCTGAATCAGATACAGAGAGGGAGGGAACCTGACCCAGTGCTAAAACACCCCAGGAGGAGCTACAGACGAATGAACCAGCCTATGTCTTTGATCTCAGAGCTGGAGGGTTGCCGTGATTGTAACGAGGTCAGCCAGGTGGGATCTCATAAAGTATGAGTTCTCTGAGTGGGGTTGTTAATCTGGAGTGTCAGCCGTGTCTGTTCACTCAGGGAGCTGGCTCTGAGGGAGCTGGATCAGTGTCAAGGATTCTCCACATGTAAATAAAGGGGGACTTGGTGATGGGATACCAGCCTCTGTGGAGTTATTTCAGAATCAGTGTAAATTTGTTCAACTTTTGCCTGTCTTATTTGATATTGTGTTTCAGGGTTTTGAAGAATTATAAAGTGCATTAATTAGATGTCATGTCTTTTTGATTATATAATGGCTTTAAGAGATGTATTTTGTCCTTTTTTTTGAAAAGAGCTTTTGAGCCATTGGTAATAAGCTGTCTATTCTAACTCAATAGAATAAACAGTTTGTGAGGCCTTGGGTTTTTTTTTAAAGATAGAATAATAGAAGCAGAATGAATGGGTGGAGTCAGGCTCCCACAGAGCCAGGGTTGCAGTTCAACTTTTCACAGTTACTGAGGTTTGAAGTTGACTGTGGAAGCTGTCACTCTCTTTCTCTCTCTCTCTCTCTGTTACAGCTAAAAAGTTGGATTCTCTTCCTGCTGCCATAATCACCTGAGACAATCTGTCTCACTGATCCTACCTTTGCCAAGGGTATGTTTATGGGATGATACCAAAATTGAACAGTTGCTGTTTAGTAGTTGAGTAATCTATTACTTTTAAAATTACTAGGGGTGTTTATATAAAGATTAGACGGGTTGGGTGTTGTTTTCAAATTACTGGAAGCATGTTACAAACATCTTGCAGCTTCAGCAGCAACAGGAGTTCCAGCCGATGTGCGGGCAGTCTGTAAGTTGTGAAGCCACTGATGGGCCCTTCTCCGAGCACAAGAAGACCCAGTTTGGAGGCAGGCAGAAGATGTGTGCAACCTCTGAGGATATACTCCAGACCATCACCAGCACCTTCTATGGAGGCATGTGAGAGTGTACTCTAAGGTCCTCCATCAACCTGGCCAGGCATTGTGGAGCAAACCCACGATCATCATGGTCCACCAGGGATGCCTTAGAGAACATTGACCACTTCCATTACCTTGAGAGTGTCCTGTCGGCCAAAGCAGCTATTGATGAAGCGGTCGAGCATCATCTTCAGTGTGTTAGCACAGTCTTTAGACACCTGAGTAAAAGGGCTACAACATCAGATCCAGCACCAAGCTCATGGTATACAGAGCTGTGGTGGTTCCCACCCTCTTATATGGCTCTGAGATGTCAACTGTGTACAGCAGGCACCTCAAAGTGCTGGAGCAGTCCCACCAACGCTGTCTACGCTAGATCCTGTGATTCCACAGGGAAGACAGACGCACCAATCCCAGCCCCAGCATCTGCGATCAGGCCAACATCTTCAGCATTGAGGCACTGACCCCACCCTCCCCACCCACCAGCCCCCCCAACACCTCGATCGGCAGTGATAGGCTGGGTATGTATTCCCCATGACCAATATGAGACTCCCCAAGAGAGTGCTCTATGCCCAAAACAGCAGGCAAGCCCCAGGTGGACAGAGGAAGTACTTCAGGGCCACCCTCAAGGTCTCACGGATGACGTGCAGTATTCCCACTGACACCTGGGAATAACTGGCCCTAGACCGTCCACAGTGGAGGAGGAGCTGGGAAGGCATTGAGCACCTCAAAACTTCCTGTTGGGAAAAAGTGGAAGCCGAGGAAAACAGCAAAAGGAGAGCACTACCAGACCAAGGCTCCACCCGCGCCCTTCTGTGACCACTGCACGCCCCTTCCTGTGGCCACCGCCCCCGTGATGGCCACCACCTGCCCCACCGTGACCATCAGCCCCCCCTCCCGTGACCACCGTCCCACCCTCCCGTGACCACCGCCCCCCCTGTGATGACCACCGCCCCCCCTTCCCGTGACCACCCCCTCACGTGACCACCGCACCCCTCCTGTGAGCACTGCCCCCGTGATAACCACCACCTGCCCCTCCATGACCACAGCCCCACCCTCCCGTGACCACCGTCCCACCCTCCCGTGACCATTGCCCCCCTCCCGTGATGACCGCCACCCCCTCCTGTGGCCACCAACCGCCCCTTCCTGTGATGACTGCCCACCCCCTCCTGTGACCACCACCCCACCCTCCTGTGACCACTGCCTCCCTCCCATGATCACCGCCCACCCCTTCCCGTGATGACCGCCACCCCCTCTTGTGACGACTGCCCATCCCTTCCTGTGACCACTGTCCCCGTGATGACCAACACCCGCCCCTCCCGTGACCACTGTCCCCCGCCCATGAACACTGTCCACCCCCTCCCGTAATGACCACCCGCCCCCCCCCCCCCATGACCATCGCCCACCTCCTCTCATGACCACCACCTGCCCCCAGTGTAGCAGAGCCTGTGGTAGGCCATCGGTCTGTACAGCCACTTACAGACTCCCCCTGAGAGTGGAAGAAAGTCATCCTCATCTGTGAGGGACCCTCGAAGGTGATGAATCTGTTATTTTGTTAACTTTTCCAATAGAGTTAAAGCTACACCAATTCTTCTTTCTTTTGTTTGTATTTTAACTGGGGTTAAGAGTACAGTAAGGTTTGCTTAAAGCTGAGAAGTACAATGTCAGGGACATGGTTTCAGTTCCACTCTCGGGTGACTGTCTGTATGGGTTTCCTCCGGGTGCTCAGGTTTCCTCCCACAGTACAAAGATATGCTGGTAATGTGGGTTAGCCACAGGAAATGCATGGTTACAGGGATAAGGTTGGGGGGTGGGTCTGGGTCGGATGCTCTTCCAAGGGCCGGTGTGTACTCAAGGGGCTGAAAGGCCTGCTTCTGCATTGTAGGGATTCTATGATTGGTAGAGTCTTTTTTTGTTCCTCATGAGACCTGATGTGAATTTCTTCCCCCACCTCCCCGACTCCCTGAGTAGCTGTCCTTCAGGCAAATTGTTTATCTGGTGAGGAAAGGTTGGTCCAATGGGCCTGTACCCATTGGAATTTAGCAGAATAAGACCAAATCTGATTAAACCATATAAGTTACTGAAGAGATGCTGAAAGAATGAGAGACAAGGGGATAAAATTTAAAACTAAGGACTCTGAGGATGATGAATCTTTGAAACATTCTTTCCCTGGAGGTGGTGGGGTCATTGAATATTTTTAAGACAGAGGTTGATAGGTTCACAATGAACAAGGGAGAGTAAAGTTATCAGGGGTTAGCAGGAATATGGAATTGAGGCCGTTATCAGATCAGTCATGATTTTATCGAATGGCGCAGCAGACTATAAGGACTGATTGGGATATCTCTGCTCCTAATTTGTCTGTGCATATCAGTACAGAAACTCTGAATATTTACTATGGTGTTGAAAGGATGTGATGCTACTTCTGCCCACCTTTTGCAGTGTCAATAAGCATTATCTATTCTTTAGGAACAGTACTTATGCAGGAATATGGTTTCTTTACAATGTCAGTGAAAAATATTGATAAGTTTTGTATCTAACATTTTATTTTTAAAATAGTAAATTGAGATGGTGTGATGGTTCATATTGCTGCCCAGTCCACAAAACAAGAAGGAAATTTGCTCTCCCTGATTAAAAACACTTTGGATGAGCAGTCAGCTGACCAAGACACAGCTTCTTGTTTTTGAGTCGTGGATATTTTTAAGCCAATGTGTACCATTTGTTTTTTTTTCAGCCTGCAATCAAATGGTTTTCAGTAATTGGTGGTGCTCTCCATCCCGCTATTAATCAGGCATTCGAGCCTCACACCACATCCTCAATCTGCAGCCTGCTCAGATACAGCGTCAGATGCTCCTTCATTACCTTCTGCTAAACTAAGGGAATCGAGAACAGGGTCATCTGAACCAGGAGCTTCTGTCACAGGACCATTTGTTTCAGCAGCACCAGCCTCGACCACATCAGCCTCTGCCGCATCAGCCTCTGGAGCATCAGCCTCTGGAGCATCAGCCTCTGCCGCATCAGCCTCTGGAGCATCAGCTTCTGGGGCATCAGCTTCTGGGGAAGCAACTTCTGGGGAAGCAACTTCTGGGGCATCAGTATCAGGAGCATCTGTCTCAGGAATGTCTGTCCCAGCAACGTCAGTGCCCTCTGCATTATCGGCAGCCTGCTCCTCAGGCTCTGAAGCATCGGACTTTACATCGGCCTTAAATGCTGGAAAGGAAAAATGAAACACAAACTATAATTCCAGTTAGAGAAAGAGAATTATTTATAGCTGAGAAGGAAACCATTCAATTAAGTGTATTGTTGTTGGTAGCACTGTCGATTCAGTACCTCAAGTTCATCTCCAAGTTTTTCTTAAATATTATCCGGGTTTCTCCTCTCACCTGCCACAAACACTTCCAGGTAGTGAGTTCCAGACCCCTCACTCTCTGAGTGCAAAGACTACTCCTTAACTTCCCTGTTGTAACTTCTACCAATGTTGGTTATTGACTTCTCCTCAAAGGAAAAAAAGATATTTCCTGTCCACTCCATCCAAATCCCTCACAATTTTAATCACCTAAACTCATTTCTCCATAACCTCTCTGTTCCAAACAGACTAACCCTAGCCTGTCCTCGTTGTAAATCTCCTACCCTCTCAAGTGTGATCATATCTCTGTTTCATGGGGGTCAGATATGTAGTTCGTATTCTTGTCAGTCTGTCATTAACCTCATGCTCACCCACCCAGCTTAACCTCACCATCATTGAAAGAGTTCTCAACCGTTTTACAATCCATTTCCCAAACTTTGGCCAAACTCCTCCCCATCCCTCCCAAAAGAACAAGAGGGTTTCCTTTGTTCTCACTTTCCACCCACTAACTCTGATGCCTCCAACAGTATGCTACAAACACATGTCCCTCTGTCCTCCAGCACACTACTGAAGCTGTTCCCTGCAGAACAACGTGGTGCACTCCTCCTCCGTCACTCCCAACACTTTGTCAGTTCTATCATGGCACCTTCCCATGAGTAACACTTGCAACAGGGTAGAGAAGAAATTGCGAGGGCCACAGGTGAGGTCCTGGAAGACTCAAGAGTAGTGAATGTTGTGCCCTTATTCAAGAAGGGCTGCAAAGAAAAGTGTGGGAATTATAGACCAATAAGCCTAACATCTGGGGTGGGTAAGTTACTTATGAATATTCTAAGGGATAAGATATACATGCATTTGGAAAGACAGGGTTTGATTAGGAGCAGCCAACATGGCTTTGTGCATGGGAGATCATGTCTCACAAATTTGTTAGAGTTCTTTGATGAAATGATCAGGAAGGTTGACGAGGGCAGGGAGTAGACATAGTATGGATTTCAGGAAAGCCTTTGATAAGGTTCCACATGGCAGGCTCTGGAAGGTAAGATCACATGGAATCCAAGACTAGCTGGCAAATTGGATTCACAGTTGGCTTGATGGTAGGAAGCAGAGGGTAATAGTGGAAGGATGCTTGTTGGACTGGAGGCCTGTGACTAGTGGAGTGCCTCAGGGGTCGGTGCTGGGCCCATTGCTGTTTGCTATCTATACCAATGATTTGGATGTGAATGTACAAGGTATGATTAGCAGGTTTGCTAATGACACTAAAATATGTGATATCATGGACAATGAGGAAGGCTATCAGAAATTGCAGCAGGACCTTGATCAGCTTGGGAAGTGGGCTGAGAAATGGCAAATGGAGTTTTATATAGATAAGTGTGAGGTGTTGCATTTTGAAAAGTCAAATCAAGGTAGGAGTTTCATGTTGAATGGTAGGGCTTTAAGGAGTGTAGTGGAACAGAGGGACTTTGGAGTTCAAGTGTATGGTTCTTTGAAAGTGGAGCCACAGGTAGACCGGACAGTGAAGGAGGGTTTTGGCACACTGGCCTTCATCAGTCAGGGCACTGAGTATAGACGTTGGCAAGTTATGTTGCAGTTATACAGGACGTTGGTGAGGCCGCACTTGGAATATTGTGTTCAATGTTGATCACCTTGCTATAGGAAGAATGTTATTAAACTGGAAAGAATTCAGAAGAAATTTACATGGACTCAAGGGTCCGAGTTCTCTGGACAGATTGAACAAGCTAGGACCTTTCTCTTTGGTGCGTATGAGACTGAGGTGGCTTAAGAAATGTATAAGATCATGAGAGGCATGGCATGGATAGGGTGAATGCACTCAGTCTTTTTCCCAGAGTTGGGGCATCGAAGACTAGAGGGTATAGGTTAAGGTTAGAGGGGAAAGAATAAAAGGGAACCTGAGGAGCAACATTTTACACAGGGAGTGTAAAATGAGCTTCCAGCAGAAGTGGTTGAGATGGTACATTAATAACACTTAAAAGGAATTTGAACAAATACATGGATAGGAAAGGATTAGATGGACATTTTGGTCAGCATGGACCAATTGGGCTGAAGGGCCTGTCCCTGTGCTGTAGGGCTCCATGACTGGTGGTTTTACCTCCTAAGTGTCTGAGACAAAAATACATCTTCAGGTGAATCAGCAATTTACTTAGACTGTTTTCAATTCAGTCTATTATATTCAATGATAACAATATGATGTCCTCAATACTGGCTATACAAAATGCAGACTGGATGACCACTTGGCAGACCACACCTGTCTTGTCACAATAGTGATGCTGACCTTTTGGTCACTTGCCATTTCAATACGTTGTCTTGTTCTTATACTTTCTGCCCAATGACTACTGCAGTCTTCTCGTGACATTCAATGCAAGCCAGACAAACAGCATCTCATTTTCGATTTAGGCACTTCACCACTTGCAGGACCAGCATTTCTTTCTTCTGTGCACATCTCCTTAGGTCCAAGTATGGCAGCAACTTCCAAAGTCAGAAGGCAATGTTGTGAACCAACTCAGTCCGTCAATCGCCAAATTCAAATCTACAAAGTAGCTCTGCAGCTGAGAGGGAAGGTTGTTCTGGATTCGGCATTGAGCGCAACAGCTACAGACCGTGAACACTGTCCTTCTTTATGATTTCACATAACCATCCCTCCTGGGTCTTGTTTATTTAGGCCTTCTCTCAGTGGAACTCAGCTAGTTTCTGCTCTTAACGTTACTACTCATGCTTACTCTTCATGTATGACTCTCCTCTGCTCCCTTTTATATTCACATCACCCTTTGATCTGGACACAGTTACATGGAAACATTGAAAGTAAGAGCAGGAGCAGGCTATTGAGGCCACTCCACCATTGGAAAGGATCATGGCTGATCGTCTATCATAACTTCATACTCATGCATTCTCTCCAAACCCCTTGACGCCTTTAGCTGCTACCAAATCCATTCTATGACTTCCCTCTACAGCTTTCCGTGGTATAAAACTCCATAGGTTCAGTATCATTGAAGTGAAGACACTTCTCCTCCTGCTCAGGGATTTGGGTGTCCTTGTGTATAAATCTGTAAATGCTTGCTTGCTGGTTCAGTGGGTAAAATGGAAGGCAAATGAAATATTGGCCTTTATTTCAATGGGAATGAAGTATAAAAACACAGAAGTCTTACTTAAAACTGCACAAGGCAGTAGTCAGCCCACAGCAGGAATATTGTGAACCATTTGGGTGCCTTACGTAAGCAAAGATATACCAGCATTGGTGTCAGCCCAAGCTCCTTACACCTTCAAAGCCAATGATCACAGGAGATACAAAGGAATACTACCATCTGCAAGTTCCCCTCCAGGCCACTCACCACCTCATTTGGAAATATATTGTCATTCCTTCAGTATTACAGTGTTCTGGAACTTCCTCCCTAACAGCACTAAATGGACTGCCGCAGTTCAAGAAGGCAACTCACCATCACCTTCTCAGGGGCACCGAGAAATGGGTACTAAATGCTGGCTCAGCCAGTGGTGCCCACATTCCATGAGTGAAGAGAAATAATGACCAGAGCCAGTTCACTTGGCTCATCCTGGTTGTGGAAGGAATGTATGATGAGGAGAAATTAACAGGTTGGGCCAATTCTCATTGCAGTTTGGAGGTGACCTTCTTGAAAGATACAAGATTCTTAGGGGACTTGACAAGGTAGATTTAGAAAGATTGTTTCCCTTGTGGGAGAGTCTAGGACCAGAGTTATAATCTCAGAATAAGATGTTAAACGTTTAAGACAGGGATGAGGAAGAATTTCAATCACAACCAAAATGAATCAAAACTACAGAATTTCAACCATTCTGCAGAATAAAGGACTCCTCAATTACCACAACAACAATACTGAGAACCTCAACTACAATTACCACAACAACAACACTGAGAACCTCAACTACAATTACCACAACAACAATACTGAGAACCTCAACGACAATTACCACAACAACAATACTGAGAACCTCAACGACAATTACCAATCACAACAATACTGAGAACCTCAACTACAATTACCACAACAACAATACTGAGAACCTCAACGACAATTACCACAACAACAATACTGAGAACCTCAACGACAATTACCAATCACAACAATACTGAGAACCTCAACGACAATTACCACAACAATACTGAGAACCTCAACGACAATTACCACCACAACAATACTGAGAACCTCAACTACAATTACCACAACAACACTGAGAACCTCAACTACAATTACCACAACAACAATACTGAGAACCTCAACGACAATTACCACAACAACAATACTGAGAACCTCAACTACAATTACCACAACAACAATACTGAGAACCTCAACGACAATTACCACAACAACAATACTGAGAACCTCAACGACAATTACCAATCACAACAATACTGAGAACCTCAACGACAATTACCAATCACAACAATACTGAGAACCTCAACTACAATTACCACAACAACAATACTGAGAACCTCAACGACAATTACCAATCACAACAATACTGAGAACCTCAACGACAATTACCACAACAACAATACTGAGAACCTCAACGACAATTACCAATCACAACAATACTGAGAACCTCAACTACAATTACCACAACAACAATACTGAGAACCTCAACTACAATTACCAATCACAACAATACTGAGAACCTCAACTACAATTACCACAACAACAATACTGAGAACCTCAACGACAATTACCAATCACAACAATACTGAGAACCTCAACGACAATTACCAATCACAACAATACTGAGAACCTCAACTACAATTACCACAACAACAATACTGAGAACCTCAACTACAATTACCAATCACAACAATACTGAGAACCTCAACTACAATTACCACAACAACAATACTGAGAACCTCAACGACAATTACCAATCACAACAATACTGAGAACCTCAACGACAAAGGCTGCAATGTCCAAATATCTGCTCTTCATAAACAATGGTTTGTATGTCTGTTTTTTCAACTCCTGTCTTTTGTACTCACCTCTTCTAATTTATATTTGTGTGTTCTGTTATTAGCTTTCTTACATTAACTAATTAATAAGCTCTCTCATCTTGGTCATTCAAGGAAGTCTGATTAAATTGGCTTCTTTTAGAATGTATGTTCATTTGGGTCTGAGAGAAAGATATCCACAAAGGAAAGAGTCTTTAAAATGAATGTTGTTGTAGACAATTCATGAATAAGAGTGAATAAAGAAGGGGAGCCAGTTCATCTATATCATAAAGCTGTGTTGGAGAGTTGATGCAGATATGATGGGTTGATTGACTTCTTTTGCACTGTAACACTTCTGTGATTTGGTGACAGTATTATCCGAGAGTATTATAGTTCCTGGTATCCCGTCGGGAATCATAATAAATTGGGGAAACTTGCCTGGAGCTAGTTGTATGGACTTTTTTTTTTTAAAAGTTTTTCATGGATGTGGGCATTGCTGGTTTGGCCAATGTTTATTACTCACCCCCTAATGGTTCATGAGAAGGTGGTGATGAGCTTTCAATAAAAATATAATCAAATCATAAACTTGCAAATCAAGAAACTAGTTATTCTTCCTGTTTAATTCTTCCTGACAAAAAGAGATTGAGGGGGGACCTGATTGAGGTCTGCAAAACCATGAAGGGTATAGACAGAGTGGATAGAGATAGACTTTTTCCCAGGATGAGGGATTCAATAACAAGAGGTCACGCATTCAAGATGAGAGGTGAAAAGTTTAAGGGGGATACACGCGGCAAGTACTTTACACAGAGGGGGTGTCATGGGTGTCTGGAACACGTTGCCAGCAGAGGTGGTAGAGGCAGGCACGGTAGATTCATTTAAGATGCGTCTGGACAGATGTATGAATAGGTGTGGAGCAGAGGGACACAGATGCTCAGGAATCGGGCAATAGGTTTAGACAGTGGATTTGGATCGGCTCAGGTTTGGAGGGCCAAAGGACCTGTTCCTGGGCTGTAAATTTTCTTTGTTCTTTGTTCTTAATCAATTAATTTTATAGAAACAAAGAATGATTATAGCACAAATGGAGGCTGTTCAACTATCTTGTCGAATTTCATGTCTCGAAAAGTAACTCAGCTAGTGACACTGCACCATTGCAATTTATTTTCTCTTCAGATACTAACCCAGTTCCTTTTAAAGTCACAAACAAATCTACCAACACCAGATTTCCAGGCTGCACATTCCAGATCCTGACCATACACTGTGTAAAATATCTTACTCTTCCATGACTCTGTTGTTTCTTTGATCAATCACATTTAATCCTTGAGCCTTCCACTAACATGTACAGTTTCTGCCGGTCTCTAATAAACCATAACACACAGGAACAGAAGTAGGTTATTTAGCCTGTTGTGCCATTCAGTGAAATCACGGCTGATATGATAATCCTCCTTTTCCCCATAACCTTTCCTAAATGAATAAAAATCTGTCTATCAAAGCCTTGAATATACTTAATGACCCCACCTCAACAGCCCTCTATGATAAAGAATTTCACAGATTCACTCCTCTCTGACTGAAGAAATTCCTCTTCATCTCTGTCTTAAATGTATAACCCCTCATTCGCAGATGATGCCCTCTGGCCCTAGACTCTCCCACAACTGGAAACAAACTTTTTGTATCTACCTTGTCAGGTTCTCCAATATGAAAAGAAGATATTGATAAAGCAGCTGAAGATGGTTGTGCCAAGATCACTATTGGTATTTCCTGATGGCCTGGGTTCAAGTCTCACCTGCTGCAAACGTGTGTCAAACACATCTGGATGGTATGATTGAAAAAGATCTAAAAGTAACTCTTGTGATGTAGTGGCAGTGCCCATACCTCTGAGCCAGGAAGCCTGGGTTCAATTCCTAGCTGCTCCAGATAGATGTAATAACATCCTGAAACAGGTTGGTTCGAAAATGTATCAGTAACTGTGCAGTGATGTCCTGGCTGCAGATGAATGATCTCTAACTACCATAAGCATCTTCCTTTGTGCTCGTTGTTCCTCCTGCTGGTGGAATTTTCCACTCTGACTTCCATTCACTCTAATCCTGCCAGGCCTCCTAGATGCTATACTCAGTCAAGTATATAGTGCACAACAGGCCATTCATCCCATTTGGTCTTTATGGTCTAAATGAGCGTCTTCCCATGTCTCCAACTCACCTGATCAGAATATCCTCATTCTTTTCTCCCTCGTGTAATTATCTAGATTCACCTAAAGTGCATTCAAACCATTCCCCTCAACCAGCTACTCTGATTCAGTTTCACAGTCTCACCTCTCACTCGTTAGGCAAGTTTCTCTTGAATTCTCTGGTCAGACTTACTTCATATCACAGTGATTTGAGCAGATATCACCCAACCACATTGTTTCAGAGTCAGGTCTAACATAAATAGCATTCATACTTACTTGGAGAGTACAACGTCAATCCTGACAGCTTCTCTGCCTTCCACTTCAGGACGGTTATGGTTATGGATTCTTCCTCTGCGATCTCTTCATCGGTTTTGTCCTGTTGTGAGAGATAGTGGGATTCCACACTCAATAAGCGGTGGCAGTGGGATAGTGGTAATGTTACTATACTAATAATCCAAAAAATCACACAAATGTTCTGGGAACATAGGTTTGGATTACACCTTGGCAGATAGTGAAATTTTAATTCAGTAAAATCTGGAATTAAACCTAACCTAATGGTCACTGTTGATTGTCATAAAAATCCACCTGGTTCAATGTCTTTCAAGGGAAAGAAAACTGCCAAGGGCAGCACGGTAGCTCATTGGTTAGCACTGCTGCCTCACAGCGCCAGAGACCTGGGTTCAATTCCCGCCTCAAGCAACTGTCTGTGTGGAGTTTACACATTCTCCCCGTGTCTGCGTGGGTTTCCTCCGGGTGCTCTTTTGCAGTCTCTGAAATACATTGACATTGTTCTTCCAGTATTGCATCTAGAACTAAACACAAATGTCTTAAGCAAATACAGTGTTACTTCCTTGCTTTTGTACTCCATGCTCATGATAATAAACCCACAGATACTGTATGCTTTATTAACTGTTCTCTCTGGATGTCCTGTCACCTTTTATGATCTGTGTATATATACCTCTAGGTCCTTCCCTGCTCCTGTACCCTTTTTAAAATTTTGAACCTTATTTTGTATTATCTGTCTGTGTGCTTGCTACCAAAATGCATCAACTTAGGCATTGCTGCTTTTGAACTTTACCTACCAGTTACTTGCCCATTTATCAATTTGTCTCTATTTGTCTGAAGCTCCACATTATCCTCCGCACAGTTTACAATGCTTTTAAGTTGTGCATCATCTGCAAGGTGACCAAAATTGAACACAATGCTCCAACTGCGAACTCAACAACATCCTGTACAGCTGCAACATAATTTCCCAGAGTACGAGAGCCCAAAAGGGCATAGGTTTAAGGTGAGAGGAGAAGGATATAAAAGGACCTAAGGGGCAACTTTTTCACACAGAGGGTGGTGCACGTATGGAATGAGCTGCCGGAGGAAATGGTGGATACTGGTACTATTACAACATTCAAAAGCTATCTGGATGGACTTAGAGAGATATGGGCCAATTGCTGGCAAATGGGGCTAGATTAATTTAGCATATCTGGTCTGCGTGAACAAGTTGGACTGAAGGGTCTGTTTCTGTACTGTAACCATATATATACACAAAGTTCTTATATAGACTTCATCACTTTCTCCCTTACTGCAACTTTACATACTAACCCAGTATTCTTAAAGTTGTGTATTTTCATCACTCCCAAGTATTTTGTTAACTCTGGTATTCTTCTTCAACATTTTTCTCTTGGCTCCCACATCTTGCCAAGTTCACTTAAAGCCCTCCCATCAGCATGAGCAAAGGGATATGGACAGGTTAAGTGAGTGGACAAAACCTTGATGTATAATATGGAAGACGTGAGGTTATGCATGTTGGCAGAAAGAAGAGGAGCTGAATATTATTTAAATGAAGAACGACTGCAGAAAGCAATAGATTGAAGGATTTGGGACCCTTTGTCCATGAATTACAAAAAACTAGCATCCACATTCAGTGAGTAATAGGGAAGGCAAATGGAATATTGACATTTATTTCAAAGGGAATGGTGTATATTAGGTTGGGATGTCTGGTCAGAACAGAGGTGTTGGACCGAAGGGTCTATTTCTGTGCTGTACATCTCTATGATTCTATGACTATAAAAGTAGGGAGGGTTTGCTAAAACTATACAAAGCACTCATCAGATCACAGCTACAATACTGCGGAAAGAAAAACTGGTATTGGAGGCAATCCAGAGAAGGGTCACTAGGCTGACACCATGTATGGAAGGGTGGAGAGGTTGTATAGGTTGGGCATGTACTCATTGGAGTTTAGAAGAATGAGAGGTAACCTGCAACTTAATTAAAACATAAAAGATTCTTGGAGAATTTGACAGGGTAAATGCATAGAGATGTGAGAGCACCAGAGGGCATAAGGGGCATGGCTCAGTGGCGGGGCAGCACGGTGACTCAGTGGTTAGCACTGCTGCCTCACAGCACCAGGGTCCCAGGTTCAATTCCAGCCTCGGGTGACTGTGTGGAGTTTGCATATTCTCCCTGTGTCTGCATGGGTTTCTTCCGGGTGCTCCAGTTTCATCCCACAGTCCAAAGATGTGCGGGTTAGGTGAATTGGCCATGCTAAATTGCCCATAGTGGTAGGGGCATTAGTCAGAGGGAAATGGGTCTGGGTGGGTTACTCTTCAGAGGGTTGGTGTGGGCTGTTTGGGCCGAAGGGCCTGCTTCCACTCTGTAGGGAATCTAAACAAAAATCTCAGAGTAAGAGGTCACACATTTAAAGCAGAGATAAGGAGGAATTTCTTTCCCAGACTGTTGTGAATCTGTGGAATTCTTAACCATATGGGCTATTGAGGTTGTTATTAGTATATTCAAGGCCAAGATAGTCAGATTTTTGATTAGTAAAGGTTATAGGGAGAAGGAAGGTAGAGTTAAAGATGATCAGATCAGCCATGAACGGTAGAATAGGTCAATGGATTGAATGGCTGATTTCTGCTCCTACATTGTATGGTCATATTGTCTTACTTGAGTAATCTGGAGATTGAGGGGTCCCCGATTTACAAGTACTGATACTTACAAATACAGGGGTGCAATTTTAAACACTCAACATATGAATACCTCCTGTACATACAAATAGCTGCTTCATATTGTCTTGTATTGTGTTCTGATTTATGTACAAATTGTCAACGGAATGGATTTAGAAATGGAACCTGTTTGCACTCCAGAGACTGCTTCTACATTTGAGAAGATGATCTCATCAGAAGGATTGTCTTAGGCACAAGAAATCATATTGTGAAAGAATATACCTGCCGAAAGAGAGGAAACCTCAGACCACTAGGAATAGGAACAGGAGTAGGCCATTCAGCCCCTCGAGCCTGCTGCACCATTAAGTAGGAATGGCTGATCCAACATTCCTTCCATTCACGTTCCTAACCTTTCTCCATGACTTTCAATTCCCTTGCCAATTAAAAATCTGTCTCAGTCTTGAATATACTAAGTACTCAGCCTCAACAGCCCTTTGCCTATCTATCTCAGCCTTAAAATACATAATCTGGCCCCACAACCCTCTTTGGCAAAACCCTCGAAAGACTCATAACCTCTGAGGGAAGAAATTCCTCCTCATCTCAGTTTTAAATTAGCGTCCCCTTATTCTGAGACTGTGCCTTCTGGTTCTAGCCTCTCCCATGAGGGAAAGCATCATCTCAGCATTTATCCTGTGAAATCTCTTAAGAATCCGAAATGTTTCAATGAGATCACCTCTCATTCATTTAAATTCCAAAATGTAGTTTTCCAATTTATTTAACCTTTGCTTATAATCTGTCCAAACCAGGGATCATCCCAGTGAACCTTTTTTGAACTACATCCAATGAAATATCTTTCCTTAAATAAGGGGACCAAAACTGCTCACAGTATTCCAGATGTAGTCTCACCAGCACCTTGGATGGTTGCAGTAAGACTTCCCTACTGTTATACTCCAACTCCCTTGAAATGTGGGCCAACATTCCATGACCTATCCTAATTACCTGCTGCCTGTGTGCTCGCTTTTTGTGTTTTGTGCATAAGATCCCCCCCAAATCCCTTTGGGTTACAACGTTCTGCAATTTTTCTCCATTCAAATAACCGTGTTCTTTTGTTCTCCCTTCCAAAATGAACAACTTCACATGTTCCCACATATTACTTAATTTGCTAACATTTTTTGCCCAATTCTTAAAACCCATCAATATGTTTCTGTAAACTTTTTGTATCTTTCATACAACATGCCTTTACTTTTGAGTCGTCTGCTAATTTGGCTACAGTATTGTCAACAGTATTCAACATAAATTTGGATTCTTTTTTCCAAATCATTAATTATATGTATAATATATATATGTTAATAGTTGCTGTCCCAGCACCGATCCCTGTAGAACCCCACTGGTCACAGGTCACTAATCTGAAATAGAACCCCTTATCCCCAATTTCTGTTGATTGCCCATGAATTAATTCTCTACCTAGCCAATATTCTATCTCCCACACTGTGGGCTCTTATGACTTAACATTTTGTGAGGTGACTTCCTCTGGAAGTCCAAATACATCTACTAAATCCTCTCTGTCCGCTTTGGTTCAGACTTTCTTGAAAAACTCCAATAAGTTAGTCAGGCACAATTTTTCTCTTGTGAAACTATTCTGACTCTGTTCAATTAGATTATGATGTTCCAATTATGCTGCTTAATAATTGTTTCCAACATTTTTCCAGCTATAGATGTTAGGTGAATCAGCCTATAATTGTCCAATTTTTGCCTCCTTCCCTTTACCCTCAAGACAGCTATCTGCATGTCTAAAAGCTTTTAGGTTATCAATCGTCAGCCAGAGAATATTAATAAGTCTTTATACCAAGGAATATTCTAGCCCAAGCAAGGACAATGTATTAGGTAAAAACAATGACTGCAGATGCTGGAAACCAGATTCTGGATTAGTGGTGCTGGAAGAGCACAGCAGTTCAGGCAGCATCCGAGGAGCAGTAAAATCGATGTTTCGGGCAGAAGCCCTTCATCAGGAATAAAGGACAATGTATTGATAAAAGGAAGAACTATTCACAGAAGGGCCAGTAGAAAGAACAAGGCCAGAAGTCAGGCAGTAAATATTGTTAAGGACATCACACAGCAAAGAACAGATTGCACACCCAGCATGGACTAAACAATACTCGAACTGCACTTTGTTCATATGTTTAGCTAGGAAGAAATAAAGCAAGCCTGAAAAGATGTCTGATGGAGAAATATCAGCCCATGAATCTGATAATTCACAGTACACCATACACAGGTTTTACGGCCCAGTGGGTTGCTTCTCCACCTCTGGCCCAGAAGGGCTTGACTGAAATCCCACCTCAAATGATGCTTTGTAGCAATCCCACATAATGGAAAAAGGTGAATGATAAATAAATCGCTACATCACAGAACATGTTAACACCATCTAGTCTAAAAGTAATGATTGGTTTATGACTTTTATACTGATGCCACTGGGAGTTTCAAGTGAATCTGAATTATCAGAGACACTCCATTGCTTTGTGCAACATCATGAGTTTTCCAGACCTGTTAGCAGTCTTTCAAGATGGTCAGTAAGATGAAATACAGGAAAGTAAGGTTGAGGCTCTCTGACAGAGTGATACTGATCCCAAGAGGATAAGTGAAGCTGAGAGCCCAACATAATGAAAGACAACTTGGTTTCCAGATGGTAGGTATTCAACAAAGTCCACTTCTCTCAGCTGAAGTAAGTCTAATGTTCAGGTAAGTACTCTTAAATGCGCCAGAAGATATCTTCAGCCATTTGCATGAGTGCTACCTTGTAGAATCTGTTGGTAGGTCAAAATCCTGAAACATCCTCCTCTAAGGACATTGTGGGTCTACCTACAGCACCTGGACTGCAAAGGTTCAAGGCATCAGCTCACCACCACCTTCTCAAGGTCAGCTAGGGATGGGCAATAAGTACTGGCCCAGCCAACAATACTGACATTCTATGAATAAATCAGAAAAAGTTCCAAAGTTTCAGAGGAATATCAGTGCAGATGTACAGGACGGTCAGTGATGTTTCTGGAGTGGAAAATACCATGGGTGATTTATAAGTCTTTGGATATGAGATGCAATGGAATAAGCCATTACAAACTACGTTGAGAATTTCAAACTACAATGCTAAAGACAACCAGATGCATGAACAATTAGAGAATAAACACAAATGTTATGCTCAGATGCAGAAAGAGTGCCTGGTTATTATCTTTGCTTGTGAGCATTTTCATCAACAACTGTTTTTGAGAGACCAAGTGACACACAAACTACTTCAAAGTATCTTCCTCAAAACACTTCTATCTGCTCCATAGCAGCTGCAAATAATGTTGTTCAGTTTGCAGAGACATCATCTGAATGTGAAATATAAGCGATAGAAAACGGATGCACTTGGTATTATGCTGTCAACAGCAGCACTCACTGTCATGAATCCCTGGTGTAGTGAGCTGGAAATCAAGCCCCACTATTCCCAGAGTGTTACCAACAAACTGACTAGCTCTCTGTACTTAACAAGAAAACAACTATTCGTTGCAAACAGATTGTTTTGAACCAACAGCAAAAAAGAAACAGGAATTCCTAACTTATGACTCTCTGTAATTTAAAATCTACTCCTTTAAAAATATTCTTGTACACATACAAAAAGACACTTAAAGAAACAGGGCATAAGTATGGGGATGAAACAAAATGTCAGTGAAGCACAACCCTGGCACCAGTCCAGATTACAGGTGTCAATGCAACGTTCTCTGTCAGTTCCCTTTCAATGTCTTTTCCACTCTTTAATGCCTGAGGTTGCGGACACACCAATTCTTGACTTGTCATTCACCAAATGAAATTCATTTTTTCAGTATCTCTGAAGGTCGTTTTCTCTTTTTGCTTTCAAGTAGAGAATTTGTTGAGACAGAGAGTCACTAATTGCTTCAAATGTTCTTCTATTTCTCCATTCACACCAGGGAGAGAGTGAGATTTTTTTTCTCTTTTACGGGATGTTTCTGCTGCATTGTCCAGGAACAAAGATGCCACTTGTCCAGGAACTAACCAAGAAGTTGTCACTATGCTAAGTACTCCTGAACCCACACATCTAGCCCTGGTTGAAAAACCAATCACAAGCCTGACACTGGGTAAAACAGCCCCTGGTCACAAACCCAGGGAGCCGAGGTGACAAGTAGGCACCCCACTACTTGAATAAGGCAAAATTGATGATATAACATACAATGAATTCCAATAACTTGTTTTCCTTAAGCACTGCAACATCATTCCCCATAGTCCCATGGTTTGAAACTGTTAATTTCCCCATTTTTTTGCAGTCCACAGTCTAGAAAAATAACTAGTCATCACAGTGTCTTATGTCTTCCAGGTTTAATCAGAAGCAACAGCTTCAACCCATCAGAAACATTCAATCTAAATGACAAGCTTCTTGCTAATAGAATGTTATTGCTTATTGCAAGGTGACAAGGGCATGAGACTTAAAAGCAGAGTAAGTTTTTTGACCTATCAAGTGTGCTCCACCGCTCACTAAGGTCAAGGCTCATCAACAATGTACTTCCTCCTCTTTCTAGTTCTACAGGGTCATCTGTTCACTCTGAGGCTATGTTCTATAATCTTAGTCTCTCTTACTAATGAAAACATCTTCTCCACATTTACTCTGTCCAGGCCTCTCAGTATTCCATAGGTTTCAATGAGATTCTCCACCCCTCCCTCCCCCACCCTATTCTTCTCAACTTCAACAAGTGCAGACCCTGTGTCCCCAACTACTCCTCACATGACAAGCTGTTCATCTCCAGTTCATTCTTGTAAATCTCCTCTGGACCTCCTCCTATGCCAGAACATCTTTCCTTAGATGGACTAAAATTGTTCACAATATTCCTACTGCGGATGGAATAGGGCCTTATACAGCCTTAGCAGTGCATCTCTGCCTTTGTATTCCAGCCCTCTTGATCTGAATGCTAACTTTGCATTTGCCTTCTGAACTGCCAACTGAACCTGCATGTTAACCTGAAGAGAATCCTGAATTTCCTTTGTGCTTCAAATTTCCAAAGCCTTTTCAAACCTCTTCTTATAGCGCATTCTCTCCAATCCAGGCATCATCCTGGTAAACCTTTTTTTCCTACTCTCTTCGAGACCTCCACATCCTTCCTATAATGTGGTGACAAGAACTGCACACAATACTCCAAATGTGGTCCAACTAAACTTTTAGACAGCTGCAACATGACTTGCCAACTTATATACTCAATGTCCCGATCGATTAAGGCAAGCATACTGTACACCTTCAACTTGTGTTGCCAGTTTCAGGGAGTTATGGATTTCTATCCCAAGGTTCCTCTATATATCAATGCACCTAAGGGGCCTGTTATTTACTGTATTCTTTCCTCTTCCAGTTGACTTCCCAAAATGCATTACCTCACACTTGTCTGGATTAAACTTCATCTGCCATTTCTCCACCCAACTTTCCAGTTGACCTAGATCCTGCTATAACCATTGATAACCTTCCTCACTATTCACAACTTCATCAATTTTAGTGTCATCAGCAAAGTTACTAATCAGGGCACCTACGTTTCATCCAAATCATTTAAATATATATTACAAACAAGAGAGTTTCCAGGATTGATCCTTGTGGAACACAACTGGTCACAGATCTCTAGTCAACAAAACACCCCTCCACAACTACCTTCTGTCTTCAACAGCCAAGCCAATTTTGGATCCAACTTTCCAACTCACCATGGATCACATGTAACTTATACTTCTGGGACCAGCCTACCATGAAGGACCTTATCAAATGCTTACTAAAGGTCCACATAGATAACATCTGTTATGAAGGTGTAGGTGTGTACTGTACCTATAAGAGAGACTGGAGCTGGCAAGGACTTAGAAAAGCACAGAGTATGCTGAACAAGGTAAAATTGTAACATTTGGTTGACACAAATAGCTTGTGCTGTGTTGCCATGGAACAAAAACAAATTCAAATTCAGCCAATCAGTTTAAATTATGCCCCAGATACCAAAATCCAATTGAATTTGAATTTTACTGTTTGGGATGGCATCAAACCAATGAAATAATCTGATGTTTTGGGGTATATACCCAGACATTTTGAACAGTTAAGGGGAGAACTACAAAGAGCTGCCAAGAAGCAACAGACTGCTAGCAAAATAAACCTCTGAAAGGTACCTGTCTAAAATCACCCACAGCAACCTTTTGTTTTTAGATCTTTCCCTGATCTGCTGACATATCTATTTCTATCTGTCCTGCTGGCTAATGTGAGGCCTATAGTACAACCACATCATAGTGACTACACCATTTTTATTCCTCAGTTCTACCCTTATGTCCTTTTTCAGTATAGCTGTGACCGTCTCCTTAATCAGTAATGCAATTCCTTGAGCCCTTTTGTATATCTCTCTATCAGACGTCCAACACCTAAACCCTGGAATGTCGAGTTGCCCTCTCTCAACTGTAATATCATAGTTTCATGTACTAAGCTAGACTCTAAGCTCACTTGCTTTACCTATTATACTCCTTACATGTTGTTGTGGTTCTGTTTGCTGAGCTGTTTCGTCCCCTGTCTAGGTGATATCCTCAGTGCTTGGGAGCCTCCTGTGAAGCGCTTCTGTGATTTTCCTCCGGCATTTGTAGTGGTTTGAATCTGCCGCTTCCGGTTGTCAGTTCCAGCTGTCTGCCTCAGTGGCCGGTATGTTAGGTCCGGGTACATGTGCTTATTGACTGAATCTGTGGATGAATGCCATGCCTCTAGGAATTCCCTGGCTGTTCTCTGTTTGGCTTGTCCTATAATAGTAGTGTTGTCCCAGTCGAACTCATGTTGCTTGTCATCTGAGTGTGTGGCTACTAAGGATAGCTGGTCATGTCGTTTCATGGCTAGTTGGTATTCATGGATGCGGGTTGTTAGCTGTCTTCCTGTTTGCCCTATGTAGTGTTTTGTGCAGTCCTTGCATGGGATTTTGTACACTACATTGGTTTTGCTCATACTGGGTATCGGGTCCTTCGTCCTGGTGAGTTGTTGTCTGAGAGTGGCTGTTGGTTTGTGTGCTGTTATAAGTCCTAGTGGTCGCAGTAGTCTGGCTGTCAGTTCAGAAATGTTTTTGATGTATGGTAGTGTGGCGAGTCCTTTGGGTTGTGGCATGTCCTCATTCTGTTGTCTTTCCCTTAGGCATCTGTTGTTGAAATTGCGGGGGTATCCGTTTTCAGCGAATACATTGTATAGGTGTTCTATACACGAGCACCCAAACTACAAATTTTTTTTTAGATTAGATTAGACTTACAGTGTGGAAACAGGCCCTTCGGCCCAACAAGTCCACACCGACCTGCCGAAGCGCAACCCACCCATACCCCTACATTTACCCCTTACCTAACACTATGGGCAATTTAGCATGGCCAATTCACCTGACCCGCACATCTTTGGACTGTGAGAGGAAACCGGAGCACCCGGAGGAAACCCACGTAGACACGGGGAGAATGTGCAAACTCCACACAGTCGCCTGAGTCGGGAATTGAACCCGGGTCACAGGCGCTGTGAGGCAGCAGTGCTAATCACTGTGCCACCGTGCCGCCCACGTATAGGTATAAGTATTCTAACAACGAGCACCCAAGCTACAAATCTTGTCCCAAACTTTGAATACTCCTTATATTAAAATTATTACACTTCAGACTCCCAGTCCCGCTATGTTCATTAACCTCACCCTTTCTGTACTTCCTGTGAAACATATTTGACTTACCTAAATCACTCCATATGCTGACCAATGGGCTCCCACCCCCTGCCACACCTGTTTAAGCCCTCTTCAGTGGGGTTCCTTCATCTCCAGCTCCCTCATCAAGTCTGCCTCATTACACATCAGCAAATCCTGAATTGCTTGATGTATCGTGGGCTCTATCACAAGCTGCTCCAAAAACCATCTTGTTGACATTTCACAAATTCTTTTCCTTGGAATCCGCAACCTGATTTTTCTCGTCCACCTGCATATTGAAGTCCCCCATGGTTATTCTAATATCGTTGTTATTATTGTTTAAAAGAGATGTATGAGGCAAGATTTTCACACAAAGGGTGGTGAGCACCTGGAATGTGCTGCCAGAGGAGGTGGTAGAAGCAGACACAACACCAAGTTATAATCCAACAGGTTTATTGAGAAGCACTAGCATTCGGAGTACTGTTCCATAACCACCTGATGAAGGAGTAGCCCTCTGAGTGCTAGTGTTGGACTATAACCTGGTGTTGTGTGATTTCTAACTTCGTCCACCCCAGTCCAGTACCTGCTCCTCCACGTCATAGCATTCAAGATGCAACTGACGAATCCATGAATAAGAAGGGAATAAAAGGATATGGATCTTGAAGTCGAGAGTATGGAAGGGCAAAATGTGTTGGCGCAGGTTTGGAAGGCTGAAGGGTCTGTTCCTATGCTGTTATGCTTCTTTGTTCTTTGTCCTAGTAGTGCCGTTCTTATATACCTTTTCTATCTCCTGATTTATTTTCTGTTCTACACTATCGCTATTCTTCTTACAAGTGTGAGAGGAGAATGATTTCAGGTAGACACGGGAAGCAACTTTTTTGCACAGAGAGTGGTTCGAGAGTGGAATGAACTTCAAGAGGAAGTGGCGGATATGGATAGAGTAACAACATTTAAAAGACATTTGGATAAATACATGAATAGGTCCTTTGCATCATGAATGGGAAATGTTTGGAGGGATATGAGCCAGGCACAGGCATGTGGGACTAGTTTTGTTTGGGATTATGCTCAGCATGGACTGGCTAGACCGAAGGTTCTGTTTCCGTGCTGTATGACTCGATGACTCTTTCTTACTACCATTTCCATAATGGAATTTCATGATCATGCCCATGAATTTCTATTGTGCCATTAATTTACATATTTTGTTCCAAACACTACCTGCATTCAAGTAAAGAGCCAACAAGCCCCCTAGTAACCCACCCTCCCCTCCTGGCACCTTCCCCTGCCACCGCAGGGATTGCAAACCCTGCGCCCACACCACCTCCCTCACCTCTATCCAAGGCCCCAAAGGAGCCTTCCACATCCATCAGAGTTTCACCTGCACATCCACCAATGTTATTTATTGTATCCGTTGCTCCCGATGCGATCTCCTCTATATTGGGGAGAGTGGACGCCTCCTCGCAGAGTGCTTCCGGGAACATCTCCAGGACACCCGCACCAAACAACCCCACGCGCTGTGGCCGAACATTTCAACTCCCCCTTCCACTCTGCCAAGGACATGCAAGTGCTGGGCCTCCTCCACCGCCGCTCCCTCACCACCCGATGCCTGGAGGAAGAACGCCTCATCTTCTGCCTTGGAACACTTCAACCCCAGGGCACCAATGTGGACTTCAGCAGTTTCCTCATTTCCCCTTCCCCCACCTCACCCCAGTTCCAACCTTCCAGCTCAGCACTGTCCTTATGACCTGTCCCACCTGTCAATCCTCCTTCCCACCTATTCGCTCCACCCTCCTCACCGACCTATCACCTTCACCCCCACCCCCATTCACCTATTGAACTCTCAGCTATCTTCTCCCCAGCCACACACACCCTCCCATTTATCTCTCCACTCTCGAGGCTCCCAGGTTCATTCCTGATGAAGGGCTCCTGCCTGAAATGTCGACTTTCCTGCTCCTCAGATGCTTCATGACTTGCTATACTTTTCCAGCACTACACGCTCTCGACTCTGATCTCTAGCATCTGCAGTCCTCATTTTCTCCTTTAATGTTGCCCTATTACCATTTTCTTCCCTTATTTACTGCTGTTTTCTACGTTTGAATACTTTATCCCTTCCTGTAATCTAGAGTATCACTTGCTGTGCAGTGATGGGGAAGAGGGTGGTGGTAAAGGTATTGTCACTGAACAAGTGACCTAGAGTATTATGTACAGTGCAGGGGTGGTGTGGCATTATGATAATGTCACAGGGTGAGTAACCCTAAATTCAAGGTTAATATTCTGAGGACATGAGAGTTCGAATCTCATCACGGCTGATAGTAAAACTTGAATTCAATAAAAACCTGGACTGAAAAAGGCTGGCATAATGGCAATCATGTAAGCATCGTCAATTGTCATTAAATGCCCATCTAGTTCAGTAATATCCTTTGAGGTAGCAAGTCTGTGGCCCTTACCTAGCCTGGCCTACATGTGACTCCAGACTCACAGCAGTGTGGTTGACTCTGAACCGCATTCTGGATAATTAAAGATTGATAATAAATGCTTGCTCAGCCAGTGATGCCTGTATCCCATGAAGAATAAAGTAATGGTCATCTTATCTTATATGAGGAATGATGTACATGCATTGGAAACAGTTCAGAGACTGATCATGCAACACGCTAGAAAATAGTGAACAACACTCCAAACCAATGCAAGCTACACCAGCCTTTGTCAAAGTAAAAGGTTCAGCCATGACTGGAGATAGCGTGGCCAAGCTGGAAGATGCATCCTTCAAACCCTTCCCATTGTTCGCAGCAGAATCCTGGCAAAGATAATCTGAAATTAGTGAAGATACAAACCACACATTGTAGTGATTGTAACGAGGTCAACCAGGTGGACATCACAGAATATGAGATCACTGGGGCTGTTGACCCAGCCAAATCAGGAACACCCCCCCCCCTCCCCCACCCCAGACAGATATAAACAGGAGTGTCAGATTTTCTGTTCATTCTGTGAGCTGGCTCTAAGGGAGTCGGATCAGTGTCAAGTATTATGCATGTGTGAATAAAGGGTGACTTGGTGAGTGAATACTGGCCTCTGTGGAGTTATTCCACACATCACCCTGATTCAGTTTATAACCCCACACAATCTCAATTCACTTTATAAACTGAATCAGGGTCACATGAAATCTGAACTGAATTGAGATCATGTGGGGTTATAAACTGAATCAGGGTGATGTGTGTTTTATTTTGTTTGTTACAGTATTTCTTTAAGGAATAGTTCCTCAATTACACTGATTTTCAAGTTCAGTTGTTTCTTCTGGAGCATGAAGTAAAACTCAACAAAGCCAGGGTTCAAATTCTACTCTGAGGCTTCAGTGAAACAATGATGACCTCCAGGGTAGCAATGAGGGAATGGTGCCTTTCAGATGAAACCCCAGGCTCTGGCTGCCTACTTACATATATAAAAAATTATACACCAATCAGTAAAGCTGGGACAGTTGAGTTCAGAGATGTATGGCTTGTGCTGTTTCACTCTGTAAATAATTATTAAGACAAACTAAAGGCTGGGTTTGGGTCAATGCCTCATTAACTGGCTTTTGTGATTATAATTGAAGTTACTTCCTTGCAGAAGACTAATATGAAGCACAGTGCACTATAAATGTGGATGAACTTACAGACCTTGGTGTTCATGAACACAAATCTCTAAAGCTGGAAGGGCAAGGTATTTACCGTGTAAGGGTTAGCTGGGTTTGTAAATACAAGGATGGAATATGGAAGTGAAGACATTTTAGTGGAACTTTATGATCACAGGTTACACCTCAGCTCATATATTATGTTAATTTACATCACACTTCAGCAAAGGTGTAAAAGGCTCCGAAAGGGAACAAAGGATTCCCATCATAGACAAGCAGGAGACTAGAAGGACACAGCAGCCAGGCATCATCAGGAGGTGGAAAAATCAACGATTTGGGTGTAAGGCTTCTTCATGACCGGGGAGGGGAGGGTGGGTTAGGGGAGCTGCAGATAAAGGAGTGGAAGGGCAGGGTGTTGGTGGTGGTGGTGATGGTGATGGTGGGAGCGGGGAGGAAGTTGGTGAACACAGGTAGAGAGTACGACCTGGTGGTCGATGGGAGGAATCCAGTTGGTGGCTCGAAGGAAGGGTCGATGAGAAGAATGGAAGGGAGAGGGGAGGAGCTGAGAATGGAGTCAGGGATGGGAAGGGAGGTCATTTGAAATTGGAGAACTCAATGTTGAATCCTCTGGACTGTAGGCTGCCCAAGTGGAAGTTGAGATGTTGTTCTTCCAATTTGAGGTCTGATTCGTTGTGGCAATGGAAGAAGCCAAGGATGGTCATGTAGGAAAGGGAGTGGGAAGGGGAAGCCCACCCTTCAAAGTAGTCCCATCAGCTGGGACCATAACAAGATGGACAAACCATTCCCTCTAAGAATAACCAGAAGACATCGGTTTCAAGCCATTGCAAAAAGATCTAGAGAGGAGAGAGAATTTTCCTCTCAAAGAATTTTTCTTTTCATTTTAATTCATTCACAGATTGTGGGCATCACTGGCTGGGCCATTTATTGCCCATCAGACTCATTGTTGTGAGTCTGGAGTCAGATGTAGACCACACCCGGTAGGAATGTTAGTTTCCTTCTCTGAAGGACATTCATGGACGAGATGGGCTTTTCCTGATAATCGGCAGTGGTTTCATGCTCATCATTAGACTTTTAATTCCAGATTTTTATTGAATCCAAATTCTACCATCTGCCATGGTGGAACCTTACCTGAGTCTCCAGATCAGTGGTCTCACAATAATACCGCATTGCCATTGCAATAATCAGATGTCCCAACTCAAAGAATTGTCAGATTTGGAGCACGGGACCTGAAAAGCTGATAGATGCTGTTTGCGTATATTGCATAAGGCAGCTGGAGAGCTCTCGGAGAGTGAGGAACTAACATGGCTAGGGACAGAAAGGTGGGAGGGGTCAGGAGCTTTTTCAAATAACCAGCATAGGCTCGATGGCCAAATAACCATTTTTTTGTACCAAAAGTTTCAATCATATTATGCTTGTCCTCATATCCTGCAAAGAGATCCTCGTGAATAAGTCCTTGTGAAAACATGAAAAATTAAGTGATCACAGGGGTCACCTTCAGGATACAGTTTCTGATGAGTGCAATTCTGTCAGCTCGCTGTCTCCCCCAGCAATTACCTGCTCTATCTGAAGGTATTCTCCATGCTGCTCACAGCCAAAGTCAAAGATGTATTTCCCTCGACCTGTAGGCTGTAGAAATGAAGCAAAATAAATTTTAGTCGAACTTGCCATAATTGATCCAGTTCTCCACCACTTTTGGAATATCGTGAGCAGTTTTGGGCCCATATCCAAGGAAGGACGTGCTGGCTTTGGAGTGGGTCCACAGGAGGTTTACTAGAATGATATAAAACCATAAGACCATAAATCATAGGAGCAGAAAATAGGCCATTCAGCCCATTGAATCTGCTCCGCTATTCAATACGGCTGATAGGTTTCTCAACCCCATTCTCCCGCTTTCTCCCCTTGATACTCAAGAACCTATCTATCTCAGATTTAAATACACTCAATGACCTGGCTTCCACACCTTTCGGTGGCAATGAATTACATAGATTCATCACTCTCTGGCTGAAGAATTTTCTCCTTATCTCCGTTCGAAAACGGTTTCCCATTACTCGAAGTCTGTGTCCTCGAGTCCAAGTATCTCCTGCTAATGGAAACATTTTCCCAACATCTACTCTATCCAAGCCAATTAGTGTATTCTGTATGTTTCAGTTAGATCCCCCCTCAGCCTTCTAAACTCCATCGAGTAACGATCTAGAGTCCTCAAACGTTCTTCATACATTCAGCTTTTCAATTCTGGGACCATTCTCATGAACCTCCTCTGAACACACTCCAGGTCCAGAACATCCTTCCTGAGATATGGGGCCCAAAACTGCGCACAATACTCCAAATGATCCTGGTGATGAAGCGCTTGACAGTCGAAGGGCAGTTGAAGATTCTGGTTCTGTACTCATACTGAGCAACCTGGATAGAGTGGGTGTCAAAAAGGATAATTCCACAATAGGAGAGGCCAGGACCCAAGTGCACAGACTCAGAGTGAGGAGATGATCCTTTAGAACTGAGATGAGGAGGAATTTCTTCAGCCAGAGGGTGGTGAATCTGTGGAACTCATTGCCACAGAGGGCTGTGGAGGCCAACTCATTGAGTGGATTTAAGACGGAGATTCTTAACTATTAAGGGGATCAAAGATTATGGAGAGAAGCAGGAGAATGGGGTTGAGAAACAAATTCGGCAGAAGTGGGTACTGCGGATGCTGGAAATCAGAGTCTAGATTAGAGTGGTGCTGGATTTTCCTGTTCCTTGGATGCTGCCTGACCTGCTGTGCTTTTCCAGCATGACTCTAATCTAGCCCCTGAGAAACAAATTAACCATGATTGAATAGTGGAGCAGACTCAATGGCAGAATGGCCTAATTCTGTTCATATATCTTCTGATCTGCCAGTACATACATGAGAAGCCTCTTGATACAGAGATTTTGGAAGATCATTGTCCTTTCACTGCTTACTGCACTGTTTGATGGTGTTTCTCTTCTACTGATAAACTCAGTTGTCCAGAAAGCCGAGAAGGAGAAAGTGAGGGCTATAGGTCTGGAGATTAAAGTCAAAAAGTGTGCCACTGGAAAAGCACACCTGGTCAGACAGCATCCAAGGAACAGGAGAGTAGAACTTTTGAGCATAAGCTCTTCATCAGGAATGTGAGGGAGGCCCAAGGGCACTGAGAGATAAATGGGAGGGCGGGGTGAGGTTGGGGGAAGGTAGCTGGGAATGCGATAGGTAGATGAAGGTGGGGGGTGATGGTGATAGGTTGGAGCCGAGGGTGGAGAGGATAGATGGGAAGGAAAATGGACACATAGAACTGTTCAAGAGGGCGGGCTGAGTTGGAGGGTTGGATCTGGGATACGGTGGGGGGGAGGGGAGATGAGGAGTTAAATGATAGTGAAACCAACATTGATCCAGTGTGGTTGGAGGGTCCCAAGGCGGAAGATGAGGCATTCTTCCTCCAGACGTTGAGTGGCTAGAATCTGGTAGTGAAGGAGGCCCAGGAATTGCATGTCCTTATGGAGTGGGAGGGGAAGTTCAAGTGTTCGACCACATGGCGATGGGGTTGTTTAGTGTGTGTGTCCCAGAGATGTTCTCTGAAATGTTCCTCAAGTAGAGACCAGTCTCCCCAGTAGAGAGGAGACCACATCAGGAGCAACGGACACAGTAGATGACGTGTGCGAAGGTGCAAGAAAATCTCTGCTGGATGTGGAAGGATCCCTTGGGGCCTTGGATGGAGGTAAGGGGAGAGGTGTGGGCACAGGTTTCACACCGCTTGCAGTAGCAAGGGAAGGTGCAGGAGTGGAGGGTGGATTGGGGGGAGAAATGGACCTAACGAGGGATTCGCAAAGGGAATGGTCTCTGCAGAATGCAATTAGGGGTTGGGAGGAAAACAAAATCCCTGGTTATGGAGTCTGTTTGTAATGATGGATATGTTGGAAGGTGGTGTGTTGTATCCACAGGTTGATCGGGTGGAAGGTGAGGTCCAAAGGGGTTCTGTCTTTGTTGCGATTGGCGGGGTGGGATTCAAGGATGGAGGTGCAGGAAGTGGAGGAGATGCCCTGGAGGGCATCATTGACCATGTGGGAAGGGAAATGGCAGTCCTTGAAGGAGGAGGCCATCTGGGATGCTACATGGTGCAATTGGGCCCCCTGGGAGCAGATGCTATGGAGGTGTAGGAATTGGGAGTAAGAGATAGCGTTTTTGCAGGAAGTAGGCTGGGAGGAGGCATAGTCCACGTAGCTGTGGGAGTCGGTGGGTTTGAAGTAGATGTCTGTGTTGAGTTGGTCACTGGAAATGGTGATGGAGAGGTCCAGGAAGGGGAGGGAGGTATCCAAGATGGTCGAAGTGAACTTAAGGTCAGGGTGGAAGGTATTCATGAAGTTGACGAACTGTTCAGTTTCCTTGTGGGAGCATGAGGTGGCGGCGATACAGTCATCGATGTAGCTGAGGAAAAGGTGAGGAAGGGTACCAGTGTAACTGCGGAAGATGGACTGTTTCACATACCCGGTGAAGAGACAGGCATAGCTGGGGCCCATGTGGGTGCACATAGCTATCCCTTTGGTCTGAAGAAAGTGGGAGGATTCGAAGGAGAAATTGTTGTGGGTGAGGACCAGTTCAGCCAATTGAAGGAGTGCGTTGGTGGAAGGGTACTGGTTGGGTCGGCAGGAGAGGCAGAAAGGGAGGGCTTGGAGCTTTCATCATGGTAGATAGATGTGTACAGGGAGTGGATGTCCATGATGAAGATGAGGCGTTGAGGGCTGGGGAACTGAAAATCATGGAGAAGGTGGAGGGTGTGGGTGCTGTCTCAAATGTATGTGGGAGATCTTGGACTAAGGGGGACAGGACGGTGTTAAGGTATGTGGAGGTAAGTCTGGTGGGGCAGGAGCAGGCTGAGAGGATGGGTTGATCGGGACAGTCAGGTTTGTGAATTTTGGGTAGGAGGTAGAACCGGGAAGTGCAGGGTTCCCAGACTATGTGGTTAAAAGCTGTTGGTGGGAGATCCCCTGAGGTGATGAGGTTGTGGACAGTCTGAGTGAGTTTGGTGATGGGGGGGGGCGGGGGGGTTGTGGTCAAGAGGGCAGTAGGAGGAAATGTCCGCAGGTTGGCACCTGGCTTCAGCCCCCAACCCCCTCCCTGTCCACTGGTTGGATGGTGATGTTGGGTTTGGAACGGAGGGAGTGGAGGGCTGCATGTTGCAAGGGTGAGAGGTTGGAGTGAGTGAGAGGGTGGACAGGCTGAGGTGGTCAATGTCCTGTCAGCAGTTGGAGACGAAGAGATTGAGGACGGGCAACAGAACAGCATGAGGTGTCCAAGTGGATGGAGTATGTTGGAGGTGGGAGAAGAGATCCTGGGCCTCCTCCACAGCCTGATGCCTGGAGGAAGAATGGATCATTTTCCACCTTGGGACCCTCCAACCACATAGAATCAATGTTGATTTTGTCAGTTTCTCTCCTGCGCCCACCTTATTCCAGATCCAACCCTCCAACTCGGTACCGCCCTCTTGAACTGTCCTACCTGTCCACCCTCCGCACTAACATATCACTATCACCCCCCAACATCATCTACCTACCTTCCTCCAGCCCCATCCCCTCCCATTTATCTCTCATCCCCCTCGGGTCTCCCAACATTCCTAATGAAGAGAGTATACTCGAACTGTCGATTCTCCTGCTCCTCGGATGCTGCCTGACCGGCCGTACTTTTCCAGCACCACTCTTTGTCAGGAAACTGAGAAACCAACTACAGAAGAATGCTGCCAGACAATCTTCAGCACATTGGTCCCGTCTGTTCCAAACTATGATTATCCAGCAATGAAAGCAGTAAACCTCATTCCTTAACTCTCTTGAAAGAATTAACAGTATTAACAAGATGAGCCACAGCCCATATTACTGTTGAGAGGTTCTGATAAGTCATACAGTCCTTCAACCCTTTTGAAACCAGAATGTCCACAGTTCTATACTCCAGTTGCCATAATCCTTTAGTATTTCTGTTTACTTTCAGTAACATTCTCTTCCTTCATTACCCGATGCCCATTATTAGCAGTGTGTACCATCTACAAGATGCACTGCAGTAAGTGGCCAAGGCTTCTGAGACAATAACTTCCAAACCCACCAAGAAAGACAAGGGCAGCCAATGCACGGGAACCACATCAGCCTGACTTGGAAATATATCAATGTGCCTTTGCTGCCGCTGGATCACGATCCTGGAACTCCTTCCCTAACATGTACCTACACCACCTGGATTGCAGCATAGAACATAGAACATAGAAGGATACAGCGCAGTACAGGCCCTTCGGCCCTCGATGTTGCGCCGACCGAATCCTACCTAACCTATACTAGCCCAATAACTTCCAAATGCCTATCCAATGCCCGCTTAAATGACCATAAAGAAGGAGAGTTCACCACTGATACGGGCAGGGCATTCCATGAACTCACAACCCGCTGTGTGAAGAATCTACCCCTAACATCTGTCCTATACCTACCACCCCTTAATTTAAAGCTATGTCCCCTAGTAACACCTGACTCCATTAGCGGTAAAAGGTTCTTAGTATCTACCCTATCTAAACCCCTAATCATCTTATACACCTCTATCAAATCTCCCCTAAACCTTCTCTTCTCCAATGAGAACAGCCCCAAGTGCCTCAGCCTTTCCTCATAAGATTTTCCTACCATTCCAGGCAACATCCTGGTAAACCTCCTCTGCACTCGTTCTAAAGCTTCCACATCCTTCCTATAGTATGGCGACCAAAACTGCACACAATACTCCAGATGAGGCCGCACCAGAGTCTTATACAACTGCAACATGACCTCAGGACTCCGGAACTCAATTCCTCTGCCAATAAAGCCCAGTACACCATATGCCTTCCTCACAGCACTATTTACCTGGGTGGCAACTTTCAGAGATCTGTGTACATGGACACCAAGATCCCTCTGCTCATCCACACTACCAAGTAGCCTACCATTAGCCCAGTAATCCATCATCTTGTTATTCCTACCAAAGTGAACGACTTCGCACTTAGCTACATTGAATTCCATTTGCCACATTTCCGCCCAGCTCTGCAACTTATCTATATCCCGCTGTAACCTACCACTTCCTTCCTCACTATCCACAACTCCACCGACTTTTGTGTCATCCGCAAACTTGCTTACCCAGCTTTCAAGTCCTTCCTCTAGATCATTTATAAAGATAACAAAAAGCAATGGTCCCAAAACAGATCCTTGTGGTACACCGCTAGTAACTGCGCTCCAAGATGAACATAATCCATCAACTACTACCCTCTGTCTCCTTCCAGCCAGCCAATTCCTAATCCAAACCTCTAATGTATCCTCAATGCCATACCTCCGAAGTTTTAGCATTAGCCTACCATGGGGAACCTTATCGAACGCCTTACTAAAATCCATATACACAACATCTACTGCTTTACCCTCATCCACTTCCTTGGTCACCTTCTCAAAGAACTCAATAAGGTTTGTGAGGCACGACCTGCCCTTCACAAAACCATGCTGGCTATCCCTGATCACGTTATTCCTACCCAGATGTTCATAAATCTTATCCCTTACCATTCTCTCTAAGACTTTGCCCACCACTGAAGTCAGACTCACTGGCCTATAGTTGCTAGGGCTATCCCTACTCCCTTTCTTGAACAATGGGACCACATTCGCTATCCTCCAGTCCTCTGGTACTATTCCTGTTGACAACGACGACATAAAAATCCAGGCCAATGGCTCTGCTATCTCCTCCCTAGCTTCCCATAGGATCCTGGGGTAAATGCCATCAGGCCCAGGAGACTTATCTATATTCATCCTTTCCAATATTCCCAAAACCTCTTCCCTGCATATTTCCAGGGCATCCATTCTAATTATTTGTGACTCCATATTCACATCAGCAACAGTGTCCTGTTCCTGAGTGAATACTGAGGAAAAGTACTGATTTAATGTCTCTCCAATCTCCTCCGCCTCCACACACAACTTCCCACTACTATCCTTGACTGGACCGATACCTACCCTAGTCATCCTTTTATTCTTGACATACCTATAGAAAGCCTTTGGGTTTTCCCTAATCCTACCAGCTAAAGACTTTTCATGTCCCCTTCTCGCTTCTCTTAGCTCCCTCTTTAGCTCCTTCCTGGCTACCTTATAACACTCAATCGCCCCTACTGAACCTTCACGCCTCATCTTTACATATGCCGCCTTCTTCCCTTTCACAAGGGACTCCAATTCCTTACTAAACCACAGCTGCCTCACAAGGCCCTTTACACCATGCCTGACTGGTACATACCTATCGAGGACACGCAGTAGCTGCTCCTTGAACACTCCCCACATCTCATTAGTGTTCTTCTCTTGAAGCCTGTTTTTCCAATCCACACATCCTAAGTCATGCCTCACTGCATCATAATTTCCCTGCCCCCAGCTATAGCTCTTGCCCTGCGGCACACGATTATCCTCTCCATCACTAAAGTAAAAGTCACCGAGTTGTGGTCACTGTCCCCGAAGTGCTCACCTACCTCCAAGTCTAACACCTGGCCTGGTTCATTACCTAGAACCAAATCCAATATAGCCTCCCCTCTTGTTGGCCTGTCGACATATTGTGTCAGGAAACCCTCCTGCACACATTGTACAAACACCGACCCATCTAATGAACTCGAGCTATAGCTCTCCCAGTCAATATCTGGGAAGTTAAAGTCCCCCATAACAACCACCCTGCTACCTTCACTCTTTTCCTGAATCATCCTCGCAATATTATCCTCTACTTCTCTAGGACTATTAGGAGGCCTGTAGAAAACACCTAACAGGGTGACCTCACCTTTCCTATTTCTAACCTCAGCCCAAACTACCTCAGATGGCAAGTCCTCTTCCATCGTCCATTCCACTGCTGTGATACTGTCTTTGACAAGTAATGCCACGCCTCCCCCTTTTTTACCCCCATGTCTGATCCTACTAAAACATTTGAACCCTGGAACGTGCAACAGCCATTCTTGTCCCTGTTCTACCCACGTCTCTGTAATGGCCACAACATCGAAGTCCCAGGTACCAACCCACGCTGCAAGTTCACCTACCTTATTCCTTATACTTCTGGCATTGAAGTATACACACTTCAATCCACCTTTCTGGTTACAGGCACCCTCCTTAGAGATCGCTGCATTATTCCTAACCTCCCTACACTCAAGGTCCTGTACCCTAAAGCTACAGTCCTGGTTCCCATGCCCCCGCGGAGTTAGTTTAAACCCTCCCAGAGAGATACTGCTGAAATTCCTGCCACAAACACAACACTTACATTGTTATTGAGCAGTTCAGGAAGCTAGCTGACCACCACCTTCTCAGGGACAATTAATGTTGGCCTATCACTGAATTAAAAATAAAAATGATCTTGCACAAAGCTTAATGATTGTATGGAGTGTACAAAGTCAGAAGTCAGATGACACCAGGTTATAGTCAAACAGGTTTATTTGCAATCACACACTGCTCCTTTGCGCTCCAAAAGTTTGTGATTTCAAACAAACCTGTTCGACTATAACCTGGAGTCATGTGACTTCTGACTTTGTTCAGGAGAAAGTGAGGACTGCAGATGGTGGAGATCAGAGTTGAGAGTGTGGTGCTGGAAAAGCACAGCAGGTCAGGCAGCATCCAAGGAGCAGGAGAATCAACGTTTTGGGCAAGAGCCCTTCATCAGGAACCTGACTTTGTCCACCCCCAGTACAACACTAGCATCTCCACATCATGTATGGAGTGAGGAAGCACAGTGATTCAAGGGACAATTGTGGTGAGGTGAGAGATACTGCTGAAATTCCTGCCACAAACACAACACTTACATTGTTATTGAGAAAGTTGCCCTGGTATCGGTGGTTCAGGTGAATGAGCTCTCCAGCTTCGATCTGCTTTCCATGAACCCAGGTTCCCACATATTTGGAGCCAGCCTGTGCATACATGTAGGTTCCCTGACCATGCCTGGTGAAGGAAAGCAATAAAAACAGAGATCCAGATGAAAGGTGTATGACTGAAAGATACATCACTTTCTTGGATTTCAAGTGAGTGGTATGTGGATGTTGGTCTATTTTTGTGAACCCTCTTGAAAATTAACTCCATTAATCCTTCTTGAACAATGATTTTAAACCACAATGTGCCTCCTGAAATGTGAATGGAAGGTTGGTTATACACCCAGAGAAAATATTAAGTTATTGATTTAGCAGCAGTTTAATTGAACAGTTTGATGGAGACTCTAACTGGGGTCAGAAGCATGTGTAATCTGTCCAAGAAAAAGCAGACTGTTTAGAGTAGTTAGGGGAATAGGTTACTTCAGTGAAGTGTTGATTGTGAACCTTGTTTAGAACTCTGAAAATTATTAATAGGCTGACAAAATCTAAGCTCTCAATTGTGTGAGGATCCAGCTAAGAAAACTGCACAGGTTGCAGGGCCAGACTGACATGAAGCGGTTGATCAGGAACTAGTCTTTCTAGGGTTTGGTGTTATGGCAAAGTAATGGTGTTAGGATTAGATGAGATTTTGTTTTACTATGTATTTTGACATTTTAAAAACTATTTATTTAGATAGTTTGGTCTGATTGATTATTTTTATTTCTTGTGTGTGTAATAACCTTTGGTTGCACTGACGAAACTAATCTGCCATATTGTGTGTATCAGTGAAAGACCTTCTGGTAAAAAGAATCTATCAAGTGAGATTTCATTCTGGGATCTGATCTGTCCAGTATTTGATGCAGACTTGATCAGCTGGGATCATAACAACACTTTCAAAATATACAAATCCTTCACAATTTTACCATGCGTTACTTATCTAATGGGCCATTGAGAACTTTATCAACTGTCAACTTTTATTTAACAAATACACCAAGATAGCTGCCCAGTAAGATTATCCAGTGAGTAGCTATGCATTTAGGGAACAGGCTTCCAGACTCGTTCCGTATCTTGTGCTGAATAGCATGTGGAATCAGTGTTCTCTGAGTTGGGAAGAGGCTATCAAAGGGTGTTACTGCAGTTATCATTATCTCAAGACTCCATTTGGACAGAGGATAAGAGCAAGGTTGGTCTCCATGGTGATGGTTCTCATGGTGTAAACTTGTAGTCTGAGATCACAACTTAACCTTGGACTTTGACTTAAATGCCTGAGGGTAGCTCATTCCAGCAGAAACCAAGGGCTTTCATCACAGAGTGAAGATGAGGTGAGAAACAATGAGCTTTCACATCCCATCCTACCAAGTAACCTTTCTCCTCAGGAAACTGACCTCTTGCATTTGATAAAGCTGCGAATTGATCATATTGGAATTGTAATTGATCTGACTGTTAGAGGGTAGTTGAAATGTGTGGCACTGGAAAAGCACAGCAGGTCAGGCAGCATCCGAGGAGCATGAGATTTGACATTTTTGACATAAGCTCTTCATCAGGAATGTTTCTGACGAAGGACTTATGCCTGAAACGTCAATTCTCCTGTTCCTTGGATGCTGCCTGACCTGCTGTGCTTTTCCAGCGCCACACTATTTGATTCTGACCTCCAGCATCTGTAATCCTCATTTTCTCCTGTGTTAGAGGGCAAACAGCCTCACTCTAAATGGCCAAGTACTGCGACCTGATGTGGTTATATATTACAGTGAGATCAATCAGCCAAACTGCAAAGAAATTCTAACTGCTGATGTTATCCCACCTCATGTCAACATCATCAACTCAGAAATTAGCGAACTTACTTGGTTACAATGTTAAAATTTAACAGCCCTCCCATCCCCATCCCCACCCCCACAATGAGCAGAAGGCTGGTATTACACTCTATATTAGACCTGTGTTGTACCTTTGATGAGCAAGCCATTCTCCAGTATATGTATCACCATTTGGATAATAATAAGTTCCTTCTCCGTGTCGCTGATCATGGGCCCAACTTCCTGCATGAGACAAGGAACAGAGTTGGTGGGTGACCAGGAGGGATTGCAGGATAGCAGATTGTGTGAGTGACTGACTAACTCCCCAGGTGTACAGTCCTGTCACAGGGTGATTAAATGAGCCCTTAATAGAGGAGCCCTGTCACTTGTTATTGACTGGCTCCTGGATTTAGAATGTCATTGGAGCCGGAGCCAACATGTTGTTCAATCTCAAGCTGCAAGCACTCTTGCTTTTTCTCACTATCACGGTTAGTAGACACAAAGAAAGTATTTTTATGATAGGTTAAGATCTAAACTTGTGGTATTGTTTTGTGCAGGAATACACAGTTCAACTGCTAAGGTGTCAGCTAATCAGAACACAGCACAGATTGTGTCTTGTGCTTTGACAGTATGAGCAGGATCTCTTCATTGCACATTGTATAATAAGAAAAGACTAGACGGCAAAATGTTACCTTCATACTTGGAGCCATCTGGATAATAGAAGGTTCCTTGACCATGTTTCTTGTTCTGCAGATATTCACCTACATAACGTGCTCCATTCTTAAACCTGTATGTTCCCTGCAACATTAATCAAAATTTAAAAGTAAATTGCAGAAAGGTGAGTAACATAAATATTGTTACTGATTGAAGGCTGCAATCTGCATTTACACAAGTTGCTTCGTCCAAAACCAGGTAAGTGAAAAGCTAAGCACCACAAGACATGGGGAGCAGCAGAGCTGACCCCACCCAGCATCAACATGAAAGCAAGCTAAACACCTTCTACACCACTGTGAAAGATGCCTACTACTCCATCCCTCATTTTAGGAACTCCGACCACAATGTCGGCTTACAGACAAAACCTCAAGCAGGAGACTCCCTTGCGGATACAGGCCCAGCGCTGGTCAGAGGAAGCAGAGGATCAACTCCAGTGCTGTCTGGAATTGGCTGATTGGGCCCTGTTCAAACAGTCCGCAGGTACTTTGGACAAGTACGCCATAACCATCGCAGACTTTATCAGCAAGTGTGTGGAGGACAGCATACCGAGGGAGTCAATCCGGGTGTTCCCCAACAGGAAACGCTGGATGAATCAGGACATACAGAACCTGCTAAAAACCAGGCTTGAAGCCTTCAAATCAGGAGAGCCCCTCAAATATAAGAAATCCAAGTATGACCTTCGCAGAGCCATTAGGACAACCAAGGACCCATACCGATCCAAACTAGAGATCCAAACGAGCCTTCTCCACTCGCTTTGAGTGGAATTTCGGTGGAGAGGTAACATCTATTCCGACATGTCCTGACAAACCTATCCCAACAGTCACTGCATCAGAGGTCAGATCTGTTTTCCTTCATGTGAATCCTAGGAAAGCAATGGGACCAGACAGAGTACTAGGCCGTGCACTCAGAGCACGCACGGATCAACTGGCAGAGGTCTTTGCAGATATCTTCACCCTCTCCCTGCAGCAGGCCACTGTCCCTGCCTGTTTCAAGAAGGCCAACATCATCCCTGTGCCTAAGAAAGCTCATGTAGCATGTCTCAACAACTCCCGCCCGGTGGCCCTAACTACAGTGGTCATGAAGTACTTTGAAAGGCTGGTCATGGTAACTCCAGCCTCCCCACTACTCTTGACCCACTCCAATTTGCCTATCGGACCAACAGATCCACGTCAGATGCCATACCACTTGCCCTTCATTCCTCCCTCGAACATCTGGACACCAAGATCAGCTACATAAGAATCCTACTGATTGACTACAATTCAGCCTTCAACACTATTATTCCCTCAAGACTGATTACTAAACTTAGTGATTGCGGACTAAGCCCCACTCTCTGCAACTGGATCCTCAGTTTCCTGAGCCACAGGCCACAATCAGTGAAGATTGGGGACAATATTTCATCCTCACTAACATTCAACACTGGATCCCCCCCAGGGGTGTGTACTCAGCCCCATACTCTACTCACTGTATACCCATGACTGCGTTGCCAAATACCAGACTAATGCCAAATTACAAGTTCACTGATGACACCACCATAGTCGGTCGAATCTCAGATGGCGACGAAACAGACTACAGACGGGAGGTGGGAGACCTGGAAAAATGGTGCACTGAGAACAACCCAGCTCTCAATGCCGGCAAAACCAAGGAACTCATCATTGACTTTCGGCGGGATGTTACACATGCCCCCCTACACATTAACAGCACAGAGATGGAACGAGTGGAGAGTGTCAAGCTCCTGGGAGTGGTCATCAACAACAAGCTTTCTTGGACTCTTCACATGGACGTACTGGTTACAAAGGCCCAACAACATCTCTTCTGACCAGTAAGTTTGCAGATGACACGAAGATTGGTGAAGTAGTAGAAAGCATAGGGGACTGTCAAAGAATACAGGAGAATATAGATAGACTGGAGAGTTGGACGGAGAAGTGGCAGATGGAGTTCAATCCCGGCAAATGTGAGGTGATGTACTTTGATATGGAGATGCTGGTGTTGGACTGGGGTGTACAAAGTTAAAAATCACACAACACCAGGTTATAGTCCAACAGGTTTAATTGGAAGCACTAGCTTTTGAAGCGCTGCTCCTTCATCAGGTGGTTGTGGAATCTAAGATTGTAAGGCACAGAATTTATAGCAAAAGTTTACAGTGTGATGTAACTGAAATTATACATTGAAAAATACCTTGATTTTTTTGTTAAGTCTCTCATCTGTTAGAATTACCATGATCGTTTCACTTCTTTCATATGTAAATTGCAAAACTTTTTTTAAAAGTTACATTCTCAAGTGAACTTTAACAACTGGTGTCAGCCCAGACAATCTTTTGGGTATTAGCACCCCTCTGTGTTGCTGTCTGTGCCATAATGTTTAGACTGATTCTAACCTAAACAAATGAATTAACAGACTCTGACATGGATTCATGCAGTTTTTGAGTAAACTACAATGTAACTCTGCAAGTACAAATTCACCCCACAAACTTTTGTGTGTGTGTGAGAGAGAGTGTGTGTGTATATGAGTGTACACACACACACACACACACACACACACACACTCCTACACACACACACACACACACACACACACACACACACACACACACACACGTTTGTGGGGTGAATTTGTACTTGCAGAGTCACATTGTAGTTTACTCAAAAACTGCATGAATCCATGTCAGAGTCTGTTAATTCATTTGTTTAGGTTAGAATCAGTCTAAACATTATGGCACAGACAGCAACACAGAGGGGTGCTAATACCCAAAAAATTGTCTGGGCTGATACCAATTGTTAAAGTGGCACAGTGGGTGGGGCAGCGCGGTGGCACAGTGGTTAGCACTGCTGCCTCAGAGCACCAGAGACCCGGGTTCAATTCCTGCCTCAGGCAACTGACTGTGTGGAGTTTGCACTTTCTCCCCGTGTCTGCGTGGGTATGCTCCAGTTTCCTCCCACAGTCCAAAAATGTGCAGGTTAGGTGAATTGGCCATGCTAAATTTCCGGTAGTGTTAGGTGTAGGGGAATGGGTCTGGGTAGGTGGTGGGTCGGTGTGGACTTGTTGGGCCGAAGGGCCTGTAAAAAATGTAACTTTTTTTTAAAAAGTTTTGTGATTTACATATGAAAGAAGTGAAACTGTCATGGTCATTCTAACAGATGAGAGATTTAACAAACCATCAAGGTATTTTTCAATGTATAATTTCAGTTACATCACACTATAAACTTTTGCTATAGCTTCTGTGTCTTACAGTCTTGTACTCCACAACCACCTGGAGCAGGACTCCAAAAACTAGTGCTTCCAATTAAGCCTGTTGGACTATAACCTGGTGTTGTGTGATTGTCAACTGAAGTATTTTGGGAAGTCTAATTCCCGAGCGAACTATACTGTAAATGGAAAAGCCAATGTAAAGGGAAAAGTTGATGTGCAGAGAGATCTGGGAGTTCAGGTCCATTGTACCCTGAAGTTGGCTGCACAGGTGGATAGAGTGGTCAAGAAGGCATATAGTATGCTTGCCTTCATTGGACAGGGTATTGAGTTTAAGAGCTGGCAGGTCATGTTAAAATTGCACAAGACCTTGGGTTCAGCCATATTTAGAATACTGTGTACAGTTCTGGTCACCACATTACCAAAAGAATGTGGATGTTTTGGAGAGGGTGCAGAAAAGGTTTACGAGGAAGTTGCCTGGTATGGAAGGTGCTAGCTATGAACAGAGGTTGAGTAGGTTAGGTTTGTTTTCATTAGAAAAAAGGAGATTGAGGGGGGACCTTATTGAGGTTTACAAAATCATGAAGGGTATAGACAGGGTGATAGAGATAAGCTTTTCCCCAGGGTGAAGGATTCAATAACAAGAGGTCATGCGTTCAAGGGGAGAGGTAAAAAGTTTAAGGGGGATACACGCGGCAAGTACTTCACCCAGAGGGTGGTGGGCATTTGGAATGCATTGCCAGCAGAGGTGGTAGAGGCAGGTACGGTAGATACATTTAAGATGCATCTGGGCAGATGCATGAGTAGGTGGGGAGCAGAGGGATACAGATGCTTAGGAATTGGGCGATAGGTTTAGACAGTGGATTTGGATCGGCTCAAGCTTGGAGGGCCGAAGGGACTGTTCCTGGGCTGTAAATTTTCTTTGTTCTTTGTTCTTTATCAGGCAGCTGAGAAAATTTGGCATGACGGCGAATACCCTTGCCAACTTTTCTGGTGAGCCATTGAGAGCATTCTGTCTGGATATATCACTCCCTGGTACGGCAACTGTACCATTCAAGATCGGAGACGGTTACAGGGAGTGGGGAACTCGGCCCGGACAATCACAAAGGCCAACCTCCCATCTACAGAATCCATCTACCAGGCCCACTGTCAGTGAAAGACCACCAGCATTCTCAAAAATCCATCCCACCCTGGCAATGCTTTTCTATAACCTCTACCATCAGGGAGAAGGTACAGAAGCCTGAACGTACGTACTAATCAGTTTTGAAAAAGTTACTACCCTATTGTTAGAATACTGAATGGATTCACAATCTCTTAGCATTTGCCTATACCTGTGTTTTGGTTTTTGCCGCTGTTTACCGATTATTTACTTATCTATGATATTTAATTCTGTGATCTGCCTGTATTGCTCACAAGTCAAAGCTTTCACTGTTCCTCAGTACACGTGACAATAAATTCAATTCAATTCGCAACCACCCTATCGAAAAGCGATACAAACGTCAAAGAAATTATATACCTGAACGCCTAGGCCATTCTGTTCTACAACACGACCCAAGACCCTACTTTTAATTTGTAAGTCTTGCCTTTGTTTGTTTTGCCAAAATGCAATACCTTGCATTTATCCAAATTACACTCTGCCACTCTTCAGCCCTTTGATCCAATTGATCACGATAGTGGTGAGATAAGGAATTAAAGTAAATTAGAGGTGCATGCAAAAAGTGTCCTACAGTACTCAAGGGTGACTTCAACCTGCAAGGATTGGACAAACCATATTAGTAAGGATGCTCTGGTGAATGAATTCCTGAAATGTCTCCAATTTCTTTCAGTCTAGTCCAACTAAGTAAGAGACCAGCTGACATTTGATTTTATACAATGAGAAAGATTAAATCAGATTGCCTCCAGTTTGGAAACAGGTACTTCGGCCCAACAAGTCCACACCGACCCTCCGAAGAGTAACCTACCGAGACCCATTCCCCTACCCTGTATTTACCCCTTACTAATGCACCTAACACTATGGGCAATGTAGCATGGCCAATTCACCTAACCTACACATCTTTGGCCTGTGGGAGGAAACCAGAGCACCCGGAGGAAACCCACGCAGACATGGGGAGAATGTGTAAACTCCACACAGAATCGAACCTGGGACCCTGATGCTGTGAAACAGCAGTGCAAACCACTGAGCCACCATGCTGCCCCTAGAGTTAAAGGTTAAATAATGATTTTGTTCTGAGGTCCTTCGTAAAAAGTGACCATAATATCAGACAGAGATCATAGAGTCATAGAAAATTATGAAGGGAATAGGTAACATAGAAGCAGGGCATCATAGTAAATGGAGAAAGGTATGGAAGCTGGGGAACTCACCGAAATAAATAGTGTTGTTTTGAAGAGTCCACATTACAGATGAGATGGTGCTGAAAGTGTTAAAATGCATAAAGCTAGATAAATCCCTGGGACCTGATAAAGTGTATCCCAATTGTGGGAAACTACGGAAAATTGTAGGGCCCCTATCGACAACCCGGGGTAAGCTACTGGAAGTCTGAAGGGTGGCTAATGTCCCATTATTTAAGAAAAGCTGCCAGGAAAAGCCATAGAACTGTAGACTGCTGAGCCTAATTTCACTGTTAGAAAGTTGTTGCAGGAGATTCTGAGACACAGGATCTACATAGAACATAGAAAAGTACAGCACAGAACAGGCCCTTAGGCCCACGATGTTGGGCCGAGACTTAATCCTAATGTAAAATATAGTAACTTAATCTATGCACCCCTCAACTCACTGCTATCCGTGTCCATGTCCAGCAATCGCTCAAATGTCCCCAGTGACTTTGCTCCCACCACCACCACTGGCAACACATTCCATACATTCACAACTCTCTGAGTAAAGAACCTACCTCTGACGTCTCCTTATACCTTCCTCCTAATAACTTCAAACTATGACTTCTCATACCAATCAATCCTGCCCTGGGGAAAAGTCCCTGGCTATTGACTCTATCTATTCCTCTCATTATTTTGTACAGCTCTATCAGATCTCTTCTCTTCCTCCTTCTCTCCAGAGAGAAAAGTCCAAGCTTATTCAACCTCTCTTCATAGGGCAAGCCCTCCAGTCCAGGCAGCATCCTGGTAAACTTTCTTTGCACCCTCTCCAAAGCCTCTGTATCTTTCCTATGGTAGGGTGACCAGAACTGGACACAATATTACAAGTGTGGTCTCACCAGGGACGTGTAGAGCTGCAGCAAAACCTCGCGGCTCTTAAACATGATCCCCCTGTTAATGAAAACCAAAACACCTTTTTGAACAACCCTATCCCTACATGGCATATGGAAAGGCAAGGTCTGATCAGGGATAGTCAGCATGGCTTTGTGTGCGGGAAATTGTGTCTCACAAACTTGATTGAGCTTTTTGAAGACTTTACCAAAAAGATAGATGAACATAGAACAGTAGACATTGTATTCATGAGTTTAGCAAGGCCTTCAACAAGGTTTTGCATGGGAGACGAATTAGTAAGGTTAGATCATGTGGGATCCAGGGAGAGCTAGTCAATTGGATACAAAATTGGCTTGACGGTAGGAGATAGAGGTAGGTGGGAGAGGGTTGTTGTTCAGACTGGAGGCCTGTGACCAGCAGTGTGCCTCAAGGATCAGTGCTGGGTCCGCTGTTGTTCATCATTTATATCAATAAGTCAGATGTGAATATAGTAGGCATGGTTAGTAAGTTTGCGATGACACCAAAATTGGAAATATAGTGGGTAGTGAAGAAGGTTATCTACAAAGGGATCTTGATCAACTGGGCCAATTGGCTGAGATATGGCATGTGGCGTTTAATACAGATAAATGCAGTGTCGTATTTTGATAATGTTATGGACCAGGCGAAACAGTCATCTTAGTTAAAGGCAAGTGTAAGGTGCTGTGTTTGAGATGTAAATCAATTGGTCACGCTACTTGACTTTAAGCAAATCACACTTTATTCTCACACTAGAGTTAAAATACATACAAAAGAAGAATTGTTATAACTTTAACTCCATCGGAATACTTAACAGAATATTGGATTATTTAACTACTAAACAGCAACTGTTCCAATATAGTAAAATCCCAATAAAATAGATTGTCTCACTTGTGATGTTTCTCCAGTCCAGTAGGAAAGAACACCAAGAGAAACCTCCAGTAGACCAAGAGCTTTGGCAGCTTCCACAACCAACTTCAAAACCCCAGCAACTGTTGAAAGCTCAATTAAAACCCTTGTTCATTGGGAGCCTGACTCCACCATTCATACTGCTTATAGATTCATAAATTCATTCATAGATTCATACAGTGCAGAAGAAGTCCTTCGGCTCATTGAGTCTGTACTGACATAACCATCAGTAAAATTGTGCTAATCCCAATATCCTGCACTTCTCCCATATCCTTGAATGTTATGATTCTTGATGTTCTCATCAAATATTTTTTAAAGGTTGTAAGGTTTCTGGCTTCCACAAGGCAATGTGTTCCTGATTTTGACTACCCACTGAGTGAAAATGTTTTTTCCCAAATCTCCCCTGAAATTCCTACTCCTTACCCTAAAACCATGCTCTCTCATGATTGACCCCTCAACAAAGGGAACAGCTGCTGTGTATTTCATCCTGTCCATACCCCTCATAATCTTATACACCTCAATCATGTCTCCCCTCCCCCAGTCTTCTCTGCTCCAAAGAAAACAAATTCTGGATCAATGGTGCTGGAAGAGCACAGCAGTTCAGGCAGCATCCAAAGTGCAGCGAAATCGACGTTTTGGGCAAAGGCCCTTCATCAGGAATAAAGGCAGGGAGCCTGAAGCGTGGAGAGATAAGCGAGAGGAGGGTGGGGGTGGGGAGAAAGTAGCATAGAGTACAATGGGTGAGTGGCGGAGGGATCCCCTTCCGTCCATGCATCAATGAATTTAATACACGCCCTGAAGTCAAACACTTCTTCCGTCGCCTCCGAGTTTACTTTCACAATCAGGATTCCCGCCCACCTTTCGAGGACCTCTTGGCCCACCTCCAACACACTGCATCCACCTGGACACCCCACGCTGGCCTATTACCTGTCCTCGACCTCTTCATTTCCAACTGCCGCTAGGATATTAACCGCCTCAACCTGTCTACGCCCCTCCCCCACTCCAACCTCTCACCCTCACAATGCGCAGCCCTCCAATCCCTCTGCTACAATCCCAACCTCACCATCAAGCCAGCAGATAAAGGGGGTGCAGTGGTAGTCTGGCACACTGACCTCTACACTGCTGACGCCAAATGACTACTCGAGGACACCTTGTCCTACCGCCCCCTCGACCATGACTCCACCCCCCATCACCAAACCATCATCTCCCAGACCATACAGAAACTCATCACCTCAGAAGATCACCTGCCCACAGCTTCCAACCTCATAGTCCGTGAACCCCGCACTGCCCAGTTCTACCTCCTTCCCAAGATCCACAAGCCTGACCATCCTGGCCGACCCATTGTCTCAGCATGCTCCTGCCCCACTGAACTCATCTCTACCTACCTGAACACTGTCCTATCCCCCCTAGTCCAGGAACTCCCCACATACGTGCGAGACACCACCCACGCCCTCCACCTCCTCCAAGACGTCCGTTTCCCTGGCCCCCAACGCCTCATCTTCACCATGGATATCCAATCCCTCTACACCTCCATCTGCCATGACCAGGGCCTCCAAGCCCTCCGTTTTTTCCTCTCCAGACGTCCCCAACAGTACCCTTCCACCGACACTCTCATTTGTTTGGTCGAACTGGTCCTCACCCTTAACAATTTCTCCTTCGAATCCTCCCACCTCCTCTGGACCAGAGGGGTAGCCATGGACACTCGTATGGGCCCCAGCTATGCCTATTCCTGAGATGCTGCCTGGCCTGCTGTGCTTTGACCAGCAACACATTTGCAGCTGTGATCTCCAGCATCTGCAGACCTCATTTTTTACCCCAGCTATGCCTGTCTCTTTGTTGGCTACGTAGAACAGTTGATCTTCCGTAGTTACACCGGCACCACTCCCCACCTCTTCCTCCGCTACATTGATGACTGCATTGGCGCCACCTCATGCTCCCTCGAGGAGGTTGAGCAATTCATCAACTTCACCAACACATTCCACCCTGACCTTAAATTTACCTGGACCATCTCTGACACCTCCCTCCCCTTCCTGGGCCTCTCCACCTCCACTAATGACGATCAACTTGATACTGACATTTTTTACAAACCCACCGACTCCCACAGCTACCTGGATTACACCTCTTCCCACCCTACCTCTTGCAAAAATGCCATCCCATATTCCCAATTCCTCCGCCTCCGCCGTATCTGCTCCCAGGAGGACCAGTTCCAACACAGAACACACCAGATGGCCTCCTCCTTTAGAGACCGCAATTTTCCTTCCCACATGATTAAAGATGCCCTCCAACCCATCTCGTCCACATCCCGCACCTCCGCCCTCAGACCCCACCCCCCCAACCGTAACAAGGACAGAACGCCCCTGGTGCTCACCTTCCACCCTACAAACCTTCACATAAACCAAATCATCCACCGACATTTCCGCCACCTCCACCGACCCCACCACCAGGAATATATTTCCCTCCCCACCCCTTTCTGCCTTCAGCAAAGATCGTTCCCTCCCTGGTCAGGTCCACGCCCCCCTACAATCCACGCTCCCATCCTGGCACTTTCCCCTGCCACCGCAAGAACTGTAAAACTTATGCCCACACCTTTATCCAAGGCCCTAAAGGAGCCTTCTACATCCATCAAAGTTTTACCTGCACATCCACTAATATCATTTATTGTATCGGTTGCTCCCGATGCGGTCTCCTCTACATTGGGGAGACTGGGCGCCTCCTAGCAGAGCGCTTTAGGGAACATCTCCGAGACACCCGCACCAATCAACCACACTGCCCTGTGGCCCAACATTTCAACTCCCCCTCCCACTCTGCCAAGGACATGGAGGTCCTGGGCCTCCTTCACCGCCGCTCCCTCACCACCAGATGCCTGGAGGAAGAACACCTCATCTTCCGCCTCGGAACACTTCAACCCCAGGGCATCAATGTGGACTTCAACAGTTTCCTCATTTCCCTTTCCCCCCACCTCACCCTAGTTCCAAACTTCCAGCTCAGCACTGTCCCCATGACTTGTCCGGACTTGTCCTATCTGCCTAGCTCCTTTTCCTTCATCCTTCATCCCCTCCCCCACTCACCCATTGTACTCTGTGCTACTTTCTCCCCACCCCCACCCTCCTCTAGCTTATCTCTCCACGCTTCAGGCTCACTGCCTTTATTCCTGATGAAGGGCTTTTCCCCGAAACGTCAATTTCGCTGCAGTTTGGATGCTGCCTGAACTGCTGTGCTCTTCCAGCACCACTGATCCAGAATCTGGTTTCCAGCATCTGCAGTCATTGTTTTTACCTCCAAAGAAAACAATTCAAGTCTATGTAGACCTTCTTATTGCTCAATTTCTCCACCCCAGGTAACCTCTGGTGAACACCCTCTGTGTCCCCTTAAGTGCTATCACATCCTTCCTGCAGTGAGGTGACCAGAAATACACAAATTGTGGCCTGACCAACACTCTGTACATCTCCAACATTACCTCCTTGCTCTTATACTCTTAATCACAACTGATGAAAGCAAGTGTCCTATATGCCTTAACTATCCTATTCACATGCTCTGCCAGCTTCAGGAATCTGTAAATAATTACTCCAAGATCCTTCTGTCCCTCACTTTTTCATCTATGTCATTTATGTATATAATAAACAATAAGGATCGAGTACTGATCCTGGTGGAACACCACCGAACACCGGCCTCCAGTCACTCAAACAGCTTTCTACCATTACCCTTTATGTCCTAACAACAAGCCAGTCTCTGATCCATCTCACCAAATTTCCCTCAACTCCATGCTCTTTAACTTTCTCAATCAGTCTCCAACGTGGGACCTTGTCAAAAGCTTTGTTAAAATCCATATAAATTCCATCAACTGAACTTCCCTGATCCACACACTTGATCACATTTTCAAAAGATTCTAGTAAATTTGTTAAGCATGACCTCCCTCTGACAAAGCCATACTAACTCTTCCCAGTTAACCCATGCTCTTCCAAGTAGGTAGTAATTTGTTTCTTCAGAATTTTCTCCAATTGTTTCCCTACCACTGACATGAGACTCACCGGACTGTAATTTCCTGATTCATCTCTACCACCTCTCTAAAAAGTGGAATTACATTAGCCACCCTCCAGGACTCTGGCACGTCCCCTACCGCCAAAGAGGAATTAAAACTTTGTATCAGAGCCCCGGCAATTTCCTGCCTCCCCTCCCACAGCAGACTCACTTAGTGTTATGCTCATCCAGGTTATTCATATTCAATCATCACACAAAGATATTGTTTTACATAAGAAGAGACAGAGCAATTGACCTGATCCGGCACTTCCAGATGGGTACATGAGTGCAGCCCGCTTCATAGTATTTCTTATAGATGAAAATGAGAAAGATTAATTTGAAGTAAAAGAATAAAAAGCATTAAAAAAAAACTTTAGCTACTGAAACATTAGCTTTTGTGGTGGCAGCCGATATGCAATTCTATAAGTCAAAAATTTTAAGTAAGGGGCCAAACTGCTGAATGTAATATGAATAATCCAGTTTTGATTTGATTTGATTTATTGGGATTTGAGTATCAGAATAAGAATGGCTTGCTGCAGTTATAGAGGGCCTTGGTGAGACCATGCCTTGAGTATTGTGTGCAGTTTTGGTCTCCTAATCTGAGGAAGGACATTCTTGCTATTGAGGGAGTTCAGTGAAGGCTCATCAGGCTGATTCCTGTGTTGGCAGGACTGACATATGAGGGAAGACTGGATTGGTTGGGCTTGTACTCACTGGAATTTAGAAGAATGAGGGGGAATCTCATAGAAGCATATAAAATCCTGATGGGATTGGACAGGCGAGATGTGGGAAGAATGTTCCCTCTGTTGGGAAAGTCCAGAACAAGGAGTCACAGTCTGGGAATAAGGGATAAGCCATCCAGGACTGAGATGAGGAAACATTTCTTCACTGAGAGAGTTGTGAACCTGTGAAAATCTCTCCCACAGAAGCTGTTGGGGCCAATTCATTAGGTATATTTCAAAGGGAGCTGGACGTGGCTCTTGTGGTGAAAGGGATCAAGGGACTTGGAGGGAAAGCTGGAATGGGATATTGAGATTGCATGATCAGCCAAGGTCATATTGCATAGTGGTGCAGGCTCGAAGGGCTGGACCCTGCTGGCCTACTCCTGCGCTGAAGGGCTGGCCTACTCCTGCACTTATTTTCTATGTTTCTATTATTGTCACATTTACCTAAGTGTGGGAGATTAGAAATGTAGTTTCTGCAGGTGGTGGTGTTAGAGATGATGAGGGGGTATTGTGGGGGGAGGGGAAGGGGAACATTGCACAAACGGTCACGGGATTCTTGCAGCATACTTAAGGCTAAGATTTTAATGAACATAGAGGTTTTTGTTTAAGAAATAGTTTTAAACTAAGAAATAATTTAAAGTGTTGTAGCTGACCACAAAAGAAGCAGTAGGTGCATTTCGCAATAAAGCTTATAGTATGATAAGAGAAACTGTATAAAAGAACAAGCTGTAACAAACAAGGAACAAAGAATGCAGACATACAAGGACAGCAGGATGGCCAGATAAGAAAATAACGAGAGAGAGAAAAAAAACAAGTGAGGTAACCGGCTTATGGTAGGATGAGAAAAGGGAGGCGTGATTCAGCAACTTGCAAACTGAACAAAGAAAGTTTACATGCTTTGTTACGTGCGCATTTTTGCTTGATTGCAGAGGCGTCCAGTACTTGCAAGGCCGTAATAAATTGTTCTTGTTTCCAAGGCTTTGTCTCAGGCTGATTTGTGAGTGAGTTTTGTTTCTCACATAAGTACAGTGAAAAGTTTTGTTTTGTGTGCAGTACAGTAGATCATAACATAGAAAGATCATAGGGTGATTGAACAGAACTAGGAATACAAAGTTAAGGCTGCAAAGAAGGTGCACAAAAGGCAAGATCAACATTAGATTTGAAAGTCGAGAGGTCCATTCAGAAGTCTAATAACAGCAGGGAAGAAGCTGTTCTTGAACTTGTTGGCATGTGTGTTTAGGCTTTTGTATCTTCTGCCTGATGGAAGAGATTGGAAAAGATTACAACCAGGGTGGGAGGGGTCTTTGATGATGTTGGCTACCTTTCCGCAGCAGCAAGAAGTATAGATGGAGCCCACAGATGGGAATTTGGCTAGTGTGATGGCCTGGGCTGCGTTCACAACATTCTATAGTTTCTTACAGTCCTGGGCAGACCAGTTGCCATACCAAGCAGTGATGCATCAAGATAGAATGCTCTCTATGGTGCATCTGTAAAAGTTGGTGAGGGTCCTTATGGACATGCCGAATTTCCCAAGTGTTATGAAGGTGTAAGGGGTACTGTACCTTTAAGAGAGTTAAGGACTTAGCAAGCACACAGAGTGCTGGAGAATTTACAATGTAACATTTGGTTCAGAACAGCTAGCCCTGGTTGGGTTCCTGAAGACAAAAACAAATTCAAGTTCGGCCAATCAGTTTAAATTTACCCCAAAGTACCAACCTCCAATCAAGTTTGAATTTAGGATATTGACAATATTAAAAACCAATAAAGCAATCCAATGCTTTGGGATGTAAGACTGGGAAAAATCGAACAGTTGAGGGAGAACTGCCAAGCCACCAGCATGTACAGACTGCCCGAAACACAACTTTCTTAAAAGTACCATTATCTATCAATGACCTGTGAAACCTAAATCCCTAAGAAGAAGAAAATCTACAGAGGAAGATACAAAGGGAAGATTAGACAGCTGACTGTTTTTGAAATTTGAATTTTTGGTAAATCTTAATCGGGGGTTTTATCGGACTGGTATTATAGAAGAAAAGTAAAAAACAGGTATAGATCAATGATTTGTAAATAGTTGTCAGTTAATTATTTTCTGTTAGACATTAAAAAAATTAAAGTTGTCAATTTTTACTTTAAATAGTGATTTTTGGGATAGTTCTTTGCCTCTTCAATTTTCATAGATTACAACATGGGTGGATCATTTCTGTGTTGCATGTTTAAATTGAGGGGTGGGTGGGGTTTACCCCGTGTCGTAACTCTAAGCCTTCTGAGGGAGAAGAGGCGTTGTTGTGCCTCCTTAACTATCGCATCAACATAGATGGTCCAGAACAGATTGTTAGTGATCAAAAGATAAGAGATTAACTTTAGTGGCTTATAGTGGAGAGAAAGAAAAACTGTGACATCGAAATGCGTAGGTGCAATTGACTTTTCACAAAAATAAATGCATGTAAAAATAAAGTGATTGGAGTACTCAAAGTAGGGTGCCTCCCAATGAAATACTTTGTACAAAATATCCAAGTTGGGTGTGTTTAGAATTTTTGTTTGTGCATATACTATCCATTTGTCAGAAATAAACACTGAGTATATGATTTGTAAATTATACATCAAACTTATATTTTACAATGCTGGGGACTGTTAATGTCTTACCATTCCATGGCGCTTGCCATATTCATAGGCACCTTCATATGTGTCACCATTTGGCAGAATAGCTTTCCCTTGACCATGTCTCTCATTTTCCTCATTCCGATCACCTTCATATTCCTGAAAGAAGGACCAAATGGAAATAGCATATTTCAAACATTATCTTTGATTCAAAAGTCCACAAGAGCTGGGGAAGGCAGTGTCAGGTAAAAAGACGAGTCAGAATTGAATGTCCTGTTGCTCAGCTTTTGGAACAGGCCATGTGACTCTCAAGCCAAACTCCAGCTACTTTCCAAAAATATTTTCATCAAGTTTGCCAAATGCAGGGCTTTGTTCTCTTTCCTGATTCCAGAGAGGAGACCACTCACTGAATCCAGTGGATAGCTTCAGGCTAAGGACAAGTGTCAGATAAAAGACCATAAGACATAGGAGAGGAAATAAGGCCATTCGGCCCATTGAGTCCACCCCGCCATTCAATCATGGCTGATGGGCATTTCAACTCCACTTACCAGCATTCTCCCCATTGTCCTTAATTCCTTGTGACATCAAGAATTTATCAAGAATATACTGTAGCCTTGGAAGAATAGTCATAGTTTTAGCTCCCAGGTTTGTCACAATTACAGCTTAATCTGCATTGAAGCATGGAGTTACAGTCAGTCCTTCTACAACGCGATGGTTACATTCTTGTGCAACCCTATGTTATAGAAAACTCCTGCTTTAGAAACAGCAGTTAAAGTGTTGATGCTGTAATTGCATTAGTTTTAAAAGTTTAAACCTTTTAGTTTTAAAGTTTACACTGTCCCCAATTCGTCTATTGCATTGCAGCGAAGTTGCATTGACAAACCATGCATTATAAGAGAAGAATCCTAGGAGGAACAGTCAGTTTCTGTCCCAGAAATGGCTGGGGGTCATATTCTCTGAAGGGCCTGTGTTAATTCTTATATTTTCAAATACAACTTTACTTTCTGTTTTATGATACTTGTTAGTTTAGCCTCATAGTTTATTATGGTCTATTTTTGTTGAATTTTAAACATTCCTAATACTCTGTTTTACCAATAAAATTTGTTACTTTGTTTTTTTCCTTGAATTTAATGCTATCCTTAACTTCCTTGAAGTTAAAAATCACACAGCGCCAGGGACCCAGGTTCAATTCCCACCTCAGGCAACTGTCTGTGTGGAGTTTGCACATTCTCCCTGTGTCTGCATGGGTTTCCTCCGGTGCTCCGGTTTCCTCCCACAGTCCAAAGATGTGCAGGTTAGGTGAATTGGCCATGCTAAATTGCCCATAGTGTTAGGTGCATTAATGGGTCTGGGTGGGTTACTCTTCAGAGGGTCAGTGTAGACTTGTTGGGCTGACGGGCCATTCTCCACACTGTAGGGAATCTAATATGTAAATTGCAAAACATTTTTAAAAGTTACATTCTCAACTGAACTTTAACAAATTGGTCATGTCAGCCCAAATAATTCATTTAGCATGGTCATTCTACAGTTACGTCACACTGTAAACTTTTGCTATAAATTCTGTGTCCAGTAATCTTATACTCCACCTGATGAAGGAACAGCACTCCGAAAGCTAGTGCTTCCAAATAAACCTGTTGGACTATAACCTAGTGTTGTGTGATTTTTAACTTTGTACACCAGCATCTCAAAATCTTAACTTCCTTGATTAACCATGTTTTTAGTTTACCTTCTTATCATAGATCATGGAATCCCCACAGTATGGAAGCAGGACATTTGACCCAACAAGTCCACACCGACCCTCCAAAGAGTAACCCACCCAGATCTATTCCTCTACATTAACCACTGACTAGTGCACCTAACCTACACATCCCTGAACACTATGGGCAGTTTAGCACAGCCAATTCACCTAACCTGTATATCTTGAGATTGTAGGAGGAAACCAGACCACCCGCTGGAAACCCATGCAGACATGAGGAGAATGTGCAAGCTCCACACAGACAGTCGGCCGAGGCTGGAATCGAACCTGGGTCCCTGGCGCTGTGAAGCAACAGTGCAAACCACTGAGCCACTGTGCTGCTCTGCAATACATCCTTTTTGTGAGTAATGAACTACTTTCTTAAACTTCTGCCATTGACCTTCAACTATTTTGTTCGCTAAACTCCTTACCCAGTTCACTCCAACCAACTCTGCCCTCATTCCTATGTAATTACCCTCCTTAGGGAGGTGACGGCCTAGTGGTATTGTTGCTAGTGGTACTGTTAAGCCAGTGATCCAAGTAATGTTCTGAGGACCTGGGTTCGAATTTCAGGGTGCAAGGTTCAAAAGAAACCCTCCTGTTTGAGATGGCTCAGTAGCTAGCATAGCTGCCTCACAGGACCAAGGATCTAAGTTTGATTTCACCGTCAGGCAACTGTCTTATGTGGGTTTGCACAGTCTCGCTGTATCTGAGTGGGTTTCTGCCAGGTGTCTGGTTTCAAAGAACAAAGAAAATTACAACACAGGAACAGGCCCTTCAGCCCTCCAAGCCTGTGCTAATCCAGATCCTCTATCTAAACCTGTCACTTATTTCCTAAGGATCTGTATCCCTTTGCTCCCTCCTCATTTATGTATCTGTCTAAATATACCTTAAATGACGCTATCGTGCCTACCTCCGCTGGCAATGCATTCCAGACACCCACCACCCTCTGTGCAAAGAACTCTCTTATATCTCCCTTAAACTTTTCTCCTCTCACCTTGAACTCGTGACCCCTAGTAATTGAGACCCCACTCTGGGAAAATGCTTCTTGCTATCCACCCTGTCTATACCTCTCATGATTTTGTAGACCTCAGTCGGGTCCGCCCCCCACCCCTCCCCAAACTCCATCTTTTGCATGAAAATAATCCTAACCTACTCAACCTCTCCTCATAGCTCACACCCTCCATACCAGGCAACATCCTGGTGAAACCTCCTCTGCAGCCTCTCCAAAGCATTCACATCCTTTTGATAATGTGGCGACCAGACCTGTATGCAGTATTCCAAAGATGGCCGAACCAAAGTCCTATACTGTTGTAACATGATCTGCCAACTCCTGTACTCGCTACTTTGTCTGATGAAGGAAATCATGCTGGACGCCTTCTTGACCACTCTATTGACCTTCGTTGCCACCTTCTGGGTACAATGGACCTGAACACCCAGATCTCCCTGTACATTAATTTTCTCCAGGACTTTTCCATTTACTGTATAGTTCGCTCTTGAATTGGACATTCCAACATGCATCACCTCGCATTTGTCCGGATTCAACTCCATCTGCCATTTCTCTGTCCAACTCTCCAATCTATCTATATTCTGCTACATTCTCTGATAGCCCCCTTCACTATCTGTTACTCCACCAATCTTAGCATCATCTGCAAACTTGCTAATCAGACCACCGACACCTTCCTCCAGATCATTTGTATATATCACAAACAACAGTGGTCCCAACACAGATCCCTGTGGAACACCACTGGCTACAGTTCTCCATTTTCTGAAACTCCCTTCCACTACTACTCTCTGTCTCCTGCTGCCCAGCCAGTTCTCTATCTCTCTAGCTAGTACACCTTGGACCCCATGTAACTTCACCTTCTCCATCAGCCTACATGGGGAACCTTATCAAACACCTTATTGAAGTCCATGTATATGCCAGCTACAGCCCTTCCCTCATCAATCAGCTTTGTTACTTCCTCAAAGAATTCTATTAAGTTGGTAAGACATGACCTTCCCTGCACAAAACCATGCTGCCTATCACTGATAAGTCCATTTTCTTCCAAATGTAAATAGATCCTATCCCTCAGTATCTTCTCCACCAGCTTCCCTACCACTGACATCAGACTTACCGGTCTATAATTATATGGATTATCCCTGCTACCCTTCTTAAACAAGGGGACAACATTAACAATTCACCAGTCCTCTGAGACTTCACCCGTGTTCAAGGATGCTGCAAAGATATCTGTTAAGGCTCCAGCTATTTCCTCTCTTGCTTCCCTCAGTAACCTGGGATAGATGCTATCCAGAACTGGGGACTTGTCCACCTTAATGCCTTTTAGAATATCTAACACTTCCTCCCTCCTTATGCTGACTTGACCTAGAGTAATCAAAAATCTATCCGTAACCTCAATATCCGCCATGTCTCTCTCCTCTGTGAATACCGATGCAAAATACTCATTCAGAATCTCACCCATTTTCTCTGACTCCATGCATAACTTTCCTCCTTTGTCCTTGAGTGAGCCAACCCTTTTTCTAGTTACCCTCTTGCTCCTTGTATAGGAATAAAAGACTTTGAGATTTTCCTTAACCCTGTTTGCTCAAGATATTTCATGACCCCTTTTAACCCTCTTAATTCTTTGTTTCAGATTTGTCCTATTTTCCCAACATTCTGAGAACACAGAACATTACAGCGCAGTCTAGGCCCTTCGGTCCTCGATGTTGCACCAACCTGTGGAACCAATCTGAACCCTATCTGTCCGACACTATTCCACTTTTATGTTTATGTTTATCCAATGACTATTTAAATCCTCTCAAAATTGGCAAGTCTCCTACTGTTCCAGGCAGTACATTCCATACTTTGAGTAAGAAACTACCTCTGACATCTGTCCTGTGTATATCACGCCTCAATTTAAAACTATGTCCCCTCATGCTAGCCATCACCATCTGAGGAAAAAGGCACTCACTATCCACTCCATCTAACCCTCTGATTATCTTATATGTCTCAACTAAGTAACCTCTTAACCTTCTCTCTAATGAAAACAGCCTCAAGTCCCTCAGCCTTTCCTTGTAAGACCTTCTGACCATACCAGGCAACATCCTAGTAAATCTCCTCTGCGCACTTTCCAATGCTTCCACATCCTCCCTGTAATGCAGTGACCAGAACTGTATGCAGTACTCCAAGTGCCTGCACCAGAGTTTTGTATCAACCTGGGTTGCAACTTTCAGGGATCAATGTACATGGACATAAGATCTCTCTGTTCATCTACACTACCAAGAATCTTACCATTAGCCCAGTACTCTGCATTCCTGTTACTCCTTCCAAAGTGAATTACCTCACACTTTTCCACATTAAACTCCATCTGCCCTCTCAGAACAGTTCTGCAGCTTACTATTCCTTCTGTAAGCTGCAACATCCCTCAGAACTATCCACAACTCCACCAAACTTAGTATCGTCCACAAATTTACTCACCAATTCTTCTATGCCCTCATCTAGGTCATTTATAAAAATGATTAACAGCCGTGGCTCCAAAACAGATACTTGTGGTACACTGCTATTAACTGACTCCTGGATAAACACTTCTCATCAACCACCACCTTCTGTCTTCTTTCAGCTAGCCAATTTCTGATTCAAACCGCTAAATCACCCTCAATCCCATGCCTCCGTATTTTGTGCAGTAGTCTACCTTGGGGAACCTTGTCAAACCCCTTACTGAACTCCATATACACCCCATCAACCGCTTTACTCTCATCCACCTGTTTGGTCACCATCTCAAAGAACTCAATAAGGTTTCAGAGGCACAACCTCCCTTCACAAAATGGTGTTGACTATCCCTAATCAACTTATTCCTCTCAAGATGATTATAAATCCTATCTCTTATAACCTTTTCCAAAACTTTACCCACAATTGAAGTAAGGCTCACTGGTCTATAATTTCCAGGGCTGTCTCCACTCCCTTTCTTAAACAAGGGGACAATATTTGTTGTCCTCTAGTCATTTGGCACTATTCCTGTTGACAATGATGACATAAAGATCAAAGCCAAAGGCTCCGCAATCTCCTCCCAGGTTTCCCAGAAAATCCTAGGATAAATCCCATCCGGCCCAGTGGACTTATGTATTTTCACACTTTCCAGAATTGCTAATACGTCCTCCTTGCAAACGTCAATCCTGACTAGTCTAATAGCCTATATCTCAGTATTCTCTTCGACAACATTGTCTTTTTCCAGTGTAAATACTGATGAAAAATATTCATTAAGTACTTTCCCTACCTTAGACTTAGACTTACAGTGTGGAAACAGGCCCTTCGGCCCAACAAGTCCACACCGACCCGCCGAAGCGCAACCCACCCATACCCCTACATTTACCCCTTACCTAACACTACGGGCAATTTAGCATGGCCAATTCACCTGACCCGCACATCTTTGGACAGTGGGAGGAAACCGGAGCACCCGGAGGAAACCCACGCAGACACGGGGAGAATGTGCAAACTCCACACAGTCAGTCGCCTGAGTCGGGAATTGAACCCGGGTCTCTGGTGCTGTGAGACAGCAGTGCTAACCACTGTGCCACCGTACCTCCTCTGACTCCACCCACAACTCCCCACTACTATCTTTGATTGGGTCTAATCTTTCTCGAGCATTTTTAAAATTCCTGATATACCTGCAGAAAGCTTTAGGGTTTTCCTTGATCCTATCTGCCAATGACGTCTCATGTCCTATGCTGGCACTTCTTCATACTCTCTTTCGGTCTTTCCTGGCTAACGTGTAACTCTCAAGTGCCCTAACTGAGCCTTCAAGTCTCTTCCTAACATAAGCTTTCTTCTTCCTCTTGTCAAGAGATTCAGCTTCTTTAGTAAACCACAGCTCTCTCACTTGACCACTTCCTCCCTGCCTGACAGGTACATACTTATCAAGAACACACAGAAGCTGTTCTTTGAATAAGCTCTACATTTCAATTCACCCATCCGTGATGTTTCCTTCCCTATTCTATGCATCCTAAATCTTGCCTAATCGCATCATAATTGCCTTTTCCCCTAGCAATAATTCTTGCCCGGCGGTATGTACCTATCCCTTTCCATCACTAAAATAAACATAACCGAATTGTGATCACTATCACCAAAGTACTCACCTACCTCCAAATCTAACACCTGGCAGATCCATTACCCAGTACCAAATCCAGTGTGGCCTCGCCCTTTATTGGCCTGTCTACATACTGTTTCAGGAAACCATCCTGCACACATTGGACAAAAACTGACCCATCTAAACTACTTGAACTATAGTATTTCCTGTCAATATTTGGAAAGTTAAAGACCCCATAACAATCACCCTGTTACTCTCACTCCTTTCCAGAATTATCTTTGCAATCCTTTCCTCTACATCTCTGGAACTATTTGGAGGCCTATTGAAAGCTCCCAACAGGGTGACCTCTCCTTTCCTGTTTCCAACCTCAGCCCACACTGGACGAGTCCTCAAACATCCTTTCTGGCACCACAATACTGTCCTTGACTAACAATGCCACACCTTTTACCATCTTTCCTGTTCTTATTTAAACATCTTAATTCCAGAGCCTATAACAACCATTCCTGTCCCTGCTCTCCCCATGTCTCCGAAATGGCCACAATATCAAAATTCCAGGTACCAACCCATGCTGCACGTTCACCCACTTTATTCCGGATGCTCCTGGCATTGAAGTAGACACACTTCAAACCACTTTCCTATTTGTCGGTGAACTCTTGTGATCTTAAAACCTCATTTCTGATGTCACTACTCTCAACCTCCTGGACACTAGATCTACAATTTAGGGATCCATCCCCTTGCTGAATTAGTTTAAACCCTCCTGAAGAGCACTAGCAAATTTCCTCCAAGATATTGGTACCTCTCTGGTTCAGGGGAGAACCATCCTATTTGTCGAGATCCCACCTACCCCAGAATGAGCCCCAATTATCCAGGTATCCAAAACCCTCCCTACTGCACCATTCCTGTAGCCACGTGTTGAACTCCTGTCTCTCCCCACTTCTCGCCTCACTAGCATGTGGCATGGGCAACAAACAAGATGATTAGAGGTTTTACAAGATGATTAGGGGTTTAGATAGGGTTGACAGTGAGAACCTTTTTCCGCTAATGGAGTCAGCTTTTACTAGGGGACACAGCTTTAAATTAAGGGGTGGTAGGGAGAGGACAGATGTTAGGGGTAGATTCTTTACTCAGCAGGTTGTGAGTTCATGGAATGCCCTGCCAGTAGCAGTGGTGGACTCTCCCTCTTTATGGTCATTTAAGCGGGCATTGGATAAGCATATGGAGGTTATTGGGCTAGTGTAGGTTAGGTAGGCTTCGGTCGGTGCAACATCGAGGGCCGAAGGCCTGTACTGCGCTGTATTTTTCTATGTTCTATGTTCTAAACCAGAGATAACAACTGTGTTCTCGCACTGAGCTTCCACCCTAGCTCCCTGAATTTCTGCCTTAAATCCCCATGGTAAAAACAAGGACTGCAGATGCTGGAAACCAGAGTCTAGATTAGAGTGGTGCTGGAAAAGCACAGCAGGTCAAGCAGCATCCGAGAAGCAGGAAAATCAACATTTCGGGCAAAAGCCCTTCATCAGGAATAGAGGCAGGGTGCCTCTACACACTGCAGGCACCCTGCCTCTGTTCCTGATGAAGGGCTTTTGCCCGAAACGTCGATTTTCCTGCTCCTCGGATGCTGCCTGACCTGCTGTGCTTTTCCAGCACCACTTAAAACCCCATCCCTTTTCCCACCTATGTTGTTAGTGCCTATGTGGACCACGACTTGGGGCTGCTCCCCTTAAGGATCCTGAAAACATGATCCGAGACATCACGAACCCTGGCACCCGAAACGCAACCCACAAAACCTCCTTTCTGTACCCCTAATTTTGGAGTTCCCAATGAATAATGCTCTGCTCATCTTCCCCAATTTTCCCTTTTGAAACAGATTCAGGAACAGATTCCGTGCCAAAACTTCATATGTTTTCAGTTGCCTAGACCTTATCATGCTTCTTTTTTTCTCTTAGCTAGTCTCTCAATTTCACCTGTCATCCATGGTTCCCTAATCTTGCCATTTCTATCCATCATTTTCACAGGATTATGTCTGTCCTATCCTCTCATCAACCTCTCTTTCGAAATCTCTTACATATCAAATGTGGATTTACCTTCAAACAACTGCTCCCAATCCACATTCCCTCGCTGCTGCTGAATTTTGCTGTAGTTGGCCTTCCCCCAGTTTTGTACTCTTCCTTTAGGACCACTCTAGTCTTTGTCCATGACTATTCTAAAACTTACGGAATTGGGATCACTTTTCCCAAAGTAATCCCTTACTGAAACTTCAACCTCCTGGCTGGGCTCATTCCCCAATACCAGGTCCAGTATGGCCCCTTCCCGATTTGAACTGTTTACATACTGCTCTAGAAACCTCTCCTGGATGCTCCTTACAAAATCTGCTCCATCTAGACCTCTAACACTTAGTGAAACCCAGTCAATGTTGGGAAAATTAAAATCTCCTATCCCCACCACACTTTTGCTCCTACATCTTTCCATTATCTGTTTCCGTATTTGTACCTCTATCTCACACTCGCTGTTGAGAACCCCAACATTGTTACTGCACTCTTCCTATTTCTGAGCTCTGCCCATATTGCCTCACTGCTTGAGTCCTCCATAGTGCGCTCCTTCAGCACAGCTGTGATATTTTCTCTGACCAGTAAGACAACTCCTCCACCCCTTTTACCTCTCTCTTTCTCCCGCCTGAAGCATCTACATCCTGAGATATTTAGTTGCCAAGCATGCCCTTCCCTCAACCAACTCTCAGTAATAGCAATAACATCATACACACAGTTAAAACTCACATAATACCAGGTTATAGTCCAACAGATTTATTTGGAAGCACTAGCTTTCGGAGCGCTGCTCCATCATCATGTGGTTGTGGAGAATAAGATTGTAGGACACAGAATTCAGAGCAAACGTTTAGAGTGTGATATAACTGTAGAATGACCATGTCAAATACATTATCTGGGCCAACATGACACCAATTAAAGTTCACTTGAGAATGTAACTTTTAAAAAAGTTTTGTGATTTACATGTGAAAGAACTGAAACCAACATGGTCATTCTAAAAGATGAGAGACTGAACAAACAATCCAGGTCTTTTTCAATATTTAATTTCAGTTACATCACACTGTGAATCTTTGCTATAACTTCTGTGTCTTTCGATCTTATATTCCACAACCACCTGATGAAGGAGCAGCGCTCCAAAAGCTAGTGTTGCCAAATAAACCTGTTGGACTATAATCTGTTGACTTTTAACTTTGTACACCCTAGTCCAATACCGGCACCTCCAAATCATCATACTCTTAGGTACTAATCCAAGCCCTGAGTTCATCTGCTTTACGTACTACACTTCTCACACTAAAACAAATGCACCTCAGACCGCCTGTCCCTTTGTGTTCATGATTTGCTCACGGCCTACTCTTACCCTTAGTCATGGTGACTTCATGATCTCGTCCCTAACAGGCTTTAGTTACTACCTTCTTACCACTAACCTCCTCATTTGGTTCCTATCCCCCTGTTTAAACCCTCCCCAACAGCGTTAGCAAGAGCCACCCCCTTGGACATTGGTTCCAGTCTGGCCCAGGTGTAGACCGTTCAATTTGTAATAGAGTCACCTCCCCCAGAGCCAGTCCCAATATCCCAAAAATCTCTGTATCTCCCTCCTGCATCATCTCTCAAGCCATGCATTCATCCTACATATTCTATCATTCCTACTCTGACTAGCACATGGCACTGGTAGTAATCCTGAGATTACTACCTCTGAGGTCCTACTTTTTAATTTGGCTCCTAACTCCTCTGCTTGTAGGACTTAATCCCGTTTTTTAACTGTAACATTGGTGCCTATGTGGACCATGGCAGCTGACTGTTTACCTTCCCCCTTCAGAATGTCCTGCAGCCGATATCAGACATCCCTGACCATGCACCTGGGAGGCAACATACCATTCGGGAGCCTCGTTTTTGATCACTCCCTTTACAATTGAATCCCCTATGACTGTAGCCTTTCCCACCACTTTTTCCTGCCTTTCTGTACAGCAGAACCAGCCATGGTGCCATGAACCTGGCTACTGGTACCTTCCCCTGGTGAGCCATTTCTTCCAACAGTATCCAAACGGTATACCTGTTTTGGAAGGAGACGACCGTAGGGGACACCTGCACTGCTTTCTGCTCTTCCTCTGCCTTTTGGTCACCCATTCCCTTTCTCCCTCAGCAATCCTAATCTGCGGTGTGACCAATTTGTTAAACATGCTATCCACAACCTCCTCAGCATCGTGGATGCTCCAAAGTGAGTCCATCCGCAGATCCAGAGCCATCATGCGGTCTAACATGAGCTGCAGCTGGATACACTTCCTGCATGTGAAGGTTTCTTTCCACAGTCAAAAATGTGCAGGTTACGTGGATTGGCTGTGCTAAATTGCCCTGTAGTGTCCAGCATTGTGCAGGTTAGGTGGGTTAGCCATGGTAAATGTGGGATTACAAGGATAGAGTAGGGATCTGGGTCTGGGTGGGATGCTTTTCAGAGGACCAGTGCAGAATTGATGGGCCAAATGGCCTCTTTCCACACTGTATGGATTCTGTGATTAATCTACATACAAGTGTGCTGCACTGCATGTCCAACTGACAATCCTAAACTAGTTGTTAGTATAATTGATTGTACCTCAGAATTACATAGTAACTGTCATCCAATTGTGAAACTATCTCTAATATTGGGCACTGTATTTTGTGTTGTACAAGTTCACATGATTGTGTACGGTCAGGACCTTGCCTGTTGTGAACTACCAAAGGAATGTGATGTTTGATATAATCCACCAGTGAAGAAGGTGAGCACTGCAGCTGCTGGAGATCATAATCGAAAAGTGTGGTGCTGGAAAAGCACAGCAGGTCAGGTAGCATCCAAGGAGCAGGAGAGTCAGCATTTCAAACATGGAGAAACGTCAACTCTTCTGTTCCTCGAATAATCCACTGGTCTTTGGAACATACTGCCTACATACATGGCATCACACCAGCACTGAAATTCATATACCACATCACTCAGTTGTGTGAGAGGCAAAACATCTTTTTGTCGTCACAGCAGGTTCCTGTTAGTGCTGGGCAGCAGGATAATCAGAGGTAGACTGGGCACACTTTTCAGGACCAAAAATTAATTTGATAAGATTTTGTGATAAACAGCAAGAAATGATCTGATCTAGATAGCTAGTCATTGTCCCATATGATGGCTTTGATGTACTCTACTTCATAGTAATCAGATGGATTGGCGCTATTGCTGAAAAGACCTATCTCACAGCATGTGGAGGTGTAGAAATCTCATTGTGTATACCAACCAGTGAATGTAAGTTTTGGATAGACTTCATTAGAGAGACCCCTAGCTGATTGCTGAATCAGAACATTGAGGAAAGGAAGCTCATTTTGTTCCATTAATGGTTCAGTTTCAAAGGGAAATTTGAGTACAGGATGGTTCTGTCTCTGGGAGGAAATTGGCTTTTCAAGGTTTCCAGCACCTCTGGCCTGGAGACAAGGATCTAGTCTGAATCCTTGTCATTGTGAGGCTGTTGACCCAATTATGTCAGACAGTGCACACATTCTGGTCATTATAACTCACCCCTAAATAAGGGCCCTGCTCCTCTTCAAACTCCTCAGATTCTGTCACTGACATCCTCCAGGTGAAAGGTCCTCAGATCAGCTCCTTTGTCAATGGCACTCTTCAATCCAGCTCAAAACTCCCTCTTTTTCTCTTGCTGCTCTCCTATGCTGTCTCCTCACCCTCTTACACTTCTCTCTCCTGTCCGCGTCCTCTATCTGCTCTCCTTTGCTGTGTACTCACCCTCTCTCACTCCTCTTTGCTTCCTGTCCCTGTCTCCTTCCCTCTCTCCCTCTGCTCTACTTTGCTCCCTCCTCACCCTCTCACACTCCCCGCTCTCTCTCCTGTCCCTGTGTCTGTCTCTGTCTCACCCTTTTTCCTGCCTCACTCTCTCACCCCTGCACTCCCCCTCAAACTTTGCTTCTCCTGGCCACCCTCTCTCTTAAAACTTTTCCACTCTCAAATCAAACTATGGCCCTCTCCCTTTCCTTCTGCACCCTTCTTTTCCCCTTCTCTGTCTCTCTCCCCTTCTATCTCAGTCAATCTCTCTCCTGTCTCTCCCTGTCACTCTCTATATCTCTCTCCGTCTCTACTTTTCTCTCTATCTCTCCCTTTCTATCACTATCCCTCTAGCTCTGTCCGTCCCTCTATTTCTGTCACTCTCTGTATCTCCCCCTCTCTATCTCTATCACTCTCTATCTCTCCCTATCACTCTCTCTATCTCTCCCTCCCTATCTCTATCACTCTCTCTATCTCTCCCTCCTTCCCTATCTCTATCACTCTCTCTATCTCTCCCTCCTTCCCTATCTCTATCACTCTCTCTATCTCTCCCTCCTTCCCTATCTCTATCACTCTCTCTATCTCTCCCTCCCTATCTCTATCACTCTCTCTCTATCTCTCCCTCCCTCGCTATCTCTATCAGACTCTCTTTCTCTCTCCTTCCCTATTCTATCACTCTCTCTCTCCCCCCTCCCTATCTCTATCACACACTCTCTTTATCTCTGTCACTGTCTCTATCTCTCCTTCCCTATCTCTATCACTCTCTCTCTATCTCTCCCTCCCTCGCTATCTCTATCAGACTCTCTCTCTATCTATCTCTCCTTCCCTATTCTATCACACTCTCTATCTCTCCCTATCTCTATCACTCTCTCTCTCCCCTCCTCCCTATCTCTATCACTCTCTCTCTCCCCCCCTCCCTATCTCTATCACTCTCTCTCCCCCCCTCCCTATCTCTATCACTCTCTCTCTCCCCCCCTCCCTATCTCTATCACTCTCTCTCTCCCCCCCTCCCTATCTCTATCACTCTCTCTCCCCCCCTCCCTATCTCTATCACTCTCTCTCTCCCCTCCTCCCTATCTCTATCACTCTCTCTCTCCCCTCCTCCCTATCACTCTCTCTCTCCCCTCCTCCCTATCTCTCTCTCTCCCCTCCTCCCTATCTCTATCACTCTCTCTCTCCCCTCCTCCCTATCTCTATCACTCTCTCTCTCTCCCCTCCTCCCTATCTCTATCACTCTCTCTCTCCCCTCCTCCCTATCTCTATCACTCTCTCTCTCCCCTCCTCCCTATCTCTATCACTCTCTCTCTCCCCTCCTCCCTATCTCTATCACTCTCTCTCTCCCCTCCTCCCTATCTCTATCTCTCTCTCTCTCCCCTCCTCCCTATCTCTATCACTCTCTCTCTCCCCTCCTCCCTATCTCTATCACTCTCTCTCTCCCCTCCTCCCTATCTCTATCACTCTCTCTCTCCCCTCCTCCCTATCTCTATCACTCTCTCTCTCCCCCCCTCCCTATCTCTATCACTCTCTCTCTCCCCTCCTCCCTATCTCTATCACTCTCTCTCTCCCCCCTCCCTATCTCTATCACTCTCTCTCTCCCCCCCTCCCTATCTCTCTGTCACACTCGGGCCGTTGCTCTGTGTACCGAAACCATGACAACGCTCCAGCCACACCTCCTGACCGCGCGATGTCACGTGACCTGCTAACACACAACAGAGGTGGGGCCAAAGGGAATATAGGCGGGACCAATAGCGCAAGGGGCGTGAACAATGCGGAGATGGGCGGGGCTTGTGTCCCAAAGGACGGGAGCAGAAATCCCAGAGGATGTGACCCTATTGTCTCCCGAGGGAGAGGAGACTGATCACTACGCACACTCAGTGCCGGCCGGTTAATGTGCGCACTCTCAATGCCGGCCGGTCCACACTCAGTGCCGGCTGGTTCGGTCTGCGCATTCTCTGTGCCGGCCGGTCCAAACTCAGTGCCGGCCGGTTCGGTCTGCGCACTCTCTGTGCCGGCCGGTCCACACTCAGTGCCGGTCGGTCAATATGCGCACGCTCGGTGCCGGCTGGTCAATGTGCGCACGCTCAGTGCCGGCCGGTCAATGTGCGCATGCTCAGTGTTGGCCGGTCAATGTGCGCACGCTCAATGTCTGGGCGGTACCGGGGACGCTGCACCTGTTACGGAAGCGGATCAGGTCCGAGTGTCCGGAGCGGGGGTGGACACCGGGAGTGGACACCGGGGGCGGACACCGGGGGTGGACACCGGGGGCGGACACCGGCGAGCAGAGACCGCCGCCGCAGGTAGGCTCACCGTGGAGTGGGGCAGTCCCGCCAGGATCTCGCGCCGGCTGAGGATCCGGGGGAGAGGGATCCGGGGGGAGAGAGGGATCCGGGGGAGAGGGATCCGGGGGGAGAGGGGGATCCGGGGGGAGAGGGATCCGGGGGGAGAGGGATCCGGGGGAGAGGGATCCGGGGGGAGAGGGGGATCCGGGGGAGAGGGATCCGGGGGGAGAGGGGGATCCGGGGGAGAGGGATCCGGGGGGAGAGGGGGATCCGGGGGGAGAGAGGGATCCGGGGGAGAGGGATCCGGGGGGAGAGAGGGATCCGGGGGAGAGGGATCCGGGGGGAGAGGGATCCGGGGGGGACAGGGATCCGTGGGGAGAGGGATCAGGCGGAGAGGGATCCGGAGAGAGGGATCGAGGGGAGAGGGATCCGGGGGGAGAGAGGGAGGGAAGAGGGATCCGGGGGAGAGTCGGAACCAGGGGGAGAGGGAGGGGTGAGGGATCCGGAGGGGAGAGGGATCCAGGAAGAGGGATCTGGTGAGAGGGTTCCAGGAAGAGGGATCCGTGAAGTGGGATCTGGGAAGAGGGATCCTGGGGAGAGGGTACCTGGAAGAGGGATCTGGGGAGTGGGATCCCCGCAGAAGGATCTGGGAAGAGGGATCCAGGGGAGAGGGGGATCAGTGGAGAGGGGGATCAGTGGAGAGAGATTGTGAGGAGAGAGATCCGGGGAGAGGGATCCAGTGAGTGGGATCCAAGCAGAGGGATCCTAGAAGAAGAATCCGGGGGGGAGGGATCTGGGGAGAGTGATCCAGGCAGAGGGATCCAGGGAGAAGGATCCGGGGTAAAGAGATCAAGGGAGAGGGATCCAGGGGTAGGGGTCCTGAAAGAGTGATCCAGGGAGTGGGATCCAGGCAGAGGGATCCAGGAAGAGGGATCTGGGGAGGGGGATCCAGGAAGAGGGATCCAGGGGGAGTGATCCAGCGAGAGGGATCCGGGGAGGGGATCCAGGGTAAAGTAATCTGGGGTAGAGGGATCCAAAGGAGAGATTCGGGGGAGGGATCTGGCAAGAGGGATCCGGATAGTGGCATCCTGGCAGACGGACCAGGCAGAGGAATCTAGGAAGAGCGATCCGGAGAGAGGGATCTGGGGAGAGGGATCCAGGTAGACCGATCCGGGCAGAGGGATCCAGGGAGTGATCCGGGCAGTGGGATCCGGAGAGAGGGATCCGCGGTGTAGGATCCGGGGAGAGATATCCTCGGAGTGGGATCTGGGGAGAGGGATCCGGGGAGTGAGATACAGGGAGATGGATCCAGGGAGAGGGATCTGGGAAGTGGGATCCAGACAGAGGGATCCAGGCAGTGGGATCCGGGGAATGGGATCCAGGGAGAGGGATCCAGACAGAGGGATCCGGAAAGACAGATTTGTGGAGAGGGATCTGGGGAGTGGGATCCAGGAAGAAGGTTATGGAAAGAGAGATCCAGGGAGAGGGTTCCGGAAAGAGAGATCCAGGGAGAGGAATCCAGGAGAGGAATCCAGAAAGAGAGATCCAGGGAGAGAAATCCGGAAAGAGAGATCCAGGAAGAGGAATCTGGAAAGAGAGATCCAGGGTGTGGGATCGGGAAAGAGGGGTCCATAAAGAGGGATCTGGGGAGAGGAATCCGGAAAGAGAGATCCAGGGAGAGGGTTCCGGAAAGAGAGATCCAGGGAGAAGGTTTCGGAAAGAGGGTTCCAGGGAGTGAAATCCAGGGGGAGGGATCCAGGCAGAGAAATCCAGAAAGAGAGATCCAGGGAGAGGAATCCGGAAAGAGATCCTGGGAGAGAGATCTGGAAAGTGAGGTCCAGGGAGGGTGTTCCAGAAAGAGAGATCCAGGCAGGGGGATGCAGGCAGAGGGATCCAGGGAGAGGGAGACAGAAAGAGAGATCCAGGGAAAGGGATCCAGAAAGAGGGTTCCAGGCAGAGGGATCCGGAAAGGGAGATCCAGGGAGAGGGTTTTGCGGAGAGAGAGAACCAGGGAGAGGGATCCAGGCAGAGGGATCTGTAAACTGTGATCCAGGAAGAGGGATCCGGAGAGAGAGATCCAGGCAGAGGATCCGGAGAGGGGGATCCAGGCAGGGATCCGGAAGGAGAGATCCAGGGAGAGGGTTCCGGAAAGAGAGATCCAGGGAGAAGGTTTCGGAAAGAGGGTTCCAGGGCGTGAAATCCAGGTGGAGGGATCCAGGCAGAGAAATCCAGAAAGAGAGATCCAGGGAGAGGAATCCGGAAAGAGATCCAGGGAGAGAGATCTGGAAAGTGAGGTCCAGGGAGGGTGTTCCGGAAAGAGAGATCCAGGCAGGGGGATGCAGGCAGAGGGATCCAGGGAGAGGGAGACAGAAAGAGAGATCCAGGGAAAGGGATCCAGAAAGAGAGATCCAGGCAGAGGGATCCGGAAAGGGAGATCCAGGGAGAGGGATCCAGGCAGAGGGATCTGTAAACTGAGATCCAGGAAGAGGGATCCGGAGAGAGAGATCCAGGCAGAGGATCCGGAGAGGGGGATCCAGGCAGGGATCCGGAAGGAGAGATCCAGGCAGAGGGATCCGGAAAGAGGGAACCGAGGAGATGGATCCAGGCAGAGGACCCGGAAAGAGGGAACTGAGGAGATGGATCCAGGCAGAGGATCCGGAGAGGGCTCCAGGCAGAGGGATCCGGAAAGAGAGAACCAGACAGAGGATCCGGGGAGAGGGATCCAGACAGAGGGAATCAGGCATTGCATCCACTGTCCGTGGAGAGGGATCCAGGTAAAAGGATCGGGGCAGAGGAATCCAGGCGGAGGGATCCGGAAAGAGAGATCCAGATAGAAGATCCATGGAGAGGATTCTGTGGAGAGGGATCCAGGCAGAAGGATTCAGGGAGACGGATCGGTGGAGAGGGATCCAGGCAGAGGACCCGTGAGATGGATCCAGGCAAAGGGATCCCAGTTTGAGTGTTTGTGGCAGAGGGATCTGGGGAGGGGGATCCACCCGACAAAGGGATGCATGGAGAGAGATCCGGGAGGGCAGTTGGGGGGTGAGAGAGAGATCTAGGCAGAGGGATCAGGGAGGGGGACCCAGAGAGAAAGCAAACCAGGTGGAGATCTGGGGAGGGACTGCCAGGCAGAGGGATCAGAGAAGAGGGATCAGGGTAGAGTGATCCTGGGAGAGGGATCGGGAAGGGCGATCGGGGCAGAGGAATTGGGGAGAGAGATCCTGGGAGGGAGATCAGGGCAGAGGGATCCTTGGAGAGGAATTGCAGAGAGACATCTGAGGAGAGAGAGATCCAGCAAAGGGATCTGGAGAGAGGATAGGGAGAGAGATCTGGGCAAAGGGATCTGGTGGTGAGGAGGATCCAAGCAGATGGAGCTGTGAAGAGGGATACAGGGAGATGGATCAGGGAAGGGGATTGCGGAAGAGGGATCCAGACAGTAGATAATGGATGCCTGAGAGTGGGCACCAGGTGCCAATCAGGGTAGTGGAAGGTGGTCACAGGCTACAGACTGTAGGCAGTGGACTCCAGACACAGGGTAGTATGTGGTCTCTGGGCCTCAAATGGTGGAGACCTGCTATTGAATGGTGGGCATCAGACACTGGACGGACAGTGGACACAAGACAGTGAGAACTGGGAATTGAGTGACTGGCAAAAAAAATACTGGGCAGTGGACTGTGAGCACTGGGCAATGGCCAAGTGGTTACTGTACAAACTGCCTGCTATGACTACCTTCTGTCTCCTGTCAGTAATGTAATTTTTGATCCAACTTGCCAAGTTACCCTTGATCCCATGTGCAAATGTGATCCAGGACAGTGGACCAATGCAACTGCTGCTCTAGGGTCTAAACCCACTTCAACTGGCCAAGGTCCACAGTGGCATTTCAGATCCCACCTCATTACACTGTAATGCCAGTGAACTTGGAGTATTGGTGCCCAGCAGTTGCTTTTATCAGTCTCCCATGTGGGACTTTGTCAAGGCATAGCTGAAATCAGTATAAACTACAATAACTGCAGTACCTTCATCTGCACACCTCTTCAAAAAATCCAATCAAATTTGTTTGGCACGACCTCCCTCTGACAAAGGAGGAAGTGAGGACTGCAGATGCTGGAACTCAAGAGTTGAGAGTGTGGTGCTGGAAAAGCACAGCAGGTCAGGCCGCATCTGCGGAGCAGGAGAATTAACGTTTTGGACATGAGCCTTCATCAGGAAACCTGGTGCTGGCCTGTTAGCAACCCTGACCTCTCTGTTTCAAACTGCTGCCATGACATCAACCACCTCATCCTGGCCAACCACCTCACCCACTCCAACCACCGCCCTCCTTCCTGATAGAGAGTTTATGCCTGAAACGTCGATTTTCCTGTTCCTCGGATGCTGCCTGACGTGGCTGCCTTTCCAGTGCCACACTCTTGACTCCCTCTGACAAAGTCATGCTAACTTCCCCTGATCTAACAATGTGTCTCTGAATGGAGATTAATTCTCTCCATCAGAATTTTCTCCAACAGTTTCCCTACCACTAATATTAGACACAATAGTCATTAATTCCCTGGTTTATCTCTACCACCCTTCTTGAAAAGTGGAATACCATTAGGTGCTCTCACGTTCTCTGACAAATCCCCTGTATCCAGAGAAGAGTGATAGTGACCAGTGACCCAACCTAATGGCCAAGGTAAGTCTGTGGCACCCAGTGCTCATCCTGGGCTCCCTGTGTTCTTTATTTGGTGTCACCAGATGATAGGTAGTGCCTATTTCTAGGAACTCCCCAACACGATTTGAACAGTCACGGTTTGAATAGTTATGGCTATTTAATCTATCAGCTATCCCCATTCCTGTTGTGGTGAGTTGCGTGTTCCCTTGAATGTGTATTGAGCTTGAGGATTGGTATACAGATACGTATCCCTTTATCTGAAATGCTCAGGACCAGCTGCTTTGCGGAAATCGGAATTTTGCAGTTTTCGGAACTAATGTAGTGTCTGCTGTAGGGTGCAGGGCAGCAACGTATAATCAAACATAAATACCGTCCTGCAGCAAAAATATATGAATACTGACACTAAGTAGGATAAATAAAGACTAGAAGTACTACCACACTTTATTTATACAGTAGTGTACTGATAAATGAAATACATCGACCATAAATATTCAACAATGTTTTCTTATAATTTTTCTTATGGAATAAAACATTCTGTAAAACTCAAACATACACAGCTTCAGCACTATGGCAGGCGACAGTTTTAAAGGCTTCTTCAAGTGTCATCTGTCTCATTAACATAGGTTTTTGTCTAAGCCATCTCTCTTTAATTGAGTAAATTGCCATAATCTCTTGCTCACTGATAAATGAACGTTGTTCAAGGCCAGCAATTAACTGATGACACATTTTCACCACATTTTCAATGGGGACTTTTTCAACTGTGTTCGCTAACTCATCATCATCATCATTACTATCCTCACACTTATCTGTACAGGAACCCATATTTAAAACCATTTCAGTAGTGTTACCATTGCTCAAGGAATGCACGACAGACATATGATTGTCAATGTTCAGCATTTCTACAGTGTCAGCTTCATGTAATTTATTTGCACTTCCATCCGATAAATTTTGTGTGTATGTTACAAGGCTTGCTATCATTGTTTTCTCTTCAGTGACATGAAATCCTTCAAACTCTTCATCTGTAGGTTCATTTACAAGAAACATTGTCGTAGGCCAGAGTCTGGGCCAAGCATTTGTTAATGTTGTTTTATCAACATCATTCCGAGCATTAGCAACTGCGTAAATGGCATCCTTTCTGGAAGTCTTGAGTTCCTACCTCTCTGTTGACTGCAGCAAGCATACTGTTTTATACTTTAGTAAGTCTTTATACTTACTCTTGAAGGAGTGTAAAATTCCTTGGTCACAAGGTTGTAATACCAATGTCACATAGAGACAAGTAAATGCCAAAAACATTACTTTTCACAAGCTGTTCGGCAGGGGGATGTGCAGAGCATTTGTCCAGGAACGATAAAGTTTTACACTTTTCTTCCAGTCCAGCTTGTCTGCAATGAGCTCATGCCACTGGTACGAAGTGTTTACTGAACCAGTCGGAAAACATTTCTCTGATTACCCCTGCTTTCTTGTTTGCATGATAATGCACAGGTAAATTGCGCACACCTTTAAGACATCTCGGATGTTTGCTTATCCCAATCACTGCCAATTACACTTTGTGTGTGCCTGCAGCATTGACACACCCAAGAATAGTTAATCTGTCCTTAGTTTCCTTAAAACCTGTTGGTGTTCTCTCATCAGCCGTTGCTGATGTTTTTCTCGGGGACATAGCGCCAGTAGAGAGCTATTTCATCAGCATTATAACTTTGTTCAGGTCTAAGGCTTTCGTCAGATATCAGCTTGGCAAACTCACCAATTTTCAGCTGCTTCATGGTCAGAAGAAGCCTTTTCACCACAGATTTTAAGGTACTTCCCACCATTATGCTTCTTGAATTTCTGCAGCCAACCTTCTGAATATTGACATTCGCCTTTAATGTTCAGTTCTTTATGATATTTCTAGCTTGTTCCATGACCATCAAACCAGTCAGTGGAATGTATTCACTTCTTCATTGTCGAATCCACTCCATCGACACATGGTTCAGATCTTCATTTTTTGCCCAATGCAGTGTTTTTCTATTTTTTATTAGTTGTTGGTCATCACTGTCACCATAAAACTTCAGTAACTTGTCTTTCTATTTCTTCACATCATAGACAGTGGTAGTTCCGACACCATTTTCTTCAGTAAGACACCACGATTAAGCTTCTGCAATAACTCTACTTTCTGCATTACTGATAATGACAGATGCTTCCATTTCTTTATATTATTGTTAGCCATAGATGTTCCTGCACCTCTTTGTGACATTTTCACTCTAAGATTAAAGAATTTAGCACAGTAAACACAATGCACAACTGACACCTCCGAGTGCTGGGCCATGCCACCATGTGGGTCGAGTGGGTCTGGCCTTCGCCCGCCCAGAAAACCCCATTATGTTAGGCCACATGACTGACGCTGCGCAGTCCGTGAAAACCTTCGGTTTTCTGAACTTTTCGGTTTTTGGATGTTCGGATAAAGGGATACCTACCTGTACTTGGAAGTCTCAAGTTACTTCTGCTGATTGTCTACAACTGCAAAACATTTCTCTTTAAAAACTGAATATCATTTCTCTTGAACAACCAAATTAAAAGCAAAATCCTGCAATGCTGGAAATCTGAAACAAACAAAATCTCAGTTTCTGCAGCAATTTCTCTGTCTCTTTAAAAACTAGCCACACTCCAGTGTGGCCTCATTAAGTTTTCCACATTATCTATTGATGTTATTTTTGTCAATTTTCAGGTGTCTGCATTGCGAAGATGATACTCGTCAACAATATTTGTTGCCCAGGCTATTGAACTGAGTGATTTACGGGGCTATTTCAGAGGCAGTTAAGAGTCAACCACATTGCTATGCATCTGGAGTCAAATGTCACAGACCAGGGAAGGTGATAGTCAAGTGTTATTACACCTAGGCTCTTAATCCAGAGACCCAGATAATGCCAGATATCAGATTTCCATCCCTAAAGGAAATCAGTGAACCAGATGGGTTTCTGACAATTGCCAATGTCATACCCATGATTAACCTTCAGATTTATTTCTGAATTGAGTTTACTGTGTTGGGATTTAAACCGATATTCCCAAAGTGATAGCTTGGGTCTCTCGATTACCAGTCTCTCCTTTGATTTGTTGAGATCACCCGTACTCAGATGCGATACCCAGTCTGGTATACCCCACTTTTCGAACGTTCACATTACACAATTTTGCTTCTACAAAAGACTTACATTAGTGTCTGTTTTCGCATGTCTGAAGAGGATTTTCACTTTTACCGAAAACGGTGGTACTTTTCCCCATATAAATCACTCACCTTCGCTTTACGCCATTCTCGACTTACAAAAGGTTTCCTGGGGACGCTCTACTTTCGGATAGTGGGGGCTACCTGTATTTATTTAGTTTCTTTGGTCAGATATTTAACTGTAAAGTGAGCAATGTGTTTTGCCTGTCTGATATTGTTGTCGGGTAAGTAATTGGTTAAAGAATGTACCCGATGAGAGTCAGCATGCGTGGTTACTCACAGTGTGTTCATGGGAAGGTGATGAGCTTTTTTCTGGTTATAATGAAACTGTGACTCAGGACACAGTGATTGCAAGCAAATCTCCATTGTTCATTATTTAAAATATCAGTTTCAGCCTGTCTTTTAAATGACCTGACCTATAATAAAACGTAATTATCTTTCTTTTTAAAGAGTGTTCACTGTGAAGAGGACAGAGGGAGACGTGATGAGTGTTGCCATCAAGCTGGGCCTTTATGTGAATGGTTAGAAATACCTGCTTTACAGCCAGTAAGGTGAAGGTTTATGAGTTTTTGGTATTGAGAAGAGTGGGAACAAGTCAATGGCACCCCTTCCACTTGGCATTCGCTTCATAACTTCATTTACACGTGATCAGTGGTAAGTTAAGCTACATGATGCTCTCTTACAATCACTTCTGTTACAATAATGAGGTAATTTAGTTGAAGCTTGTCTAGTTTTGAGTCCTGCATGACGTCTGTGTAGTGTGGAATATTTTTTCTGTCCTCATGTCTATAAAAGCTATAAAATGCTTTCTGTCATCTACAGAGGTCAGTTAGCACTCCGAGAATTGACTATAAGAAGAATTGTCATCAAAGGTGCTGTTGAGCAGCTGAATTAGCTTTCTTGTGTAATTTGGTGCAGTTCAGGATTGATAACAGATTTGCTTGAACAATCTTACCTTTAAATTATCTAATATTTTGCCTCTTATCCTTATGATTATTAATATCAATTCTGAACAGTACAACTATAACTCTGTGTTCTGTCAAGTAATTTCTGATAATGGTTTTAGTGTTGTGCAGGCCAAGAAGCTGATTATGTTATCATATATAATCCAGGGGCTAAAGGGAGAGGAGGAAATAAATACAATCATCATGAGAGAAAAGTACGACAGAAAACTAATGAGGTTAAAGGCTGATAAGTTCCCTGGACCTGATGACTGCATCTTAAGGTGTAACAGGAAATAGTTACAGTGATAGTGGCTGCAATGGCAATAATTTTCCAACATGACTTTGCTGGAAAAGTCCCAAAGCATTGGAAACCTACCAAAATAAAACTCAAAGAAAAGCAAAATATTGAGGATGCAGAAAATCTGAAACAAACACTGAAAATGTTGGAGCAAGTCAACAGTTCTGGCAGCATCTGTGGAGAGAAAAACAGAGTTAACATTTTGAATCTGGTATTATTTGTTTAGAATTCCAGAACTGTGATGAAAATGGCCTGCTTCTGTCCATGTCTTAGGGTCTTCTGATCAGCCTGCTCTAAGACACCTGTTGCTTGTGGATACACTTGGAAGCTGTAGCCTTGAATCCCTGCTTCACTGTTGTCAGCATATTGCACATAAAAAGTGCCAACATGTTGGCTTGAAATAGCAACTATATGTTGGGTTTAATCCTGTTAGTGTCAGTACAAACAGTAAACATATGTGTAGATAGATTTAATCAGTTCACACATTAGATAATACACAGAAGCATGAAGACATGCAACAATATTAAATGCTACAGTAATCATTGTTGATAAAGGGGAAGGTGCATTCTGAGGCCAAGCACTTTTTGTATCAAGGGTTCATTTTTCATCAAGTATTTAAATCTAGTCTGATGTCAGGTAAAGTAAACTGGGAAGTTGACCAATTTGAGGCCAGGCCTCAGGTATAGCTGTAGAAATTATTCAAGGACAGGTTGAGAAATTGGAGAACAAGGGAAAAAGGATCCTGAATATTTGTAAAATACTGCTTTTGCCCAAATGTGTCTAATTCTGAGCACCACACCTTCAGGAAGGACAGAAAGGCATTAAAGAGAGTTCAGAAAATATTAATCAGAATGGCACAAGGATGAAGAACTTCAGTTATGTGATTGGAGAAATTATGGCTGTTTTACTTTGAGAAGAGAAGATTGAGAGGTCACTTGAACAAGGATAGAGTAGAAGGGGAGAAACTGTTCCCATTGAGGAAAGATTCAAGAACCAGTGAGCATCGATTCAAGGAAATTGGAAAAGAGCAAAAGGGGCATGAGCATTTCTTTCATGCGGCAAGTAGTTAGGATGGGAAGACAGTGTGTGAGAGTACTGGGACTGTAGCTGATCCAGTGTCAAAGGTGGCCTTTTAGAGAGGAGGCCATCATGATCTTGGAAATGTTGAACATATTTCAGAGTATCTCCTTTAACAGGTATGAGAAGTGGAAGAGTGGCTGACCAGGCATGGCTTGGCATGAGATCTGTTTTGGCAACATTCAGGGATAGGCTCAGTCTGTCGCAGTGAATGTTTAACAACAAAGACCGTCACAGGTCAATAACAGTCAGGTGTAAGGAGCATTGTAACCAGCTACCTGCCGTGCAGGGAGACCTGGGCTGTGTATCAGCAACACGTAAAGAGTGAGAGAAATTCCACCAGCAATGTCTCCACAAAACCCTCCAAATTTAATGAGAGGACTATAGAACAAATATTAATGTTGTTGAAGCCAGCTCCACAAGCACTCAGACAAACTCCATTAAAATCAATGATCACAGTCCAGAGACGAGGTCCAGATGGCAGCAAAGAGTCTCACTTGCCAAATCCTGTTTTCTCAACTCACAAATAGCCAGTGTTCCAGGGAGGGCATGTGAAACGTTGCGGAGAAACTCTTAACCACAAATTCACATTCCTGTCTATCGCTGATAACCTTTCACCCCTTTGAATCTTAAAATCATTTAGTACAGAAGAGGCCCTGCAGCCCGCTGGTCTGCATTGACATATGGGAAACATCTGACCTTCCACCTAATTCCATTTACCAGCACTTAGCCCAAAGCCTTGCATGTTATGATGTGCCATGTGCTCATAATGTAGCAGGTAGAATTGCACACAGTACACTAGTGGGGTCTCACACAAGTTCTGTACAAATCCAGCATGAGTTCCCTGCTTTTCTAATCTATGCCTTGATTGATAAAAATGCCTTTTCACCCCCTGACTAAAATGCCCTTCTACCTTCAGAGATCTATGGGTAAGCACACCAAGGTCCCTTTGTTCCACCGAACTTCCTCATGCCATGTTGCTCATTGAATACTTCCTTGTCAAATTACACCTTTCAAAGTGTATCACTTACCTACCCCTTTGACCATCCCATTTATACCTTTTTGTAGCCCAAGACACTCAACCTCACTGTTAACCACCCAACTAATCATTGTGTCATCACAAACATACTAATCCAACCCTCACACAGTCACCTCTCATTTATATAAAAGATGAACACTAGGGAACCCAGCACAGCTCTTTGTGGTACACCACTGGACATTGGTTTCCAGTCACTAAAGCAGCCTCTGTTATCACCCTCTGTCTGCTATGACTGAGCCAATTTTGAGGCAAATGTGAGGACTGCAGATGCTGAAGATTAGAGTCAAGATTAGAGTGGTGCTGGAAAAGCACAGCAGGTCAGGCAGCATCCGAGGAGCAGGAAAATCGACGTTTCGGGCAGGGTCCCTTCATCAGGAATGAGGCTGGAAGCCTCAGGGGTGGAGAGATAAATGGGAAGGGATGGGGGTAGGGAGAAGGCAGCTGGGAATGCAGTAGGTGAATGGAGGAAGGGTAAAGGTGATAGGTCAGAGAGGAGGGTGGAGCAGATAGATGGAAAGGAAGATTGAAAAGGTGGGACAGGTCATGAGGGCGGTGCTGAGCTGGAAGGTTGGAACTGGGGTAAGGTGGGGGGGAGGGGAAATGAGGAAACTGGTGAAATCCACAGATGCCCTGGGGTTGAAGGGTTCCGAGACAGAAGATGAGACATTCTTCCTCCTGGCGTTAGGTGGTGAGGGAGCGGTGGTGGATGAGGTCCAGGACCTGCATGTCCTCAGCAGAGTGGGAGGGGGAGTTGAAATGTTAGGCCACAGGGCGGTGTGGTTGATTGGTGCGGGTGTCCCGGAGATGTTCCCTGAAGCGCTCTGCGAGAAGGCGTCCAGTCTCCCCAATGTAGAGGAGACCCCATCGGGAGCAATGGATGCAATAAATAACATTGGTGGATGTGCAGGTAAAACTTTGATAGATGTGGAAGGCTCGTTTGGGGCCTTGGATAGAGGTGAGGGAGGAGGTGTGGGTGCAGATTTTGCAATTCCTGCGGTGGCAGGGGAAGGTGCCAGGATGGGAGGGTGGGTTGTTGAGGAGGCATGGACTGACCAATTTTGAATCCACTTTATCAAATTACGCTGGATTCCATGTACATTTGCCTTCTTGATAAGTTATGGTCTCCCTCCGGAGATGCCATGTTGACTATCCCCCATCAAGCCTTGCCTCCCCAAGTGGAGATAGATGCTCTCTCTCAGAATTTTCTCCAATAGTTTCCCTACCACCAATATGAGACTCACTGCTCTGTAGTTCGCTGGCTGATCTCTACAATCCTCTTAAATATTAGTGCCATATTAACTGTTCTCTAGTCCTCTGACACCTCCCCCATGGCCAGAAAGAAATTAAAATTTGGATCAGTGTTCCTTCAATCTCCTCCCTTACCCGAGGTAATGGCTTATCAAGGAGGCAGCCTTTCTTCACAATTTATCCACACCTGGAGATTTCTCCAATTTTAAGCTTGCCAACAACTCCAATACTTTGTCCTTCCCAATGTCAATTTGATCAAGCACCTCACAGTTTTTGCTCGGGGTTCCATGTTTGCATCTTCGTTATCTTAGGTGAGGATGGGTGTGAAGTATTGGTTCAACCAGTATCCTTTTGCTGCAGCCACACATTACCCCCTTGGTTCCTAATGGGCCCTAATGTTTCCCTGGTTACCCTTGTCCCATTGATCGACTTATAGAATGTCTTGGGATTTTCCCTACTTTGTCCAGCCAGAGGTTTCTCTTATGGAGAAAGTGAGGACTGCAGATGCTGGAGATTAGAGTCGAGAGTGTATTGCTGGAAAAGCATAGCAGGTCAGGCAGCATCCGAGGAGCAGGAGAATCAATGTTTCGGGCAAAAGCACTTCGTCATGTTTCTCGTATCCCTCTTTGCTTTCCTAATTGCTTTCTTAAGCTCGACCCTACATTCTCTGTACAACACCCATGCCACCTGCTGATTTATTCCCCTGCTGAAAGCTTCTCTTTTCCTTCACATTGTATCCTGAATATCTATGACCATCCATGGTTCTCTGGGCCAGTAATCCTTCCTATCACCCTCGAGGGAACCTAGAGGGAACATATCTCCACAGTAAGTAGACCTCCCAGTCTGCCTTATTTCACTAAAGTCTGCTCCACCCACTCCAGAACCATTTTTTTTTGCAGCTTGTCTCTTTCTTTCTCTGTAATAAGTTTAAATTGCACCATGTTGTGATCGCTATCACTAAAGTGCTCCTCCACCACCACCTCAACCACTTGTCTGGCTTCACTCCTCACGAGTTAGGTCCAGATCTGCTCTCCCCCATGTTGGCCTAAAACATCCTCCTGCACACGTTTCAAGAAATCCACTCCATCCAAATCCCTAACTCTGTGTCTATCCCAGTTAGTGTTGGGAAAGTTGAGATCACCAAGTAGAGTTTCCCTTTTGTTATTATTTTACACACCTCTGAGAAGTTTCACAAATGTGTTCCTCCACTTCCCATCAACTCTCTGAGGGTCTACAAGAAAGGCCTAGCAATGTGGTTGTCCCTTTTTTATTCCTAAACTTAATCAACAAAGCTCCATTTGATGCCCCTTCCAACATATCATTTCTCCTTAGTGCAGTAACTGATTCCTTACCTAATAATTAGGACTGCATTGAGGACAAACTTCTTCACCTAAAGGATCGTGAATCTCTGGAATTCTTTGTCCAATGAAGCAGTTGAGGCTACCTCAGCGAATGTCTTAAGAACATAAGAACCAGGAGCAGGAGTAGGCCATCCGGCCCATCGAGCCTGTTCTGCCATTCAATAAGATCATGGCTGATCTTTTCATAGGCTCAGCTCCATTTACCCATACTCTGAGCCTTGACAATATTCCGGGCTCTGTTTCCTTCACTTTTCAGGAAGAGAGTTCCAAAGACACTCAATCCTCATTCCATATAAGCACACCCTCTGTATGAAAACATTGTCCCTTAGATCCCTTTTATCTTTCTCCAATCACCTTAAATCTATGCCCTCTAGTTTTGGACTCCTCTACCCTGGGGAAAAGACTTTGAATATTTACCCTTACCACCCCCTCATGATTTTATAAATCTCTGTAAGGTCACCGCCTCAGCCTCCGATGCTCCAGGGAAAAAGCCCCATCTTATTCAGCCTCTTCCTATAACTCAAACATTCCAATTCCAGCAATATTCTTGTAAATCTTTTCTGAACTCTTTCAAGTTTAACACATCTTTCCTATAGCAGGGAGAGCAGAATTGAACGTGGTATTTTAAAAGTGGCCTGGCCGATGTCCTGTACAGCTACAACGTGACGTCCAAACTCTCAGACTCAATGCGTTGACCAATCAAGTCAAGCATATCAAATGCCTTCTTCACTACCCTGTCTACCTGTAATTCCACTTTCTAGAAACCATGCTTCTGCACCCCTAGGTCTTTTTGTTTGGCAACATTCCCCAGAGACCTACCATAACTGTATAAATCCTGCAAAGTTTGCCTTATACCCAGTGAAGACCTATCAGAATGTTGTATGTTTCCATCGATTCATTCCTCACTCTTCCAACTCCAGTAGATGCAGGCCTAGCCTGTTTATCCTTTCCTCATTAAGGCAACCTTTTTATTCCAGGTGTTAATCTGGTAAACCTGCTCTCAACTCCTTCCGACCCATTTATATCCTGCCTTAAATAAACTGTTCTGAAGAAAGGTCATTGAATTTGAGATGTTATCTCTGCTTTCTCTCCACAGATGCCGGTTGACCTACTGAGTTTCTCCAGCAATTTGTTTCCATTACAATCATGGCTGGTGTCATATTTGCCTCAACTCCACTTTCCCAGCCATACTCCATAACCCTGCAGTCCATTGCTAATTAAAAATCTGTTCATTTCCTAATTAAATTTACTCAATGTCCCAGCATCCACTGTCCTCTGGTGTACTGAATTCCACAGATTCACAACCTCATCTCTGTTTTAAATCTGCTCCCCTTATCCTAACACTGTGACTGCTCATTCTCAGTTACCCCACAAGGATAAACATCCACTCAATGTTTACTTGTAACTCCTCTTTATTATCTTATATACCTCATTAGATCTCCTCTCACTCTTCCAAACTCCAGAAAGTATGGGCCAGGTAATTTTGGAATATTATCACTTTGGGTCCACTATCTCAGCTGCCACTTCCTCTAAGACCCTCACCAATCCATGCCAAAATGCTTCCATTACACTGAAATTCTGTTATCCACAATACATTTTGAGACTTATCCACAAAATATTTTGAGATTTTATTACTTCCCCCAGCCATCCAAGTTTCCCTTTACACACAGCATGAGTTCCTTCCTCAAAGAACTCCAGTAGGTTGGTCAAACCTGATATTCCTTTCACAAAACCACGTTGACTCAGCCCAATTACCTTGAACTTATCCAAATGCTAACATATCCAACATATATGACATGTTAAACTAATTAGCAATTAATTTCCCCCTCCTTTTTTGAATGAAAATGTTATATCTTCTATTTTTGAATCTAATGGAACCATACTAAGTCAAAGGAATTTGGGAAAATAAGAACCAACATATGAACAATTTCATTAGCTATGGTTTGAAGTCCAGCAGGACCCAGGTACATTGGCAGGCCACAGCTCCATCAGTTTACTCAGTCCCATTTCTCTGGTGGATGTGATTTTCCTGAGTTCCATCCTTCCACTTCCTGATTTATCACTGCACCTGTGGTTAAGACTGATACAAATGATCTGTTTAATTTATCTGCCATCTCTTTATTTTTCATTATTAATTATCCAAGCTCATTTTCTATAGAACCAATGCTCACTTTGCCTTTTAAAAATAATTATAGAAACTACTGTATCTGTTCTTATGTTTTTGGCTACTTTCTCTCACATGCTAATTTTCATCTCATTTTTCCTTATGAATTTTTTTGCTATTTTAATACCCTGTTCAATTTTCTGAGCTGCCTTCTATCTTTGCACAGCTATATGCCTTTTGATTTAATACTATCTTTTAACATTTCTAGTTAACTACAGATGATGGGTCTGCTCCTTGGAATTTTTCTTATTCATCGGAATGTATATATTTTGTATTCTGTAATATCTTCATAATATATGTCACTGTCCACACTCTGTATTCGGTGCTAAGCCCTAACAATGCCACAGAGAAGAAAAAGAAGCAAGTCCTGCACTCCAGAGCCCAGCACCTGGACATACTGGGCCACTTGCCATAAGATTTTTATGGGTCAAAATTCAGCCTATTCAGTTACATGAGTATACAGGTCAGAAATTATTGATCCTGAGGACATCTTATCTCCTAATTGAGGGACAGTCTTTGATGATCTTGAAGGTAGTTAGAATATGTAAGAAGCGCTTGCGAAGTTTGTTGTTTCTGCAAAATCACAAGGCTGAGTCATGGGGGGGGGGTATGTTAAGCTAGATATACTTGCAGGCAGTTACAAGTAGCTGCATCTTGCTTCTGCAAAAATCGCAAGGTGGAATCCTGAGGGTATATTCCAAGAAATAACTAACTGAAAAGGGAGGTGGTCGACACCGGGGGGGGGGGGGGGGGGGGGGGGGTTGCACCCCACAGACAGATGTGGTAAGCCAATTAGATTAGCAGAAGTAAGAGGGGAGGACCAGGAGACTCAACTGAACTGTATAAATTGTAATGTTACCTCCTGATCTGGTGTGCCTCCTTTATGGTCACCCGGCTTGCAAGACCGTATGAATAAAGACTTCTTCAGAATTTGACTCGGACTGAAATTATTGAATAGTGAGCTTCGTTTCTCACAAATAATTAACTGAATAATGATCTGGAATGAAAAACATAGCATGGCTGTGAGGGAATGGTTTGAATCCCGTTCCCAGTAGGAATGGACCAACAGCAAAGACAGTTTCTAAAATACCAGGAATTGTCAATCACACCAGAGGTGCATGGGTCTGCAGCTGGAACATGGTATATGTTTGGGATTGTCAAGGGCTTGTTGCTGTCACAAATTGTTTCATCTGACCCAGGAATGCTGAATACCATCATGTACCCTTGAAACAGGAAAGCTCCATTCTGCACTGCTATCATCCCTCATCTTGAATCAAATTGAAAGTGTCAGTATATCTGTCCTTGCTAAGTTGCTTGAGTTCATGTTCTTTGATTGGGTGACCATGTGAATCCCATAGAGACTCTCTGGAAAATATGGCTAGAGTATCTAATTGTCATAAGAGTTTCTGTAAATAAAGTGCAAGTTCTGCATAGTTTTCCATAATTCTCTGATTTTCAATCTCAAAGATATATCTTTCGACAGCTCCCTTCCTGATTTGACACAAAACTGGGTTGGAATATAAGTTGTGAGAAGGGTCGTAGTTATGGGTATGTTCACTGAGCTGTGAAGTTGATTTGCAGACATTTTGTCCCCTGTCTAGGTGACATTGTCAGTACTTTGGAGCCTCCTGTGAAATGCTGCTGTACTGTGTTTTCTGGAATTTATTTGGTTCCGTTCCTGCTGCTTCCAGTTGCCTGTTCCGGTTGTTCATTGTGGTGGTCAGTATATTGGGCCAAGATCTATGTGCTTGTTAATGGAGTCCATGGATGAGTGCCATGCTTCTAGAAATTCTCTGGCTGTCCTCTGTTTGGTTTGTCCTGTGATCGTTATGGTGTACCAGCCAAATTTGTGATCCTTGTCACCTGTGTGTGTGTGGCTACTAGGGACAGCTGGTATGGATTTAGCGCAATGGGAATTTGTCAGGTTTCTGACTAGGATGGTGGGCTTTCCAATGAGGAGAAGTTGAGAAATTAGGGAAGCGTGCATGCCAGAAGCAGCAGTTGGTATAGCTAAAGGTGAGGTGTCAACCAGATGAAACCACAGACAGGATTACTTGCTTGCCAAACAACATCAGCAACAAGTGATAGAGAGCTAAACAATGCCACAGCCATCATCTCAGATCTAAGCTGTGCAATCCTGCCATGTCCAGTCGTGAATGATGGTGAATAATCAGGGTGTCAGATTTTGATTTCTGTGCTCCTGTGAAACACCTTGGACTGTGTTGCTGCATTAATATAGTTGTACAAGAGTGTGGTGTAGACATCTATGCAGAAAGGTGTAATGCTGTGGCATGTTAATGCCTGTTATTGAGATGATCAGGAATAAATGCTGCGCATACTGACTGCTGTCTGAAGGAAGGAGAGAAATGTTTGGAACTAAAAGTTGGTACCAACTCCAGACCTTATTTTTTTCAGCTACAGAACGTTTACACTGATTCTGACCTTCTTGCTGTACACGGCTTATCATCTGTCTCGGAAACCAATCAGCATTGTCAAGGTGAGAACCTCTTTAATTTTGGAGCATGATAAAAGTTGGATCATTTGCTTCTAAAATTGTTGCACATTTGGGACTACCAGTCTGTAAACTTTGTAAATTCAACTGAGTAAAATATATAATGAAAAATGTGCTTGTTTTGGTTTAAATATTGAAACTGCTGCTTTCAGACTTCAAAGCCCTGACATTTTGACACAACCATCAAAAGGGATTGGTGTACTGGGGAGGCCAGCCTGCAGTAGCTGTCATGGGATTCATGGCAGGATGGTACCTGTATCATTGTCCTGTTCATCCTCTGAATTTTTAATTTCAAACTAGGAGTCAGCACATACCAGAATTCCAAATGAACAGGCAGGACACTGACAGTGTTGGGTGGAAAGCAAATTGCTTCCCATTGTCAAAATGGCTTGACTTTGGTAAAGTAAGCGTCGCATTCTCAATTGCTCACTTTAACCCACAACTGCAAATGTGGACTAGCACTGAACATAAATTTCTGTCATAAAATCCCTAAATCTTACAAGATTAACAGGCAACTGGTCCATGATCCCCCGCCTTCTCTTTCAAAGCTATTCAATTTGTTCACTCACCTGCTGCCCCCTAAGGCACAGCATGGTTTCCTTAAACTATACAGTATATTCAAGTCGATGTATCACAGCTCAGGGTGTGCTGCGGGGCACAGGTCAGGGTGTGCTGCAGGGTACAGGTCAGGGTGTGCTGCGGGGCACAGGTCAGGGTGTGCTGCAGGGTACAGGTCAGGGTGTGCTGCAGGGTACAGGTCAGGGTGTGCTGCAGGGCACAGGTCAGGGTGTGCTGCAGGGCACAGCTCAGGGTGTGCTGCAGGGCACAGCTCAGGGTGTGCTGCAGGGTACAGCTCAGGGTGTGCTGCAGGGTACAGCTCAGAGTGTGCTGCAGGGTACAGCAATCCAGAGATTGGACATTCTACCTTTTCGTTTAGTTCCAAAGTGTTCCAAATCTTTCAGCAGAAACACTTTCCAGTCCCATCAATGCCATTGATCCCAATGTGGGTGATGAGAACATGATCCCTCCCCTCCCACTTCACGATCTTCTCCAATCCCAAGGAGATGTCCTTAACCCTGGCACTGGACAGGCAACACAGCCTTCGGAACTCTTGCTCACTCATTGCCACCTACTGCTTTTCATTTTCCTTGCACAACAGATCAGTTCGCTCATCTCATTCTGCAGGCCTCTCTCTCATCTCCAAAGTGTATAAGAACCTTGTAACTGTTGGTGATTGCAGGACAGGGGCTTCTCAAGTGCTGCTACCCAGTGGGTCCCCCTACCTGCCTCATGTACAATCTCACACCCTACCTTTGATCACAGACCATGTTTGTATTATCTGAGGTGATGTGACTGCTTCCTGCAGGAAAATATTCTGTTAAATTTATCCCTCTCTGATGTGGAGTAGTGCCTACAGTTCAGACTCCAGCCATGGAATTCTGATGCGAAATTGCTACAGTTTGTGAACTGTGGATCAACTCGGTGTCCGGCAACTCCCACATTCTGCACTTGCAACATATCACAACACATCTGCCACAGGAAACTATCGAGGCCAAAGGTTTGAAGACTTTCAAGACAGATGTTGATATACTTTTTGGACTAAAGGGACAAAGCAGGGCTAAAGCAGGGAACAGGGTATTGAATCGGGAATTAGCCATAATTATATCGAATGGCCGAGCAGGCTCAACGTTGCTATATTTCCATAACCTGCCAATTCTATAACCAGCTAACTCTATAACCAGCCAAGTTTATAACCATGTAACTCTATAACCAGCTAACTCTATAGTATCTATCAAAGTTATTAATATCTCTCTAGTATCCTTGCTTTTTACACTTGAAGAGTCCCGAGACTGAGCGCTGGATTCTAACTTTTTTTGTTTCCTTTTTACATTTATGCATTCATATCAATCTTGTCCCTAACAAACTATATGCAAGGAGAAGAGGGACAAAAAGACCACAGACCTGGACACACAGTGAAGACCTTGATTTTATCTGAGAGACTAGAACTACTCATCAATCCTCTTCTCCAATCAGATGCTTCATTGAGGCAAAGGCAACCAAAGATCTCTTTCCTTCCTCTTCATGAACTTGGTCAACTTTGTTCCTTCAGCATCTGACATCCATCCAGATCTTTGAAGATGGCCAGCTTTTCAGGACAAACAAAACCTTAGGAATGTCCATCCTGGATGCAATGGAAAGGATTCCAGTCAGGGAGCTGGACAAGAAAGAAAAATGACAGAAAATGCTGAAGCAAAACTTTACTGAAGCATGAAAACAAAATCCTAGAGAGGCTGGAAATCTGAAATAAAAGCAGAAAATACTGGAAATACAGAGCAGGTCAGGCAGTGTCTGTGAAGAAAGAATCTGAGATAATATTTCAGGCTGATGTTGGCCCTTCGTCAAAACTGATAATCTCTCAGTTTGGTGGCATATTAACACTGGTTCCCTCCATTGCCTGACCTGCTGAGTTGATTGAACAATACGTCACCCACACATCAACACTTCTGAGCAGAAGTAACTGGTCCAACAAAGTAGACATGGCACACCCACGTTACTTGCTGCTTACTCTGTTAGGAATACAAATGATAGACAGGGCTAAGCAAATCCATGACCAACAGATCATCTCAAAAGTTCTGCAGTCCTTCCACATCCAGTTTTGAATAGTAGTGAACAATTAAATGATTAGATAGATTAGATTCCATACAGTATGGAAACAGGCCATTCGGCCCAACAAGTCCACACTGACCCTCCGAAGAGTAACTCACCCAGACCCATTCCCCTTTCGTATATTCACCCCTGACACTATGGGCAATTTAGCATGGCCAATCCACCTAACCCGCACATCTTTGGATTGTGGGTGGAAACCGGAGCACCCAGAGGAAACCCACACAGACACTGGGAGAATGTGCAAACTCCACACAGACAGTCACCCAAGGCTGGGTCCCTGGCGCTGTGAGGCAGCTGTGCTAACCACTGAGCCCCGGTGCTGCCCAAAAATCCGGAAAGAATTTCCATCGTCCCCCTGGATGTACCAGCTGCAATTCATGGATGGAGGATAATTCATGGGCCGGGGCGGCTGTAGATAACTCCACGTTGCTCTTTGTGTGGCTCCAGCCTCCCATGGCAGGCGGCCATTCCGGAACATTCCATGTCTCCCAAAGAGAATGAAGAGGCGAGGATGAAGCCTCCCATCGGGCTACCTCCTGCCACTCTGCCACTGCCATCTTCACTGACTCGGTTCCCTCATATTGTCGCCACTGTATCCGCCTGGCCGCTGCACCTCTACCCACCTCATGATGCTGGAGAGTCGGAATGTCCTCCGCTCCGGGTCCCAGTCCCAGCTCGAACCGCTTGTCTATCGGGGTTGATTCAAAGCTCTTCTGCAACTGTAGCTGTGTATTACCGGCTGCTGACGTGAGTACACAGCCGCAGTAAATAATTCACTGGAGGAGGTGGCTAAATAAATACTCCCATCTTCAGTGTTGGAAGACCCCATCACATCATTGTAAGGCTGAAGTACTCACAGAAATGTTTAGTCAGAAGTGCTGAGAGGATGATTGATCTTGGCCTTTTCTAATGGTCCCTAGTATCACAGATACCAGTCTTCAGCCAATTCGATTCACTCCACGTGATAGCAAGGAACAGTTGAAGGCTCCGGATACTGCAAAGGATACCGGCCCTGACAACATTGTGCTCCCCTAGCCAACCTCTCCCAGTAAAGTTACAACACTGATATCTTGCCGACATTGTGGAAATATGTCATGTACACAAAAAGCAGGACAAATCCAACCTGGTCAGTTACCACCCCATCAGTCTACTCTCGACCATCAGTAAGGTGATAGAAGGTGTCATCAACGTTCTATCAAGCAACACCTGCTCAGCAATAACCTGCTCAGTGACACCCAGCTTGGGCCACACAGCTCCTGACCTCATTACAGCCTTGGGTCAAACATGGACAAAAGAGCTGAATCCCAGAGGGGAGGGGAGAGTGACAGCTCTAGACATCAAGTCCACATCTGACTGAGTGTGGCATCAAGGAGCCCGGGCAAAACTGGCATCAACAGGTATCAGGAGTAAATCTCCCTGCTGGCTGGAGTCATACCTGACACATAGAAAGTTTGTTATGTTTATTGGAGATCATTCATCTCAGCTGCAAGACATCTCTGCAGAAGTTCCTCAGGGTAGTGTCCTAGGTCCACCCATCTTCAGCTGCCTCATCAATGACCTTTTCTCATCATAAGGTCAGGAGTCAGGATGTTTGCAATCTGCAAATTGCACAAAGTTCAGCACCATTCCCGACTCCTGAGATACAGTCCATCTTCAATTGCAGCAAGATCTGGACAATGTCCAGGCTTAAGCTGACAAGTGGCAAGTAACAAGTGCCAGCCAATGACCATCACCAAAAAGAGGCAATCTAACCATCATTCCTTGACATTCTATGGCATTACCGTCATAAATCCTATATTATCAACATTCTTAGATTACCATTGACCAAAACTCAACTGGCCTCGCCATAATAATACTGTGGCTACAAGAGCAAGTCAGAGACTAGGATTGATGCAGGGGGTGACTCACCACCTGATGCCCCAAAGCCTCTCCACAAGTCTACAAGGTACAAACCAGGAGTTTGATGGAATACTCCCCACTTGCCTAGTTGGGGGCAACTCCAACAACACTCGAGAAGCTTGACACCATCCAGGATAAAGCAGCCAACTTGATTCACGCCACAACCACAAGTATTCACTTCCTCCACCACCACAGCAACAACAGAATCAGAGATAATATTTCAGGCTGATGTTGTTTCATCAAAACCAATAATCCCTCAGCTTGGTGACACATTAACACTGGTTCCCTCCACTGCCTGACCTGCTGAGTTGATTGAACAATACGTCATCTCCCACACATCAACACTTCTGAGCACAACTGGTCCAACAAGGTAGATGTGGCACACCCACATTACTTACTGCTTACACTGTTAGGAATGCAAGTGATAGACAGGGCTAAACAAGTCCACAAATCTATAAAATGCACTGAAGCAATTCATCAAGGCTCCTTCGACAACACTTTCCAAACCCAGTGGGACAGAGGTGGCAGATGCACAGGGACGTCACTATCTGCAAATTCCCCTCTGGAGCATAGTTTATTCTATCTTGGAGCCATATCACTATTCCTTCACCCATTGACGTTTACAACATTGTTGTTATATCAGTCTTGATTTGGTTTAACCATTGGTTGACTTTATATCAATTCTCTCTCCCCAGTCTCTGAGATTTTCCCAGTTGTTAGATGTAATTCTTTCTAAATGACTGGCGCTTACACTCTATAAGAGGAGCTCAGGAAAACTTAAACTGGGCTGCTATGGTTGTGCTTGGCAATAGGAATGATTGAATTGTCCTCTGTCCTTAATGCACTGTGCACCAACATTAATCCACTGTGCAGTGAGCTCTGACTCTAATCTCCGATGTGTTTCTTCACAGAGTGCCCTGCACATGAATTGTTCGTTAGCCAATGAAGTTGAACTGTACAGCTATAAAGAACATTTGATTCAGGCTAAACTACTGAGAAATACCTTCTCCAATGACACTTGGTGCAGCTGGGAGCCTTTTGGTGAGCGATTCCCCTGGAACTGCCTTGTAAAATAAAATGACCTAATATAATGTAATACAGCTGTGTGGAAGGAAGGGCAGAGGGATCCGTAGACAGGTTCACAGGGCATTAAAGTCCAAGGGTATAATGGCCTATGTATTTTATCATCTTGCAAAATATCCGTATTACAGAGGAGGAAGTGCTGGATGTCTTGAAATGCATAAAGGTGTATAAATCCCCAGGACCTGAACAGATGTACCCTAGAACTCTGGGAAGCTAGAGAAGTGATTGCTGGGCCTCTTACTGAGATATTTGTATCATCGATAGTCACAGGTGAGGTGCCGGAAGACTGGAGGTTGGCTAATGTGTTGCCACTGTTTAAGAAGGGTGGTAAGGACAAGCCAGGGAACTATAGACCAGTGAGCCTGATGTTGGTGGTGGGCAAGTTGTTGGAGGGAATCCTGAGGGACAGGATGTATATGTATTTGGAAAGGCAAAGGCTGATTAGGGATAGTCAACATGGCTTTATGCATGGAAATCATGTCTCACAAACTTGATTGAGTTTTTTTGAAGAAATAACAAAGAGGATTGACGAGAGCAGAGCGGTAGCTGGGATCTATATGGACTTCAGTAAGGCGTTCGACAAGGTTCCCCATGGGAGAATGATTAACAAGGTTAGATCTCATGGAATACAGGGAGAACTAGCCATTTGGATACAGAACTGGCTCAAAGGTAGAAGACAGAGGGTGGTGGTGGAGGGTTGTTTTTCAGACTGGAGGCCTGTGCCCAGTGGAGTGCCACAAGGATCGGTGCTGGGTCCTCTACTTTTCATCATTTATATAAATGTTTTGGATGCAAGCATAAGAGGTACAGTGAGTAAGTTTGCAGTTGACACCAAAATTGGAGGTGTAGTGGACAGGGAAGAAGGTTACCGCAGATTACAACAGGATATAGACCAGATGGGCCAATAGGCTGAGAAGTGGCAGATGGAGTTTAATTCAGATAAATGCGAGGTGCTGCATTTTGGGAAAGCAAATCTTAGCAGGACTTATACACTTAATGGGAAGGTCCTAGAGAGTGTTACTGAACAAAGAGATCTTGGAGTGCAGGTTCATAGCTCCTTGAAAGTGGATTCGCAGGTAGATAGGATAGTGAAGAAGGCATTTGGTATGCTTTCCTTTATTGGTCAGAGTATTGGGTACAGGAGTTGGGAGGTCATGTTGCGGCTGTACAGGACATTGCTTAGGCCACTGTTATTATATTGTGTGCAATTCTGGTCTCTTTCCTGTTGGAAAGATGTTGTGAAACTTGAAAGTGTTCAGAAAAACTTTACAAGAATGTTGCCAGGGTTGGAGGATTTGAGCTACAGGGAGAGGCTGAACTGGCTGGGGCTGTTTTCCCTGGACCGCCGGAGGCTGAGGGGTGACCTTATAGAGGTTTACAAAATTATGAGGGGCATGGATAGGATAAATAGACAAAATCTTTTCCCTGGGGTCGGGGAGACCAGAACTGGAGGGCATAGGTTTAGGATGAGGGGGAAAGATATAAGAGAGACCTAAGGGGCAACCTTTTCGCTCAGAGGGTGGTACGTGTATGGAATGAGCTGCCAGAGGATGTGGTGGAGGCTGGTACAATTGCAACATTTAAAAGGCATTTGGATGGGTATATGAATAGGAAGGGTTTGGAGGGATATGGGCCGGGTGCTGGCAGGTGGGTCTAGATTGGGTTGGGATATCTGGTCGGCATGGACAGGTTGGACCTCTGTACATCTCTGTGACTCTGTGCTCTCAGTAATGGTGCTGTGGAGTATTGGAGTTTATACTTGCGAAGAATTTGAAGATTTCAGGAGGGAACAGCACAGAATCACTGGGACACTGCCTGCTACGAGGAAATATAACCAAAGTAGAACTTCACTTTTTCTTAAAAACCATGCAGATCACAGAAATAACACAATTTGTTATTGCGCCAGAGAGGTAGAAACAAATTGTTTTCAGGAATTAAGAGGTATAAAGCAAGGGGCCAGAGATTCATGATTAAAGAGAGTTAGAAAAGAGCGCAGGAGAAATTCTTCATACAGTTAGTGTGTAGAATTTGCATCAAAGATGTATTTTGTATTTATTCATGGGATGTGGTTCTCGAAAAGACAATAGTAAACCAGATGGGTTTTCACAATTGAGGCAGCGATGGTCACTATCAGGCAAGCATTTTATTCCAGAAATTTGTTTTATTGAATTTAACTTTCACTGCCGGCCGTGGAGGGATTTGTACCTGGTTCCTCAGGGCATTAGCCTAAGGTTCTGAATTACTACTCCACACTATCAATCTACCACCAACTCCCCTTCACCTGAGCGAGAACCTGGAGAATAGATTGACTATTGTTGGTTTTTGGCATCACTTTTTAACTGGGTCTTAGTTGTTTTTTTTATTTATTAATTTGTGGAAAGTAGGTGTGACTGCTGTGCCAGCATTTATTGCCCAGCCCTAGTTGCCCTTTGGGAAGGTGGGGGTGAGCTGCCTTCTTGAACTGCTGCAGTCCACCTGCAGTGGATTAGCTCTCAACACCATCATGGAGCTGTGTAAAGCTGTGACCAGCGGAATGTCAAAAAGCTCACTGTTGGCATCTCAGTTATTTTCAGTTTATAGAATAATAGAACAGTAATTTATTGTCACTTGTATCTTTAAAGTGTTCAAGTCACCATACTCCAGCGCCTATGACAGTTAAAACGGTTTCACAGCACTCCAGAGGTAGCGGCCAATTTATATCAGTGGAATGGTGCAAAGGCCAAAGGATGATTGCTAAATGAGTTGATGACACCAAGCCAGTTAAGAACGTAAATTAGAAACTACAGAAATGATACAGCACAGAAGGGGCCCATTCAGCCTCTCTCATCCATGTGACCCAAGGACACCCAGATGCCTTTGCTAACCCACCTTCCAGTACACCACCCACAGTCCTGCAACGTAAGGTGCAGACCCAGGAATGTTTACAAGAGTTTCGGTGTCTGCGTCCAGCACCAACTCAGGCAACGAATTCCAGACACTCACCACCCTCTGTGTAAAAATGGGTTTTCCTCATGTCCCCTTTAATCCTTATATTAGTTAGCTTGAATCTGTGACCCCAGGTTTTGGAAACAAAAGTAAATGCTGATTATTTATTGGAGCAGAGTTCTTGCATGCTCCTCATGTAAGATAATAATCGATCCACAAAGCACAACTTTCAATATAAGCAAAATCTCATGATAGGGAACCATGTGAAAAGATCACAAATCTTTAAGCGATATTTCTCAAACAGAAATATTCCCTGATGGAATGTTGGTTTCAATGGTTTGACTGTCAAACATATTTGCCATAGTTGCTGTTTTACTGATAGTACAGGAAGGTGGTAAATAGCTATGGGGAGTGATGTCACTCACTACTGGTGTGAAGTTAGCAGCTGGTTGACTGGCTGACCTCTTGACTAAAGACCTTTGGGAGAATCGAGTCAAAGAGCTGTACAGCACGGAAACAGACCCTTCGGTCCAACTCATCCATGCTTACCAGATATCCTTGAGAAATCTAGTCCCATTTGCCAGCATTTGGCCCATATCCCTCTAAACTCTTCCGTTCATATTTCCATCCAGATACCTTTTAAATGTTCCAGCCTTCACCACATCCTCTGGCAGCTCATTCCTTACACCCTCTGCGTGAGAAAGTTGCCCCTTGGGTCCCTTTTAAATCTTTCCCCTCAACGTAAACCTATGCCCTCTAGATTTTGACGCTCCCAACCCAGGGAAAAGACTTTGCCTATTTATCCTATCCATGTCCCTCACACTTTTATAAACCTCTATAAGATCACCCCTCAACCTCTGACCCTCCAGGGAAAATAGCCCCAGTCTGTTCAGCCTTTCCCTAGTGCTCAAACCCTCTAACCCTGACAATATCCTTGTACATCGTTTCCAAAAACTTTCAAGTTTCACCCCATCCTTGCTATAGCAGGGAGATCAGAATTGCATTATGCACTTCAAAAGTGGCCTAATCAATGTCCTGTACAGCCACTACATGACCTCCCAACTCCTAAATTCAATGCTCTGACCAATAAAGGAAAGCATACCAAACACCTTCTTCACTATCCTATCCACCTGCAACTCCACTTTCAAGGAGCTATGAACTTGCACTCCAAGGTCTCTTTGTTCAGCAGCACTCCCCAGGACCTTACCGTTAAGTGTATAAGTCCTGCTGTGATTTGCCATTCAAGAAGATGCAGCTCCTCACATTTATGTGAATTAAATTCCTCAGCCCATTGGCCCATCTGATCAAAATCCCATTGTATTCTGAGGTAATCTTCCTCGCTGTCCACTGCACTTCCAATTTTGATGCCATCAGCAAATTACTAACTATACCTCCTATGTTCATATCCAAATCATTTACATAAATGACAAAAAGCAGTGGACCCAGCACCAATCCTGAAAAACAGTCTGAAAAACATCCCTCCATCACCACCCTCTGTATCCAAATGGCAAGTTCTCCCTGTATTCCGTGTAAGTTAACCTTGCTAACCAGTCTCCCCTGGGGAACCTTGTCGAACGCATTAGTGAAGTCCATATCAATCCCGTCCATATAGATGAATGGCACAATTTCTTATTTAAAACTTTGCCAAGTTATTCTGTGATTTTATTGTTCCTGGTTTGAATTGTAATTGTTATATCTGTTGTTAAACTGGACTGTAGATAAAAGTAACTACAAGCAGCTACTGGGAGCCCTGGATTACTCATTCCTGTGTGCGTATGCTGTTGGAATGTATGTCAGGTAAGAGCTTTAGAATTCTTTACACAGTAGTGAATAAGACGCGATAAAGCAGAAATTGCATGTTTAATGTTGAGAATATAGCCACTGTTTGCCAGCAGCAGTTTCCAGTTTTTTGGACAAGTAGTACAGGACATGAATGCACCATCTGACAACATAATGGAGCCAGGTTCAATGGAAGCCAGTTGGGGTTGGATAATTATGTGAAAATTTTTAAAAAGTGCAGGGCTATGAGGAAAAGCATTGGAGTGGGCCAAGCTGAGGTGACCTCATTCTGAAGCAAGGTGGTGGAATGGCAAATCAGATGCTAATCTTGACTAATGCTAGAATTATTCACAGAATGCAACATTACATGTATCGCCCCACCCCCTAACTAAGTGTTTCAGAAATCTCTCTTTATCTCCTTTTAATAACAAACTAACTGAGAGACTTGCATTGGAACCAAATACTGAATTTTAAAAGACACTTAGACTTGAATTCTAGTGTCATTATGTGTGTTCAATGTAGGAATAATTTTGTGGTGCAGGTAGTGTCCCTACCTCTGGATTAGAAGATCAAACTCCAAATTCTACCCGCCAGGCTTTGATGGTCCTGGAGCATATCCAAACTTTAATTAAACTAAAATACAGAAGCTCCGTATGCAATCAGGGCAGTTCACCGGTGTATCCTTGACCTGGTGAACAGCATGAACAGGCGAGTTGCTGTTGCACACCGTTGATAGAAAGCAAATGTGTTCCTTCTGTTTTATAGAACATAGAACATAGAAGGATACAGCGCAGTACAGGCCCTTCGGCCCTCGATGTTGCGCCGACCGAATCCTACCTAACCTATACTAGCCCAATAACTTCCAAATGCCTATCCAATGCCCGCTTAAATGACCATAAAGAAGGAGAGTTCACCACTGATACGGGCAGGGCATTCCATGAACTCACAACCCGCTGTGTGAAGAATCTACCCCTAACATCTGTCCTATACCTACCACCCCTTAATTTAAAGCTATGTCCCCTAGTAACACCTGACTCCATTAGCGGTAAAAGGTTCTTAGTATCTACCCTATCTAAACCCCTAATCATCTTTGTTCCTTTCTTTGATTCTACATTGGGTTCTCAATGTCTGCAGTGGTCTATTCCACAACCTTCCAAGAAGCCAGGCAGCGAAGGATGGATCTGGAACCCATCTTCTCACATTTGTAGATGTTCCTCCTCTCCTCCACATCAGTCTCAACCTGCAGCCAATGCCCCCCCTCCCCCACCGTGTCAGTTTCCATCTGGAGGTAATGCCCTTGTGTTAGTCTTCCATGCAGCGAATTCCAAACACTCACCACCCTCTGTGTGAAAGCATTTTCCTCATGTGTGCTCTAATCCTTCTGCCACTTCGATTGAATCTGTGATTCTGGTTTTTGAATTCTCTGCCAAGGGAAACAGTTACTCTGGTCTACTCTATTTCTACCCCTCGCAATGTTGTATCCCTCAATCATGTCACCCCTCAGCTTTCTCTGTTCCGAGAAAAATAGCTCCAACCTCTCCATTCTCTCCCTGTAGCTACAATTCTCCAGCCCTGGCAACATTCCAGTAAATCTCCAGAGTAATTCCATCCTTCCTGTAATGTGGTGACCAGACCCACACACAATACTCCAGCTGTGGCCTCCCTAATGTCTTGTACAGTGTCACCTTTATATCCCTACTTCTGTTTTCTGTATCTCTGCCAATGAAGCAGACCATTTCATTTGCCTTCTTTATAACATTATCTACCTGGATGGCTATCTTTAGAGGAGCTGTACACTTGCACACCAAGATCTCTCACTTCATCTATCCTTCAGAATATTCTCATTTATTGTGTTTCCCTTTTACTGTTTACCTCACAGTTATCAGATTTTATCTAATTTTGTAGCACCTCCCATTGGTTTAGCACTGAGTTATCCATTAGCAATCCTGTCCCATTCATCTCTGCCAAATCACTTCTTAGTTTTGGAAAATTCCACCCCCACCCCCCTCCCCCGCCACAAGTGTAAAATCTTTCCTCCTGATTTAGCTCTGTCCTTTTCCATAATGATATTAAACCTCATTGAATTGAGGTGGCTATCCCTGATATGGTCACTCTTAGATTAGATTAGATTCCCTACAGTGTGGAAACAGGCCCTTCGGCCCAACAAGTCCACACCGACCCTCCAAAGAGCAACCCACCCAAACCCCTTTTCCCTCTAACTAATGCACCTAACACTATGGACAATTTAGCATGGCCAATTCACCTAACCTGCACATCTTTGGACTGTGGGAGGAAACTGGAGCACCTGGAGGAAACCCACACAGACACGGGGAGAATGTGCAAACTCCACATGGACAGTCGCCTGAGCCTGGAATCGAACCGGGGACCCTGGTGCTGTGAGGCAGCAGTGCACATTGTCATTTTACCCACTTGTCTATCTTCCTGCCTCCGAACTAAATCAGAGTTGCATCTCATCTCTTTGGGGCTTGTCGTATATTGTTTTAAAAACATTTCCTGAGCGTAGTATATGAATGTTTCATCCTCAGTGCCCCTTATATTGTTTGTAACCCAGTTGATATTGAGGATAGTTAAAGTCTCCTGTTATTATTGCCCTCTTACTCCTACAGGCAGCAATGTGTCCATATGTGTGTTCCTCTATCTCCCTCTCATTATTTGGGGGACTGTAGTAGACAACTAGGAGAAAGTGAGGACTGCAGATGCTGGGGATCAGAGTCAAAAAGAGTGCTGCTAGAAAAGCACAGCCGGTCAGGCAGCATCCGAGGAGCAGGAGAGTTGACATTTCGGGCATAAGCTCTTCATCAGGAATGGGGGGGAAGGGGCTGAGAGATAAGTAGGATGGGGTGGGGCTGGGGAGGAAGGTAGCTGGGAAGGCGATAGGTAAATGAAGGTGGGGGATGATGGTGATAGATTGGAGTGGAGGGTGGAGTGGATAAGTAGGAAGGAAGATAAACAGGTCGAACAGTTCAAGACGGCGATGCCGAGTAACAGGATTGGACCTGGGATAAGGTGAGGAGAGGGGGGATGAGGAAACTGGTGAAATCCACATTGATGCCCCACCTTCATCTACCTATCGCCTTCCAAAATACCTTCCTCCCAAGCCCCACCCCCTCTGATTTATCTCCCAGCTGCCTTGGGCTCCAACCCCACATTCCTAATGAAGATCTTATGCCCGAAACATCGATTCTCCTGCTCCTCAGATGTTGCCTGACCTGCTGTGCTTTTCCAACACCATATCTTTTGACTTTGGGCCTGTAGTGTACTCCTAGTAGTCTGACTGTCCCTTTTTTATTTCTGAGCTCAACCTATAAAGCCTGATTTATTAACCTGCTTTGTATATCATCCCCTCTCACAACTGTAATTGATCCTTTAACCAATACTGCTCCCCTCCCCTCCTTTTTTATCACCCCCTTTACCCTGCCTGAGAACTCTCTATCCTGGATATTGAGCTGCCAGTTTTGTCTTTCCCTTAACCAAGCTTCTGTTATAGAGATGACATCAAGCTGCCATGTGTCTGTGTGGCCTTAGTCGATCTGTCTTGTCTGTAATATTCCTTGTCTGGAAGCTTAAACAGCTCAACCAAATAAATTTCCTTTGCTGGACACTTTTTAATCCTCACTTCTTTTCTCTTTCCAAGTTGTTAACTATTGTACATCATTAACTAATGTGTGTCTTCTGTTTTCTGATCTGAATCTTACCCATCTAAGCCCACACTTTGGTTCCCATCCCCCGTAATACTCGTTTAAAACATCACCAACGGAACTAACAAAATTGTTAATCTTGTGTACCATCAGCAGGTAATCAATTTCAAAGAGATATATGAGGCATTATTTTAAACCTGAGATCATTTGAGAATGAAAATCAGGCAGTTCTTCACAAATTGATCACTGCTCAGCATTGAACCCAATGTGGATGGGGTGAAACACTGAACTTGTAGTGATGTTCCAGCAATAGGGTCTTCTGGTTATAATCTGAGGAATCGCGTATTATACATGATTGAACATTTTCTTGTCTCTACAAACAGACATCTTTTCAGTTGCTAATTTCCTACTATGATTTGAAACCGTGGCCCCTTGTCCTGTACTTACAATTTACCTGAAAATAATATTCCTAGCAACTATTGGTTTATTCTGATGTAATACTGCTGTGCATAAATTGGCTGCATTGTTTCCAATGTAGAAGCTCATTGTGTGAAGCACTGTGTCATTTCTGAGAGGTGAGGTGAAGAGCTTTATCTTCCCATTTGCTCCAAATCCTTTCTCTCGCTCAGATCCAAATGACAGTTGTTTTCTTTTGTGGCAGTGGTATAATAGGAGAACGTTTATCTATTCGATTGTACCTCACTTTTGGGATGTTGAGCAGTGGTGTATTCACTGCATTATTTGGTCTGGGATACTTCTACAATATCCACAATTTACAGTACTACATACTTATTCAGGTGAGTAAACATTTCTTCATATTCTTTCAAAAGTAAGTGTTATGTGAAGGCAGCATGTTTTTAGAGTAGGCAACTGCAGGATCTATCGTTTGCTGAGTATTTCAGTCAGGGACAGAAATCATAGGCCCTGGTGCAGCCCCTGGGCCTGACCCCTCTCACTTTCCCTCCCCCTTCCCTTTTTTCTCTCTGTTTTTATCTCCCCTCACATCCTTCTTGTTTTCTTTCTCTCTCTCTCTCTCTCTCATCCCCTCTCTCATTCTATCCCTCTCATTTGTTCTCTTGCGCTCTGTCCCTCTCTCTCATTCCCTGCCCCCCCCATTTTGTTAAATTTGACCCGTGGGTGTTATTTAAAGCAGCACTGGGTGGGAATTGTCACTGATGATTTTAAGTATTAAATGTCACAGGAATATGTTTTTTGATTAGAGATTTTGTCAGCCTAGATTACAACACTGAGCACAGTCCTGCCCTACGTTCTCTGTCTAACTGAGTGCAAGGCACAGTAATGAATCACAGGCATTGATGTTAATGAAACTCTCGGGTTGATTTGATTTTTTAGATTGCTAACGGTTTTGTGCAGACCACTGGCTGGCCCAGTGTTGTGACCTGTATCGGAAACTGGTTTGGTAAAGGAAAGTAAGTAGATGATGGAGCATTTCAGAATGATCTTTTTCTGTTTTGTTTTGCTTGAGCTTTAAGCTGGTCTAATATACTTGCTGTGTCTCTTCCGACAGGAGAGGCCTGATCATGGGCATCTGGAATTCTCACACCTCTGTGGGGAATATCCTAGGATCCCTGATAGCTGGCTACTGGGTGTCCAGCTGCTGGGGAATGTCCTTTGTGGTGCCAGGCATCATTGTCGCTTCGATGGGAGTAGTTTGTTTTCTGTTCCTAATTGAACGTAAGTATGTCAAAAACTGTACAAGTTTAACATGATAATCAGTTTAAAGAATTCTATCAATAGCAGGTAGGACCTGGTTGCAGTAACTGGTCCCCTCCTCTGGAGTGGAAAAAGTGAGGACTGCAGATGCTGGAGATCAGAGCTGAAAATGTGTTGCTGGAAAAGCACAGCAGGTCAGGCAGCATCCAAAGAGCAGGAGAATCGACGTTTCGGGCATGAGCCCGAAACGTCGATTCTCCTGCTCCTTGGATGCTGCCTGACCTGCTGTGCTTTTCCAGCAACACATTTTCAGCTCTGATCTCCAGCATCTGCAGTCCTCACTTTCTCCTAGAAGATTTTAACCTATTGCGAATCCTTTTGCAAAGATGCCTGCCTTGAAGAAGCTCTCTTCCTAGAAGGGCTCATGCCCGAAACGTCGATTCTCCTGCTCCTTGGATGCTGCCTGACCTGCTGTGCTTTTCCAGCAACACATTTTCAGCCCTCCTCTGGGGCCATGTAAACATTTTAATTGTTATAGCCGCCGGAGTATGGCGACTTAAACAGTTTTCACTGCATTTTTTGTAAAAATACAAGTGACAGTAACTTACTATTCTTTTCTATTCTATTCTAATTCATATACAATCAACAGATTTCTGGCAAAGTTTTATCTTAATGATTTTGAAATTGCAAAATGTTCTTGTCAGGATGTGGACATTGCTGGCAAGGCCAGAATTTGTTGCCTGATTTAGTTTCTTGCAAAATAGACGATGGGACTGTCCTTCACCAGTGGGGGACTGTGGGCAGTGGGGAAGTGTAGGGCTGTCCTTCACCCACTGTGAGCTGTGCTGAATACGTCATATCATTTTGATACAGTGAGAGCACACCAAATAAGGACTCCACATTTCATTCCTGAAAAGAAATGAATAAATCAATTGCATTTTCACGCTCCTTAGTTGGACATGTGACTCCAGTCCCACAGCATTGTTTCGACTTTGAATTTCCCTCTGGGAATTAGAGAATGGGCAATAAATATTGGCACAGGCAGCAATGCCCTCATCCCATGAATAAACTAAAAAATGTACTTTGGGTGCATTCCAACCAAGGTTTTGTGTAATTCAAGCAGTCCTTCCACTCCATTGTATTGTGCTCCCGTAGGTATGAACACTCGAATCTATTAGCCTTTCTGATTGTTCACTGTATTTGTTAATAACATTTTAATGAACTACATATGGACAGTAGATTTTCAAGTCAAATCACATGAGAACCCCCAAGAATCTTGAGTCGAAAGAGTCTTCTGATCTGCACAGTGGCAACCAGGCAATATCAGAGCTGACAGTGGATAAAGTGAGTGAGATACCATTCCAGCATATGGAAAACATAGAAACACACAAGAGTTACAGTGCAGAGGAGATCATTTGGCCCATCATCTCTGTACCAGCTCTTCAAATGAACATCATTACCTACTTTCAATCTCCTGCCTTTTCCTATCCTCTTACATGTTATTTCTATTCAAATAACCATCCAATACCCTCATGAATACCTCAATTGAACCTGCCTCCACTGTATTTCCATTCCCTAACTACTCACTGTGTGAGAAAGGTATTTTTCTCATTATCACCTTTGCTTCTTATGCATATCACTGTAAACCTATTCCCTCTTGTTCCTGTTCCTTTACAAACAGGAGCAGCTTCTCCCTATCTTCCCTATCCAGCCCGTTTATGATCTTGGAAACCTCAATCTGGTCTGCTCTCAACCTTCTTCTCTCCACCAAGAAAGTTACAAATCACACGACACCAGGTTATAGTCCAGCAGGTTTATTTGAAAGTGCTACCTTAACAGTCCCATGTTGTTCAATCTATCTTCATCATTGAAGTTTCTCATCCCTTGAACCATCTTGTGAATCACTTCTGCACTCTCTCCAATCCATTCACACCTTTGCTGTAATGTGGCATCCACAGCATACACAACACTCAGCTGAGGCTGAACAAGGCTCTTGTACAATTACAACATCACCTCCCTGCTCTTGTACTGTACGACCCTGTGATAAAGCAGAGGTCACTGTGTGCTTTGTGACATGTATTTGCAAAGGTAAGGATTGATTAGGGATATGTAACAGCTTTGTGCGTGGGAAATCGTGTTTCACTAATTTGATTGAATTTTGTGAAGTAGTAACAAAGAGGATAGTTGAGGGCAGAACAGTGTACCTGATCTAAATGGACTTCAGTAAGGCGTTCGACAAGGCTTCTCATGGGAGACTGATTAGCAAGGTTAGATCACACGGAATACAGGGAGAACTAGCCATTTGGATACAGAACTGGCTTGAAGGTAGAAGACAGAGGTTGGTGGTGGAGGATTTTTTTTCAGACTGGAGGCCTGTGACCAGTGGAGTGCCGCAAGGATCGATGCTGGGTCCACTGTTTTGCATCATTTATATAAGTTTACCTAATTGCCCAAAGGACAGGTAAGAGTCAACCACATTGTTGTTGGTCTGGAGTCACAAATAGGCCAGATCAGGTAAGGATGGGCAGGATGCTGGAAGAACACAGCAAGCCAGGCAGCATCAGCAGGTGGAGAAGTCAACATTTCAGCGGTAACCCTTCTTCAGGACACCCGAAATATCAATTTCTCCACTTCCTGATGCTGCCTGGCTTGCTGTGTTCTTCCAGCCTCCTGCCTGTCCCTCCTGATGCTGCCTGGCTTGCTGTGTTCTTCCAGCCTCCTGCATGTCTGCTTTGGATTCCAGCATTTGCAGTTCTTTTGTCTCAGACCAGCTAATGATGGCAGATTTCCTTTCCGAAAGGATATTAGTCTCTTCTATTCAAGCCAGTTCATAGATTATTCTGCACTAGCTTCCAATGCTGACAGCAACTCAACTGTCCATCTCCTAATGCATTAACTTAGCTTTTTTCATTTTATGTTGATTTGGATGTGAACATAGGTATAGTTAATAAGTTTGCAAGTGACACCAAAATTGAAGGTGTAGTGGACAGTGAAGAAGGTTAACTAAGAGTACAATGGAATGTTGTTCAGATGGGCCAATGGGCTGAGGAGTGGCAGATGGAGTTTAGTTTAGATAAATGTGAGGTGCTGCATTTTGGAAAGGTACTGGGGAGTGTTGCTGAACAGTGAGACCTTGGGGTGCAGGTTCATAGTTCTGTTAAAGTGGAGTCATAGGTAGACAGGACATTTGGTATTCTTGCCTTTATTGGACAGTGCATTGAGTATAGGGGTTGAGAGGTCATGTTGCAGCTGTACAGGACATTGATTAGGCCATTGTTTGAATACTGCATGCAATTCTGGTCTCACTGCTATAGAAAGGATGTTGTGAAACATGAAAGGGTTCAGAAAAGATTTGCAAGGATGTTGCCAAGGTTGGAAGATCTGAGCTATAGGAAGATGCTGAATAGACTGGGGCTGTTTTCCCTGGAGCATCGGAGGCTGAGGAATGACCTTATAGAGGTTTATAAAATCATGAGGGGCATGGATAAGGTAAAATATACAAGATATTTTCTCCAGGGTAGGGTGAGTCCAAAACTAGAGGGCTAGAGGTGAGAGGGGAAAGGTTTAAAAGGGATCTGAGGGGTAACTTGTTCATGCAGAGGGTGGTGCATGTATGGAATGAGGTGCCAGAGGAAGTGGTGGAGGCTGGTACAATTGCAACATTTAAAAGGCATCTGGATGGGTATATGAATAGGAAGGGTTTGGAGGGATATGGGCCAGGTGCTGACAGGTGGGACTAGATTGGGTTGGGATATCTGGTCTGCATGGATGAGTTGGACCAAAGGATCTGTCTCCGTTCTGTATGTCTCTATGACTCTATAACTGCTCTCTCCAACTGTCCTGCTACCTTCAATGACCTAAGCACATATACAAGTAGGTCTCTCAGCCCTCCCTACACCATCCCCAATCAAACACTTACATAACATGCACAGCCTGGTGTTAGATAGAGTAAAACTCCCTCCACACTATCTCCCAGCACATTCACAGGACAGGGTCAGCGCCAGGTTAAATAAAGTAAAGCTTTCACTACACTGTCCCCATCAAACACTCCCAGGATGGGGACTGCATTAAGGATTTGTTTTACAACATGCCCATGTTCCTCCTTGTAACTAAATTGAGACTGACGCAAATAGACAAGGACAGTGCAGTCCTTTTGGTTTGAGCAGGAATCCAGGCTAAGTGGAAGTCCGAATCAACCACTGCTTGCTCAGTCTACTCTTACTGGTATTTTAACGTATTTGCAAATGTGTTGCTGGTCAAAGCACAGCAGGCCAGGCAGCATCTCAGGAATAGAGAATTCGACGTTTCGAGCATAAGCCCTCGAAGATTTTTCTCGAAGATTTTAACGTATTTCACCATTTACTAATGGGATATGGGCATCCCTGGTGACACCATCATGTATTGCCTATCAGGCAGTTAAGAGCCAACTCAATTGCTGTTGGTCTGGAGTTACATATAGGCCAGACCAGGTAAGGATGACAGATTTCCTTCCCGAAAGGACATTAGTCTCTTACATCTTAACCAGTACGTAGATTATTCTGCACTAGCTTCCAATGCTGACAGAAACTCACGAGTCCATCTCCTAATGCATTAACTTAGCATTTCTCATTTCTTTAGATCCACAGGATGTTAAATGCACTCTATCTCGAGCACGGGTAAGTAGTTGTTGTAAATTGAATCTTTGGAAAAAGACTTCTGTAAACTGTGAAGCATATATATTTTAGTGAATTAATGTAAAGGTTGGTTGCTTATGCCCAGGATATTAAATAGAAATCCCATTCATTCAGGAGAGGATATAACTTTCCCAAATGTCATTGGAAGTGCTACACGTAGCAGTTAGACCTTCTCTCACCTCAGTAAAAATGGAGCATAATAATGAGATGAAAATGTTTAAATGTTGAATTCTGCATTGGCTGAATTCTCCCATTCTAATCACACTTCCCAGCACCCAGTCTCACACCTTGCAGGTTGCAGTGTTTCAGGGACAGATCCAGATTCCTTCTAAATGAGTTGAAAGCTTACACCTCACCCACCAACTGGACAGTTCCTGATGGACTTTGTTTCAGTAAGGAGTTTAATAAGGTTCGGCAAGGTAGGCTATTGCACAAAATTCGTAGGCATTGGATTGAGGGTGATTTAGCGATTTAGATCAGAAATTAGCTAGCTGAAAGAAGACAGAGGGTGGTGGTTGATGGGAAATGTTCATGCTGGAGTTCAGTTACCAGTGGTGTCCCGCAAGGATCTGTTATTGGGGCTGTTTGTCTTTTTTATAAATGACCTCGGTTCGGGTGTAGAAGGATGCGTTAGTAAATTTATTGATGACACAGTGGAGATGTGGATAGTGCTGAAGGATATTGCAGGTTACAGAGATGACATTGACAAGCTGTGGAGCTGGGCTGACAGGTGGCAAATAGAATTTATAACATAGAACAATTCACAGAACAGACCCTTCAGTCCTCGATGTTGCCCCGACCTGTAAACTAATCTAAGTCCATCCCCCGACATGATCCCATGATCATCCATGTTCTTATCCAAGGATTGTTTAAATCTCCCTAATGTGGCTGAGTTGACTACATTAGCAGGTAGGGCATTCCACGCCCTTACCACTCTCTGAGTAAAGAACCTACCTCTGACATCTGTCTTAAACTATCACCTCTCAATTTGTAGCCATGCCCCCTCGTACAAGCCAACGCCATCATCCTAGGAAGAAGACTGTCATTGTCTACTCTATCTAATCCTCTACCTTGTTCTCTCCAATGAGAACAGACCCAAGTCTCTCAGCCTTTCCTCATAAGACCTTCCGTCCAGACCAGGCAACATCCTGGTAAATCTCCTCTGCATCTTTTCCAATGCTTCTACATCCTTCCTGTAATGGGGCGACCAGAACTGTACACAATATTCTAAATGTGTAGCATTTTTGTACAGCTGCAGCATGACATCACGGCTCCAGAACTCAATCCCGCTACCAATAAAACCTAACGCACCATATGCCTTCATAACAGCACTATCAAGCTGGATGGCAACTTTCAGGGATCTATGTACCTGGACACAACGATCCCTCTGCATATCCACACTACCAAGAATCTTTCCGTTGACCCAGTACTCTGCCTTCCTGTTATTCTTCCCAAAGTGAATCACCTCAATTTGCCACCTCTCAGCCCTATTCTGAGTTTAAACAAGTCCCCCCGCAACCTGTAACATTCTTCCACACTATCCACCACTCCACCAAGATTAGATTACTTACATTAGATTAGATTAGATTAGATTAGATTAGATTACTTACAGTGTGGAAACAGGCCCTTCGGCCCAACAAGTCCACACTGACCCGTTGAAGCGCAACCCACCCATACCCCTACATATACCCCTTACCTAACACTACGGGCAATTTAGCATGGCCAATTCACCTGACCCGCACATCTTTGGACTGTGGGAGGAAACCAGAGCACCCGGAGGAAACCCACGCAGACACAGGGAGAATGTGCAAACTCCACACAGTCAGTCGCCTGAGTCGGGAATTGAACCCGGGTCTCAGGCGCTGTGAGGCATCAGTGCTAACCACTGTGCCACCATGCTGCCCCAACTTTAGTGTCATCTGCAAACTAATTGACCCATCTATCTATGCCTATATCCAAGTCATTTATAAAAATGACAAACAGCAGTGGTGCCAAAACAGATCCTTGTGGCACACTACTAGTAATCGGACTGCAGGCTGAATATTTTCCACCAACCACCACTCGCTGCCTTCTTACAGAAAACCAGTTTCTAATCCAAACCTCCAAAAGTATAATGTGGAAAAGTGTGCGGTGATTCATTTTGGAAGGAGCAACAGGAATAAAGAGCATTGGGCTAGTGGTAAGATTCTTGGTAATATAGATGAGCAGAGAGATCTCGGTGTCCATGTACATAGATCTATGAAAGTTGCCACCCAGGTTGATAGAGTTGTTAAGAAGGCGTATGTTGTGTTAGCTTTTATTGGTAGAGGGATTGAGTTTTGGAGCCACAGTCATGCTGCAGCTGTACAAAACTCTGGTGTGGCTGCACTCGAAGTATTGCGTCCAGTTCTGGTCACCACATTATAGGAAGGATGTGGAAGCTTTGGAAAGGGTGCAGAGGAGTTTTACTAGGATGTTGCCCGGTATGGAGGGAAGGTGTCATGAGGGAAGGCTGAGGGATTTGAGGTTGATTTTGTTAGAGAGAAGAAAGTTGAGAGGTGACTTAATTGAGACAAATAAGATAATCAGGTTAGAAAGCCTTTTTCCTCAGATGGCAATGGTTAGCATGAGGGACAGAGCTTTAAATTGAGGGGTGAAAGCTATAGAGCAAATGTCAGAGGTAGTTTTTTTACTCAGAGAGTAGTAGGTGTGTGGAACACACTGCCTGCAGCAGCAGTAGACTCACCAACTTTAAGGGCATTTAAATGGATGAAAATGAATAGTGTAGGTTAGATAGGCTTCAGGTTGGTTCCACAGGTCAGAGCAACATTGAGGGCCGAAGGGTCTGTACTGCACTGGAATGTTCTGTGTGCTATGTTCTATCATAGGGTCTTAAAAGAAGTGATTGCTGAGATCATGGATGCATTGGTTTTTATTTTCCAAAATTCCCAAGGTTCTGGAATGATCCGTGCAGATTGAGCAATACCAATAGCAAATGGAACTCTGCTGTTTCAGAATGGAAGGAGTTAGAAAGCTGCAAGCACTAGGCTAATCAGTTGAACAGTAAGTAAAAAATGAGGTCTGCAGATGCTGGAGATCACAGCTGCAAATGTGTTGCTGGTCAAAGCACAGCAGGCCAGGCAGCATCTCAGGAATAGAGAGTTCGACGTTTCGAGCATAAGCCCTTCATCAGGAATAAGAGAGAGAGCCAAGCAGGCTAAGATAAAAGGTAGGGAGGAGGGACTAGGGGGAGGGGTGATGGAGGTGGGATAGGTGGAAGGAGGTCAAGGTGAGGCTGATAGGCCGGAGTGGGGTGGGGGCGGAGAGGTCAGGAAGAGGATTGCAATACAGGTTGTCCTGGTTGGGTCCAAATTTTGTTGGTTATACAGGTTGTCCTGGTTGGGTCCAAAATCAGTTGAACATCTTAGATAAAATGAACTAGCACTCAAGGATGCATGAACCCTGGGCCATGCATAATTCATAACAGACCTCAAAATGTGACTCATATCCTTCGACCAACAAGCAGGCTACCCATTGATTTCATAACATCAGGGACAACATGTTAGCCTGATTCGAAGATTAGCTCACTAAAGGGAAACAGAGAGTTGGCAAAAATGGGCCATTTTTGGCTTGACAGTCAAAATGACTGGTGTGCCAAAGGATCAACTATTTACAACTTATACTAATGATTCGGATAGGAGGACTGAACTTATAGTTGGTACATTTGCTGACAACATAATGTTTGGTTGGTAAAGTAATATGTGAAGGAGACTTAAGTCTGTAAGGGAATATAGATCAGGAGAATACATAGAACATAGAACATAGAAGGATACAGCGCAGTACAGGCCCTTCGGCCCTCGATGTTGCGCCGACCGAATCCTACCTAACCTATACTAGCCCAATAACTTCCAAATGCCTATCCAATGCCCGCTTAAATGACCATAAAGAAGGAGAGTTCACCACTGATACGGGCAGGGCATTCCATGAACTCACAACCCGCTGTGTGAAGAATCTACCCCTAACATCTGTCCTATACCTACCACCCCTTAATTTAAAGCTATGTCCCCTAGTAACACCTGACTCCATTAGCGGTAAAAGGTTCTTGGTATCTACCCTATCTAAACCCCTAATCATCTTATACACTTCTATCAGATCTCCCCTAAACCTTCTCTTCTCCAATGAGAACAGCCCCAAGTGCCTCAGCCTTTCCTCATAAGATTTTCCTACCATTCCAGGCAACATCCTGGTAAACCTCCTCTGCACTCGTTCTAAAGCTTCCACATCCTTCCTATAGTATGGCGACCAAAACTGCACACAATACTCCAGATGAGGCCTCACCAGAGTCCTATACAACTGCAACATGACCTCAGGACTCCGGAACTCAATTCCTCTGCCAATAAAGCCCAGTACACCATATGCCTTCCTCACAGCACTATTTACCTGGATGGCAACTTTCAGAGATCTGTGCACATAGACACCAAGATCCCTCTGCTCATCCACACTACCAAGTAGCCTACCATTAGCCCAGTAATCCATCATCTTGTTATTCCTACCAAAGTGAACGACTTCGCACTTAGCTACATTGAATTCCATTTGCCACATTTCCGCCCAGCTCTGCAACTTATCTATATCCCGCTGTAACCTACCACTTCCTTCCTCACTATCCACAACTCCACCGACTTTTGTGTCATCCGCAAACTTGCTCACCCAGCTTTCAAGTTCTTCCTCTAGATCATTTATAAAGATAACAAAAAGCAATGGTCCCAAAACAGATCCTTGTGGTACACCGCTAGTAACTGCGCTCCAAGATGAACATAATCCATCAACTACTACCCTCTGTCTCCTTCCAGCCAGCCAATTCCTAATCCAAACCTCTAATGTATCCTCAATGCCATACCTCCGAAGTTTTAGCATTAGCCTACCATGGGGAACCTTATCGAACGCCTTACTAAAATCCATATACACAACATCTACTGCTTTACCCTCATCCACTTCCTTAGTCACCTTCTCAAAGAACTCAATAAGGTTTGTGAGGCACGACCTGCCCTTCACAAAACCATGCTGGCTATCCCTGATCACGTTGTTCCTACACAGATGTTCATAAATCTTATCCCTTACCATTCTCTCTAAGACTTTGCCCACCACTGAAGTCAGACTCACTGGCCTATAGTTACTAGGGCTATCCCTACTCCCTTTCTTGAACAATGGGACCACATTCGCTATCCTCCAGTCCTCTGGTACTATTCCCGTAGACAATGACGACATAAAAATCCAGGCCAATGGCTCTGCTATCTCCTCCCTAGCTTCCCATAGGATCCTGGGGTAAATGCCATCAGGCCCAGGAGACTTATCTATATTCATCCTTTCCAATATTCCCAAAACCTCCTCCCTGCATATTTCCAGGGCATCCATTCTAATTATTTGTGATTCCATATTCACATCAGCAACAGTGTCCTGTTCCTGAGTGAATACTGATGAAAAGTACTGATTTAATGTCTCTCCAATCTCCTCCGCCTCCACACACAACTTCCCACTACTATCCTTGACTAGACCGATACCTACCCTAGTCATCCTTTTATTCTTGACATACCTATAGAAAGCCTTTGGGTTTTCCCTAATCCTACCAGCTAAAGACTTTTCATGTCCCCTTCTCGCTTCTCTTAGCTCCCTCTTTAGCTCCTTGGCAATACGTTGGCAAAAATTTAGCAGATGGTGTATAATGTGGGAAATGTGAGCATAGCAATTTTGATAGGAATACTAACAAAGCAGGACATTATTTAAACTGGTGAGAAATTCAAAGCTCTGAGGTACAGAGCAATCTGTGTATCTTGGAATGTGAATCTCAAAAAGTTGGAATGCTGGTGCAGCAAATCATTTGTAGGCAAATGGATGTGTTATTTTTGAAGAGTGCGGTTGTTTTAAATGTTTAGGGATCTCATTGTGGAGTAGAATTATCCCTACCTCTGGGCCAGAAAGTCTAGGTTCAAGATCCATTTGCTTGAAGGTGTGCTATAAAGTATACAATCGGTTTGTAGAAAGAGGAATGGAACAGAACAATCAGGATGCTTTATTAAATTTGCATGGGACGTTGGGGAGGCCTCATACAGAGTACAATTTTGACTTCTTTGTTAAGAAAGGATCTAATTGCATTAAAAGTAACAAAGAATGTTCACTTGATTGATTGATTGAGTGGATGAGAAGGTTATCTCTTGAGGAAGAGCTGAGTCTGTATTAATTGCAGTTTAATAGAATGAGAGGTGATCTTATTGAAGCATATCTGATTCTGAGGGGATTTGACAGAATGGACATTGATAGAATGTGGGAGAGACTGGGAAGAATTAAGAGATACAGTTTAAAGATTAGACATCTCCCAGTTAAGATGGAGATAAGGAGAACTATTTTCTTAGGATTGCAGGTCTTTGGAACTCTCTTCCTAGAGAGAAGTGGAGGTGGCTCTTTGAATATTTTAAGAGTGATGTAGATCATTTCTTGACTAACAAGGGTGTTTAAGTTTATTGGGGTAGATGAGAATGTGGAGTCAAGGCCCACATCTGATCAACCAGGACCGTGTTACTAGTCCTGCTCCTAGTTCACATGTTTGTACATATGTAGGTTGCTATGGTCACCATTACTGAGACTAGCTTTATATTCCAGGTTCATTTGTTGAATTTAAATTCCACATGGATGGGTAAGGAATCAAGAGTTATGGGGAAATACAACAATGTGGAGTTGAGGATTATTAGATCAGCCATGATCTCAATGAATGGTAGAGCGGATTCAATGGGTTGAGGAGCCTGTTTCTCTTCCTTTGTTTTATAACCTGTATCCCAAAGCATTATCCTGGGCCTCTGCTTTGGTAATTCACTGACATTACTTGTTATACTACCATCTCCCTGTACTAATTAGTGCAACCTACAATTGGTTTCACATCACCTTGATCTCCTAACTCCTAAGAATGAAGTGCTGTGATTCTCTGAAATTGTTGTAACTTATATCATCATATATAAAACAGGTACAAAATGACAGTAAAGAGCATTTGGTCCCTCAAACCCCAATCCCACCCACTGTCTCATTAACCAAGAGGGCTGCACAATCCCCAGGAAGGAGCAAAGACAGAATTTTTCTAAAATTCCAAAGTGATCAGATAAGATCCAGGGAACCACACTAACTGGGTGACTTAACTCAAATGTGAACCACAGCATCGATATGCAAATATTCCAGATTCTCTCAGCACATTGTGCAGCAAATATGACCTCATTATTATTACAGCACAGGATAAACCCCTCTGCTACTTTATACCCAACACACCATAATCTGGTACATTTTGAGAGGCAAAGAACTATCTCAGAGGTCACTATTTAAAGTAACAATTTTATTCTTTAAGAACAAAGGAGAACAATAGACAACTATTTACAACTACTTTCTCTTAAACCTATCTTTTACCACCCAATCTAGAATACTGGTCCACTAAAAAAAAATTAAAATTTACAAAAAAAAATCACATTTCAAAACCAATCAGCTTTGCCGATTCACCTTTGTAGATTTTCAGAGAACAAAGAAAATTTACAGGCCAGGACCAGGCCCTTCGGCCCTCCAAGCCTGAGCCGATCCAAATGTACTGTCTAAACCTATCTGTCAATTCCTAAGCATCTGTATCCCTCTGCTCCCCACCTACTCATGCATCTGTCTAGACCCATCTTAAATAAATCTACCATGCCTGCCTCTACCACCTCTGCTGGCAACGCATTCCAGACACCCACTCCCCTCTGTGTGAAGTACTTGCCGTGTGTATCCCCCTTAAACTTTCTACCTCTCACCTTGAAAGTGTGACCTCTCGTTATTGAATCCTTCACCCTGGGGAAAAGCTTGTCTCTATCCACCCTGTCTATACCCTTCATGATTTTGTAAACCTCAATCAGGTCCCCCCCCAATCTCCTTTTTTCTAATGAAAATAAATCTAATCTACTCAACCTCTCTTCATAGCTAGCACCTTCCATACCAGGCAACATCCTCGTAAACCTTCTCTGCACCCTCTCCAAAACGTCCACATCCTTTTGGTAATGTGGCGACCAGAACTGTATGCGGTATTCTAAATGCAGCCGAACCAATGTCTTGTACAATTTAACATGACCTGCCAGCTCTTATACTCAATACCCCGTCCGATGAAGGCAACCATTCTATATACCTTCTTGACCACTCTATCCACCTGTGCAGCAACCTTCAGAGTACAATGGACCTGAACTCCCAGATCTCTCTGCCCATCAACTTTTCCCAAGGCTCTTCTGTTGATTGTATAATTTGCTCTTGAATTAGTCTTGCCTAAATGCATCACCTCGTATTTGTCTGGATTGAAATCCATCTGCCACTTTTCTAGGTCGGCTTTTCTTTGGTCTTCTGCTGCACAAATTTCCTTATGGACAGGTACTTGTTGGTTTTCTTGCAGTTCTCCTCCTGACTGTTCAACATGTCCAGTCTTATACCCCAAAACATCAGATCATTTCTTGATTTGATATCATCAAAACAACAAATTCAAATTTGATTGGATTTTGATCTCGGGGCATAATTTAAACTGATTGGGCAAATTTGAATTTGATTTTGTTCCATGGCAACACAGCACCAGCTATTTGTGTCAACCAAATATTACATTTTTAAGTTGTTCAACACACTCTGTGCTTTCGTCCTTGACAGCTTCCTCTCTCTCTTAAAGGTACAGTGCATACCTCCACTGTAATAACATTACACATGGTGGCGAATTGTCCCAGATACCAGGAGCTTGTTTACTGAGGGCTCAGGGATAGAAAGTTCATGTGATCCCTTGCATCTACACAAATGGGCTTTCTCTGGGCTATTAGGCTGAATTTAATGCCCTATTTATTAGAAATGCTTCAGTCAAAACTCCTGGAATTCCTTAATTTTGTCATAGATTCATAGAAGCTGGCCATTTGGCCCATCAAGTCAAACCTGCCCTTGAAGAGCATGCCACCCAGATCCACCCCTACCCTATAACCTTGCATTTCCCATGGCTAGTCCATTTAACCTGCATATCTTTGGATGGTGGGAAGAAACTGGAGAAGCTGGAGGAAACCCACTCAGACACCAGGAGAACATGCAAACTCTGCACAGACAGTTGCCCCAGTGTGAAATTGAACCCAGGTCCGTTGGGCTGTGAGGCAGCAGTGCTAACCACTGAGCCACAGTGTCACCCCTATTGGTTAAAATGCCCATGTATTCTTGTGGTGACTGATGCCTTAGGAACACATGGTGGCTCAGTGGTTAACACTGCTGCCTCACGGCACCAGGGCCCCAGGTTCGATTCCAGCCTCGGGCGACTGACTGTGTGGAGTTTGCACATTCTCCCTGTGTCTGCGTGGGTTTACTCCGGGTGCTCCGGTTTCCTCCCACAGTCCAAAGATGTGCAGATTAGGTGAATTGGCCATGGGAAATTGCCCATAGTGTTAGGTGCATTAGTCAGAGGGAATTGGGTCTGGGTGGGTTACTCTTCGGAAGGTTGGTGTGGACTTGTTGGACCGAAGGGCCTGTTTCCACACTGTAGGGAATCGAATCTAATATAATCTAATATGAACAGAAATAGGCCATTTGTTTCTTTGAGCCAGCTCCACCTCTGATGGACCAATCCATGCTTCAAATCAATTTCACTACCTTTTACCCAAATTCTTTGATCACTTTGCAGTCAGTTCTGCCATTTCTTCAATGCGAATTGGCTACAATGCAATTGTTTGTAGAAAGCAAACTTTCTTTGCCTGTATTGGCTATAAAGAAATTCCAGTCCCATGAGTTTAAATGGTGTGGCTATTGTACGATTTTCTTATAACAGGGGATTGCAAGGGAATGGAACTATCGCGTTGTATCAGAACAGACCGTATCTCTCAAAAAATCTATTGATCTCAGTCATGAAGATTTGAGTTGACCATCAGCATCCATAGCCTTTCCATCAATGGTGTTCCAGATACCCACAATCCTCACACAAACACACAAAGCAGGAGAAATAGAAACATAGAAAATATGAACAGGAGTGACCACGCAGCCTTCAAACCTGATCTGCCATTCAATATGATTGTGGCTGATCTAATTGTCAACTCATGTCCACATTTCCATTTACCCCTGGTAACTTAACAGTATATTACTTAACAAAAATCTATTATTTTTAAAAACTCGTTCATGGGATGAGGGCTTCGCTGGCCAGATCAGCATTTATTGCTCAGAAGGTAGTTAAGAGTCAGCCACATTGCTGTGCGTCTGGAGTCACATGTAGGTAAAGATGGTAGTCTTCTTCCCTAAAGGACATTAGTGAACTAGATGGGTTTTTCTAACAATCATCATGGCCATCAATTCCAAATGTTTATTGAATTCACATTTCACCATCTGCATGGTAAGATTCAAACTCGCGTCTCCAGGACATTACCTGGGTCAACATTTCATTGACAATACCACTAGGCCATCCCTTCCCTCTGTTTACCTCTATCTTAAAAACATTGAAGGACTCTTCTTCCACCAGTATTTGAGGAAGAGAATTCCAAAGAGTCATGATACTCTGAAAGAAAATATGTCAACTCTGTTTTAAATGGGTGACTCCTGATTTTTAAATAGTAAGTCCTACATCTAGATTCTCCCTAAACAGGAAAATTCCTCACAACCTCCATTGTGTCAAGATCGTTCAAGGTTCTGTATTATGTATTTATAGTTTGATATTACAAATTTGCTGTCTTCCTTTAATCCTGGATGAAGGAGCTCTAATTTTAAAACTCAGCTGCTTTGTTCTGGATTCCTCCATCTGAGGAACTGGTTGCTTTACCCTACCCATCTCCCCTATTTAAATTAAGTGACCAAAATCTATGAGAAATGGGGCTTTTTAGGTTGTCCGCTTTGGTTGCAAGGAGAGAAATTGAATGAGAGACTGTTGAGCAGCAGAGAGAATTATGAATCCAAGTGCCAAAATTGTTCGATTCTCGTTAGTCACAAAAGAGTGTTCAAAAATATTCCTGGAATATTTGTTGTTTTCTTGAGGGAATAAAACAATACAATGGAGTGTTTCCATTGTATAGACCCTTGTTCAGACTGTAACTGCAATATTCTGCTCGGTTTTGGGGTATAAATTGTAGGAAGGATCAGATTGGCTTTGAATGGGGCTGCAATGCAGATTCATTGGAACAGTAGCTTCAAAGGTTTAAAAAAAACGTTTCTTGTACAGTAAATAGATCAGATCTGGAACACGCTGCCTGGAAGTGTGGAGGAGACAGGTCCAATTGAGGTATTCACGATTTAATAGAATTATTTACACGGATAAGAAAAATAGGTAGGATCTCATAGAAGCCTATAAAACTCTAAAAGGACCAGTCAGGGTAACTATAGGAAAGGTTCCTGATTACTGGAGAGGTCAGAACCATGGGTCACAGTGGAAGGAAATGGGGTAGGCCATTCAGGACTGAGATGAGGAGAGTGAGGAGCCTGTGGAATTCTCCCGCACAGGAAACTGTTGAGGCCAAAACATTGAATGCTTGCAGGAAGGAGTTAAATGTAGTTCTTGGAGCTAAAGGGATCAAAGTGTATGGGGGAGAAAGCAGGAACAAGGGGCTGAATGGGATGATCAGCCACAATCTCACTGAATGACAGTGCAAGCTCATAGGGTGAAATACCTACTCCTCCTAGTCAAAGTTTGTGAGAAGATTTGTAGTTCGGGTGCTCGTTGTTGTGGTTCTGCTCGTTGAGCTGGGAATTTGTGTTGTTTACGTTTTGACCCCTGTCTAGGTGACATCCTCAGTGCTTGGGAGCCTCCTGGGAAGCCGAAGGAATGCCGGAGGAAACATCACGAAACGTCTGCAACACAAATTCCCAGCTCGGCAAACAGAACCACAACTAGTCCTCCTACTTTCTAGATTTGTTTTTATGAAATAATATAGAAGGCAATGAGAAAAAGGCAGGAAATTGGCACTCAGTTATGGTGCTCAATCATGACGTTCCGACACTGTTCTCCTTTTAAGACAAAAAATAATGGCCATGAGAAATAGGGGCAGGAATAAACTTTTTGGCCCCTTGAGCCTTCTCTGCCATTCAATAGGATCATTGCTGATCATCCAACACCATATTCTACAATGTATGTGACACTGTAATAATTGTGTGACCTTTGAACATCCTCTTTTCAGATTGCACTGAGTAAGCGACTTGAATTTACATAGCACTTAAATGTAAAGCCACAAGGGGATCCAAAAGAACTTTTGTCAGACAAAATCTGCCACCAAACCATACAGAGATGTGAGTCGAGTGTCCAAAAGCTTGGTCAAAGAGAGAGGCAATTTGAACAGAATTTAAAATAAGGAGAGAACTTTAGAGAGTGAGTTAGGAAGAGAATCTCAGAGCAGCTTGGACACAGCCAGCATTGGTGGGCTCAAGGCAGTTGGGTTATATGGGGTCAGAATTGGAGCAATGTTGAGCTTGTGGAGCTGGGCTGGACAAAGTTACATTGATAAGGAAGCAAGGGATTGATTAATGTGACATTGAAATGCAATACTGCTAACATTTCTGTATTATTGGATGTATTAACTTTTCTGCCTGTATTTCTTTGTTCACAGAAACCATCCAAATGTTTAACTGAGTGGGTTGGATTTAAACAGAAGTACCAGTTTTACGAAAACAGTAGAAGTGACTCACAAGGAGTAAGTATGATTTGTATTTAATTTTGGCCAGCAGCTTACAGACAGAAAGCGAAATGATAGTACAGTTGAGGATGAGAGAGTAATGAGAGATAGATGATGATAATAACTGAGGAAAAATAGGTGGCGGTGTCATCTGCCCACTGAATTCGCAATCCAGAGACAAGGACAGACGCTCTGGGAATATGGGCTTGAATCCCACTATGACAAATGGTGGAATTTGAAATCAATTAATAAATCAGGAATTTGAAATTAAACTCTAATGTCAATCATGAAAACATAAGTTATTGTAAAATTCCATCCAGTTCATTCATATCCTTTAGGGAAGGAAACTGCCATCCTTAGCTGGTCTGGTGTACATGTGACTCCAGACCCACAGCAACGTGGTTACCTAACTACTCTGCGAAATGGCTGAGCAAGGCACTTTGTTATTATCAAACTGCTACAAAGACTGAAGGAGTGAAAGAAACCTGACAGACTTTCTGAGGTCTGACTTACCAGGCAGTGGAAATGATCAATGCTGTGAACACTGCTGAGTTCTCCTGACTACCATCTGGAAGGTCGTGCCAGCATTGAGAGAGCTGTCTCACAGACAGACCAGTGATATGGAGAGCTGACTCACAGACCAGTCAAGCAACAGCCCGACAGGATCATACTCACAGTAGGAAATGGTTGGAGACACTGGCTATGGGCCCTGATAACATTCTGGCAATAGGACTGAAGGTGAATGCATCAAGGTTAGCTGTGCCTGAACTAGACTGTTCTAGTACCGCTATGAAACTGTATCTCTTGATAATGTGAAAAATTACTCAAGTTTTATCTGTCCACAAAAAGCAAGACAAATCCAACTCAGTAATTACAACTGCCCCATCAGTCGACTCTCGATCATCAGCCAAGTGATGGATCTTTGACAGTGCATTGATCCTCATTGAGGGCCACTTGGTCCCTGACCTCAGTACAGCTTCGATTCAAAAGAGCTGACCATCAAAGTGGAGGAGAGTGCAACTCCCCCTCTGACCGAGCATGGCAGCCAGGAGGCTGAGCCAAACTGGAGTCAGTGAAGGAGGGCAAAGCTTTCCAGCAGTTAGAATCATACCTGGCACACAGGAAGATAAATGGTCATATCCCACTCCCCCCCCCCCCAATTGTACACATATTTGTACAATGTTCAGCACCATTTGCAACTCCTCATACTGAAATAGTTCATGTTCAAATGCAGCAACAGCTGAACAAAATTCAGTCTTGGGCTGACAAGGAACAGGTAACATTCACTCCACACAAACTAGGCACTGACCAGCTCCAATAAGAAAGTCAAACATTACCCCTTGATATTCAACATCATCACCATCACCGAATGCCTCAATATCAACATCCTGGGATTAAAATTGGCCAGAAACAGAACTAGACCAGACATTAAATTTTGTAGCTGTAAGAGAAGGTCGGGGACTAGGAATATTGTGGTGAGTAACTCATCTTCTGACTCCCCAAAGCCTGTCCACCATCTACAAGGCAGTAGTCAGGAGTGTGATGGAATACTCCCCACTTGCCCTGGATGGGGTCAACTCCAACAACAATCAAGAAGCTCACACCATCCAGGACAAAGCAGCCCGTGCTTGATTGGCACCACAATACAAGCATCCACTCCCTCCACCACTGATACTCAGTGGCACTCGCAAATTACACTTCCCAACCCACTAAGGCTCCTTCATGACCTTTACCGTCTGGAAGGACGAGGGCAGCAGATTCATGGGAATATCATGACCTGCAAGTTCCCCTCTGAGCCATTCCCCATCGTGAAACCCACTTCCTAACAACATCGTGGGTGACCCCATTTCCTAAAAATTGCTGATTCTCAAGACAGTCACTCTCCACCATCGTCTCCAGGGCAGTTAGGGATGGGCAATGAATGCAGTCTAAGCCAACAGTATCTACATCCTATGAACAAATATTTTGTAATACTAAGCGACCCATGTAATCATTAACAAATCTGGCAGTTTTTTATTGTTCACTGTGATCTTCCCTATCTTTATTGGACCGACATTTCCCTGTGCTGCAATCTGTTTTTGTATACACTTTCATGGGGTGTGAATGTTGCCCATCCCTTCTTGTGTTTAACTCCCGCAATCCATCTGCTGCAGGTACACCCACAGTGCTATTACGGAGGGAGTACCTCTCACAATATATTCATAAAATGTTTATTATAGTGTTGTTTTCTATCTTTTTTCATATTTTCTTGTTGCGTCTTTTGATATTGGTTTATTATTCGTTGCTTTTTATGACTCTCCCGTTCCAGACTTTCTTTGTATTTGGAATCACGAAGTGGTTTCAGGACAGAAGGAATAAATTCAGCCCACCATGCCTGTCCTGGCTCTCTGACAGAGCAACACACCTCGTCTCTCTGCCTATAAACCTATGCATTATTCCTTTACAGATAATGATCCATTTCCCACTGGAAATTCTTGAATGACCATGTCTCCCACACATTCTCAGCACATTTCAGAGCCTGGCTACTTGCAGCAAAAAGGTTTTTCCATGTGTTACCATTGCTTCAGTTGCTATCCACCTGAAATCTGCGCCTCTCATTCTTAATCCTTCCTAAGGCTCTGTGTCCATAGCTGGACACAATACTGTTGCTGAGGCTGGACCAGTATTTTGTACAAGTTTGTCAGAAATTAAATAAAAGCACAGAACTGCAGAGCTAGAGAACTAAATATTCAGTCATAGAGTTAAAACAGAGAGTGCTGGAGAAACTCCGCAGGCCTGGCAGCATCTGATGAAGGGCTTATGCCCAAAACATCAATTTTCCTGCTCCTCAGATGTACCTAATCTGCTGTGCTTTTCCAGCACCACACTCTCGACTCTGATCTCCAGCATTTGATGCTTGCTTCTCTTACTATAACCTATTGTTCAAAAATGTTCAGCATCAAAGTCAAATTTATGAATTCAACTAAGCCTGAATTTTAATGATCAGTAATAAACTGAACCAAACTGAGAGGTCTCAAGGAAATGTTTGTACAAGTCAATGGCAGCATAGTGATTCTGGTACAATTCAGATCACACAGGGACTGGTATGCAATGAACTAAAATTGATTAGCAACATTTATTAGTGAGCAGCTATCCCAGAGTGCCCTTGTCTTGATGCTGACAGGGTGGTTTTGACCCAGTGACATCGATGAAACTGCAATATATTTCCAAGTCAGGATGGGGACTGAACCTGATATCAGATTTGTTCGTATGATTGTTGTTCACAACATGTTCCCTTAAAACCAGATTATTCACTAATTCTGGGTCATTACGTGTTGCTAAATCTCATATCCTTTGTTGATTCTGAAACATGTTCCAGAGAATTCTCAATACATTCCAGACAGTCATTGGCTTTACTACGAGGAGTTATTTTTCTCTCTCTCATTCTGTGGAGCATTTGCTCTGTCATTTTAATTATGCAGTATGGCTTATGTTTTTTTTAACTCTGTATTTCTCAGCCCTCCCCTCAACACCCCTTAAATATATCACAAAAGTCAGGAGCTCTGAATATTTATTCATACCAGTGTTCTACTTTACTGTTCCTTGCTTTGACCTGACCATTTCCACTGACCATTCACACCTCTTCCTTTCCAATATCGTGATTATATCTTTCATAATTACATTTTATTTTCCGAATCTCCTGCAAACTGAAACATTTATCTCCTGATCCCGTATAGTTTGTAATCTGCTGTTTGTAATGTCTATTTGGAATGCATTGCCTGAGCAGGTAGTGGAGGCTGGAAACCATGCAACCTTTAAAAATTATTTGGATGAGTACTTCAAATATCAGAACATTCAAGGGTATGGGACAAGTGTAGGAAATTGGAATTAGCACACTTTTAATAGCAGTTACATTGGTGCAGATTCGATGGGTCGAAGGGCCTATTCTGCGTGGTATGAATCAATGAAACTACGACACCATTTCGTTTATTAGGATGAGCTCACAACTCATTTGTTTTCTTTCTTGTGTTCCATTTATTTGCTTACAGAATGTCCCTGACAGTATAGGCTACAGTGGGGATGTGTATCAGCCACTACTATGGAGTTGGAGTGTGGCATCCTTGTCCTACCAAAGAATGTTAGGAAAATTGGACAGCTTTTATGGTTGAAGCCCATTATACTGTTCATTAAAGATCCAAGTTGGTCAGGATGTAGTTTGGAAGTTTTAGCCATTGGGTTGCTGGTTGTGGTTCACTGACACTCTGCTGCCAAGCCCTGAGCCCAGTTGCTTAGTTCTTAAAGTAACCAAGTGAATAAAAATGAAGCAAAACTTCAGGGAGGAGGCAGTGGCATTGTCATTTTGTTATTGGACCTGTAATTCAGAAGCTGTAGGGACACTTCAACAGCATCTTCCAAACTTACAACCACCGTCGAGAATAAGAACATGTTAGGACAGTAGGAGCGCCATCACCCGCTAGTTTCCCGGCAAGCCACTCACAATCCTGACCTGGAAATATATCACCCTTTCTTCACTGTCACTGGGTCAAAATCCTGATTCCCTTCCTAACAGCACTGTGGGTCAACCTACAGCACATGGACCACAGTGGTTCAAGAAGGAGCCTCACCACCACCTTCTCAAGGGCAATTAGGGATGTACAATAATTGCTGGCCCAGCCAGCAATGCCCACATCCCTGAATTAATTAAATAAACACCAGCACAAATCCCATTATGGCAGATGGTGTAATTTAAATTAATAGCATCTGAAATTAAAAAGTGCTTGGCTCAGTAATGATGGCCAAGCAGCCGATGTTGTAAAAACCCATCTAGTTCAGGAGTAACCTTTTGGGAAGGACACCTACCACCTTTACCCAGTCTGACTCCAGAGCCAAAGCCATGTGGTTGATTTTAGTCGCCCTCTGGCCCTGGTAATACACTTCAAGGCTATTTACGGGTTGGTAACCAATGCTGACCTTGCCATTGGGACCATGACTTGAAATAAAACAGCTCAGATTAAAGGTAAAAACACAAAGTGCTGTAAGTACTGAGCAGAGTCAATATTGAAAGAAATGTGATAAGTTATTGTTTCTGACCCCACTTCCAACAACATCTGCGAGTTTAAATTACATTTAATTTGTTTTAGCCATAGTTTTTATTTAATTTGAAACTTACAATATGTTCTTTTTCTCTTAATTTAAAAAAAAACAATCAGGATCCAGAACAGGAATGTTTTTTGAAGTACAATGATCATCAGCTTCCAGCCAAGCCCAATGGCTTTCCAACAAACCATGTTGTTGTCATCAGCAGTGAGAAAGGACAAACACCAGCAGCAATTAGCTTCTTTGCAGCCCTGAGAATCCCGGTGAGTCATTTGGAAAGGTTCCGCTGTTTGTCGTGTTTTGGCTTCCATCTCTGCCTTGGCTTTGTAATACTGGCAGGTTGTGTGAGATATCCAGCTCAACGGAAGTTGTAATTCTTTTCTGCAAAGACGCTATCAGAAAAATCAGACTCCTATCCGGATGTAAGCTCTTCCAAGTCATCAGCAAAAGACACGATGTTAATGTTACAACTGTGTCAGTGCAGATCAATGCTTGGTGATGTATTTTTAATTTGAATCAAGCCATCCACTTTCAATATTTTGTACATGATATTTCAATACAAACATCTGAAGCAATATTTTCCTCACTCTGCCTCTGCCTGCAGGTACCTGAGTACATTGTACCCTTTCAGCATGTTCTATACTCCAGTGAGATCATGGCTGGTCTACATCCATATCCTGTTGTGCTTTTGCTTGGGAAAATCAGATCAATCTTGGATTTAAAATTAACAGTTGATCTGACATCAAATATCTCTTGCAGATGAGAGTTCCAAATTTCAATTATCCTCTTGATCTATTTTTGTTATTTGAATTCCACACTTCCCACCTTTTTTATTCATTTACAGGTTGATGGTGTCGCTGGCTAGATCAGCATTTATTGTCCATCCCTAATTACCCAGATGGCATCAAAGAATTAGCCACATTCCTGTGGGTCTATAGGGCAAACTGAGTAAAGATGGCAGTTTCCTTGCCTAAGGGATATTAGTGAACTAGATGGGCTTTTCCTGACAATTGACAACAGTTTCATGGTCCGTATTAGATTCTTAATTCCAGACTTTTTTATTGAATTCAAATTCAACCATCTGGTGTTCTGGGATTAACAATCCAGCGATGTTAGGACAAGGCTATCGCCTCACCTGCTCCTGACAACCTGAGATTCTTGTTAAGCAAGGAAATCATTGTATTTCCACCTTAAAAACATTCAAGGATTCTATTTCCATTATTTTTTTCAGGAAGAGTTCCAAAAGTAGTCAACCCTCTGAAGACAATGTTTCACTTCATCTCCATTTAAAATGGCATCCCCTGATCTTTGAAGGACTGACCCATTATTATTGATTCTTCTGTACCTGGAACCATCCATTCACCCAGATCCCTTGGTCGCTCAGAGCTATGCAAACTCTCAGCATTTAGATAATCTGCTTCTTTTTATTCAGACAGCCAAAATGTACAGCTTCACATTTTCCAGCATGTTCCCTCTTCCCACTCACTTAACCTATCAAGTTTTTTAGTCGCCTCTTTATGACCTCCTCACAGTTTCTTTGAGTCTTCAACATATTTGGGAGCCTCACCTTTCATCACTTTATCCATTTCATTTAGATAAATTGGAAGCAGTTGAAAAACCCAGCATCAATCCCTGTGGCGCACCAGTTGTTATGTCTTGCTGTTAATTTCCTGTTACCCAGCCAATCTGATATCCATGTCAGTATACTACCCTTTAAAACAGAAGCTTTTATTTTAAACAATAACCTATGATATGTTACCTTGTCAAATCCTGCCTGGAAATCTAAGTACTCACTGGTTCCCTTTTATCCCTCAGAATGCCCTAACAGATTGATTAAGCGGAGTCTCCAGAGCAGTGCGGTGGCTCAATGGTCAGCACAGCTGCCTCATAGTGCTGTAATGTGGAGGTGCCGGTGTTGGACTGGGGTGGGCAACGTTAAAAATCACACAACAACAGCTAATAGTCCAACAGTTTATTTGGAAGTTTCAGCTTCCTATTGGACTATAACCTAATGTTGTGTGAATTTTAACTTAGCCTGATAGTGCAGGGAACCTGAGTTCAATTCCAGCCTTGGGTGACAGTGTGGAGTTTGCATGTTCTCCCTGTGTCTCTGTTGACTTCTTCCCATAGTTGGCGATGTGCAGGTTAGGTGGATTGGCCATGGTAAAATGTGGGGTTACACAGACAGGGTGGGGGTCTGAGTGGGATGCTGTTCGCAGGGTTGGAGTAGACTTGATCGGCTGAAACACTGACTTATTAACACACTGAAAGGATTCAATGATTCTCTTTCACAAAATCATTATGAACACTGCTTGATTACCTTGAGCTTTTCTAAATGCCCTGCACTGTTTCCACACTAATCTAATCTATCATTTTAATAATAGAACATAGAACAGTACAGCACAGTACAGCCCTTCAGCCTGTGATGTTGTGCTGAACATTTATCTTAATCTAAGATCAACCTAATCCACACACCCTGCAATTTACTGCTGTCTATGTGCTTGTCCAACAATCTCTTAAATGTCCCTAATGTCTCTGACTCTACTATCACCACTGACAATGCATTCCAAGCACCTACCACTCTCTATGTAAGGAATTTATCTCTGACATCTACCCCATACTTTCCTCCAATCATCTTAAAATTATGACTGCTCATGATCGCGATTTCTGCCCTAGGGAAAAGTCTCTATCTACTCTATCTACGCCTCTCATTACCTTGTACACCTCTATCAAGTCACCTCTCTTCCTCCTTCTCTCCACTGTGAGAAACCCTAGCATACTCAACCTCTCTTCCTAAAACGAGTTCTCCAGTCCAGGCAGCGATCTGGTAAATCTCCTCTGCACCCTCTCTAATGCATCTACATCCTCCCTATAATGAGGCGACCAGAACTGGACACAAACTTCCAAGTGTGGTTTAACCAGGGTTTTATGAAGCTGCAGCAACGTGAGGATGCAAAGTTCATCTCCAGAGGCGTAGCAATCCCTTGCTTCCCATAATAACCTTGGATATATCTGCTGTGGCCCTGGGAACTTACCTATCTTGATGCCTCCCAGAATTTCCAGCACATCCAATTTCTTAACATCAATCTGTTAATGCCTATTAACCTAGTCCACGGTGTTCTCATTATCAACAAGGTTCCTCTATCTAGTGAATACTGAAGCAAAAAACTATTTTAGGGCCTCCCCTATCTCTTCAGACTAAAGGCACAAGTTCCCTCCACTATCCCTGATCAGCCCTCCCCTCTCTCTGATCATTGTCTTATTCCTCACGTAAGTGTAGAATGACTTTGGGCTTTCCCTAATCCTTCCTGCCAAGGCTTTTTCGTGCCCCCTCCTAGCTCTCCTCAGTCCATTTTTCAGTTCTTTCCTAGCTACCGTATAATCTTCTAAAGCGGTGCCAGATCCTTGCTTCCTCAACCTTAAGTAAGCTTCTTTCATGGTGGCTCAGTGATTAGCACTGCTGCCTCACAGCACCAGGGATCCAGGTTCGATTCCAGCCTCGGGTGACTGTCTGTGTGGAGTTTGCACATTCTCCCCGTGTCTGCGTGGGTTTCCTCCCACAATCCAAAAATGTGCAGATTAGGTGAATTGGCCATGCTAAATAAGGTGAAGGGGTAACTGGAGAGGAATGGGTCTGGTTGGGTTTCTCTTCAGAGGGTCGGTGTGGACTTGTTGGGCCGAAGGGCCTGTTTCCACACTGTAAGAAATCTAATCCTTCACCTTACCATTCCTTGCCTGTCTCAGTGGGACAAAGTTATCCAACAAGTGCTCCTTAAACAGCCTCGCATTTCTGTTGTGCATTTCACGTAGAACAATTGTTCCCAATTTATACTCCACAGCTCCTGTTTAGTAGCAGTATAATTTCCCCTACCCCAATTAAATACCTTCCCATTACCGTCTTCTCCTATCCCTCTCCATGGCTATGGCAAAGGTGAGGCAGTTGTGGTCACTGTCTCCGAAATGCTCTCCCACTGAGAGATCTGACACCTGGCCTGGCTTGTTGCCTACCACCAAATCCAATATGGCCTCCCCCCTAGTCGGCCTATTTACATATTGAGTCAGGAATCTCTCCTGGAGAAACCTGACAAAGTTGGCTCCATCCGGATCATCTGCACTAAGGAAGTTCCAATCAATATAGGGACAGTTGAAGTCATCCATTACAGCAACTTTGTTACATCTACGCCTTTCCAAGATCTGCCGTCCAATCTGATCTTCCATCTCTCAGCTGCTATTGGGGAGTCTATAGAAAACACCCAATAAAGTGATTGTTGCTGGCGTCCACCCATACTGACTCAGTAGACAAACCCTCCTCAACAACCTCCTTTTCTGCAACTGTGATGCAGTCTTTAATTAACAATGCGCTTCCCCCTTCTCTTTTGCGCACCCCCCCCCCCCCCCCCGCAACTCGATCTTTTTAAAAGATCTAGACCCTGGAACATCCAGCAACCATTCCTGCCCCTGTGAAACCCACGTCTCCGTAATGGCCACAACATTGTGGTTCCAAGTACTGATCCATGCTCTAAGGTCATCACTCTTATTCCTGACACTCCTTGCATTGAAACAGACACACTTTTGTCCATCCCTTTGTTCCTGACAGACTCTCTGCATCCTATTTCTGCCTGTTTAACAATTAGCCTCTCATCTGTTCTGTAGCTCTGGGTCTCATCCCCCTACTTAAACCCTTCCGAAGTGCCCTTGCAAATCTCCTGCCCAGGACATTGGTGCCCCTCCAGTTTAAGTGCAACCCATCCTTCATGTACAAGCCCCACCTTCCCCAGAAGGTACCCCAATGATCTACATATCTGAAGCCCTCCCTCCCTCCTGCGCCAGCCCTGTAGTCGTGTTTAACTGCACTTGCTCCCTGTTCCTCACCTCACGAACACATAGCACTGGTAATAATCCTGAAATTACTCCTCTGCTCGTCCTGGTTTTTAGCTTCCAACCTAACTCCCTGAAATCACTTTTTAGATCCTCATCCCTTTTCCTGGCTGTGTCATTGGTGCCAATGTGCACCACGACTTTTGGCTGCTCACACTCCCCCTTCAGAATCCTGTAGATTCTATCAGAGACATCCTGTTTGTAATATTTTCACTATGATTGATGTTAAACCAATAGATCGAGGATCTGGATCAGTGCAGGCTTGGAGGGCCAAAGGGCATGTTCCTGTGCTGTAATTTTCTTTTTTTTTGTTCAATAGGCCTGTTGTTTCCTGCTTTCTCTCTTCCTTCTTAAATAAAGGAGTCAGTGATCCTGCCTTCCAGTCTAATTGAACTTTGTGTTCAAAGAGTTTTGGAAAATTACAACCATTGCACCAACTAGTGCAGTAGCCACTTTGAGGCCCCAGGATGAAGCTGATCAGGAGGCAGGCACATGTCAGCTCACAGTACCAACAGTTTACTCAGTCCCACTTCTCCAGTGATTTCCTCCCTTTCTTCTATTTCCTGATTTATCACTGCTTCTGGGATATTACTTGTGTCTTCTATGATGAAGACTGATGCAAAATATTTGTACAATTCATCTACCATTTGCTAATTTTCCCTTACTAATTCTTCTCATTCACTTTCTGCAGGACCAACAACCAGTTTTTTCACCAACTCCAATGTGTCCCTCCTTATTCATTTTTAGTTTTTTTTTCCTTTTATTAATTATTCTGTCCAAGTTGCTGACCTGTCATCTGTCTTTGACAAAAATATACTTGTTATTCTGGTTTAATGCTACCTCAAACTTTTTAGAGTTAACCAATATTGTGGCTTCAAGTGTTGAGATGTTTCTCACTCTTTGGAGTATGATCCTCTTCAATATCTGTCACTGTGTCTCTGCTGACCTGTCCTTTAGCCTAATTTACCTCTTCACTTCAGCAAGCTCCACTTTAATGTCCTCAAAATTCCGCTTTTTAAAATTTTGCAATACAGTCTCAAGCCCATTTCCCTTTCTCTCTCAAACTGACTAAATTTAATTTTGTCGTGATCACTACTGCATAAGTGAGCTTTCACTGTGAAATAATTCATTAATACTATCACATTGCATAATATCAAATCTATCCTGCTCTCTGGTCATCTCCAGAATAAGGTGTTCTAAGACCCTATGAGACCATAAGACATGAGTGGAAGTAAGGCCATTCAGCCCATTGAGTCCACTCCGCCATTCAATCAAGACTGATGGGCATTTCAATGCCATTTACCCACACTCTCCCCGTATCCCTTTAATGTCCCGGCCTCCACTGCGCTCCGTGGCAATGAATTCCACAGGCCCACCACCCCCTGGCTGAAGAAATGTCTCCGCATTTCCGTTTTAAATTGACTCCCTCTAATTCTAAGGCTGTGCCTACGGGTCGTAGTATCATCACCTAACAGAAACTAATCCCCAGCGTCCACCCTTTCTAAGCCATGCATTATCTTGTAAGTTTCTATTAGATCTCCCCTCAACTTTCTAAACTCTAATGAGGACAATCCCAGGATCCTCAGCCATTCATCGTATGTTAGGCCTACCATTCCAGGGATCATCTGTATGAATCTCCGCTGGACATGCTCCAGTGCCAGTATGTCCTTCCTGAGGTATGGGGCCCAAACTTGGGCACTGTATTCTAAATGGGGCCTAACCAGAACTTTATAACGTTTTAGAAGCACATCGCTGCTTTTACATTCCAACTCTCTTGAGATAAATACAACATTACATTTGATTTCTTAACCACAGACTCAACCTGCAAGTCAACCTTTAGAGAATCCTGGACTAGCACTCCCAGATCCCTTTGTACTTTGGCATTAGGAATTTTCCACCTATTTAGAAAATAGTCCATGCCTGTGCAAGACCTTGCATTTGCTCACGTTGAATTTCATCAGCCGTTTCCAGGACCACTCTCCTAAACTGTCTAAATCTTTCTGCAGCCTCCCCACCTCCTCAGTACTACCTGCCTGCCCACCTAACTTCATATCATCGGCAAACTTCACCAGAATGCCCCCAGTCCCTTCATCCAGATCATTAATATATAATGTGGACAGCTGTGGCCCCAACACTGAACCCTGCGGGACATCACTTGTCACTAGGCGAAAGTGAGTCCTGCAGATGCTGGAGATTAGAGTCAAGATTAGAGTGGTGCTGGAAAAGCACAGCAGGTCAGGCAGCATCCGAGTAACAGGAAAATTGATGTTTCAGGTAGGAGCCCTTCATCATTCCTGATGAAGGGCTCCTGCCCGAAATGTCGATTTTCCTGCTTCTCAGATGTTGCCTGACCTGCTGTGCTTTTCCAGCACCGCTGTAATCTTGACCACTTATCATTTGCTGCCATTCTGAAAAAGAACCTTTTATCCCAACTCTCTGTCTTCTGTCAGACAGCCAATCCTCAATCCATCCCAGTAGCTCACCTCGAACACCATGGGCCTTCACCTTACTCAGCAGCCTCCCGTGAGGCACCTTATCAGAGTCCTTTTGGAAGTCTAGGGAGACCACATCCACTGGGTTTCCCTGGTCTAACCTACTTGTTGAATCCTGAAAATATGCTTCGAGTTCCTCAGCTAGGTTCCCTATGTCTGTCTGACTGTTCCTATCTTTGGTTTGTTACATCTTCCCAAGTTTGATTCCTCAACTGTCTTGTTTAGTTTAATCTTGTCTGCTTCCCTAGGTATATGGACATTTGCTGGAACACTGGTCTCAGCACAGTTCAGGTGCAGATCATCCCAATGGTACAGTCTCCACTTTCCCCAGTACCAGTACTGATACCCCAGGAACCAGAACCTACTTCTTCCATGCCTGTTTTTGAGTTATTTCGCAAACTTTATGTGCCCTCTGTCAACTAACAAGCAGAAATCCAGCGGTTATTACCCTCGAGATTCTGTCCTTTTGTTTTGTACCTAGCCCCTCCAAGTGTCTAAACAGAGCCTCTTTACTTGTCCTGCTTATGTTGGTGGCAGCTTCACAGATCATAACAGCTGGATCGAGCTCTGCAAGGCTGTAAATTCACTCTAGCTCTGGGCAGACGTCGTGAGCCCTGTTACTGGGCATGGTAACACAGCCATTTGCAGTCACAATTTTGGCTGCACAAAGCAGTGTCTGTCCCTCATCAAGTATTCCTTTTAACTCTCCACATTTGAAAGGTATCCTGAGACAAGTTGCTCTGGTCAATCTACTCCTCCTCCTAAAAGATCTTGCATTCATGCACATGGCTGAGTGCCTTAGTTGTTTGGATAATTGCAATGTCTGAGGCTCCAGCACTATAATATCCTCTGTCCCCTGACCTATCTCACTCAGGGTCACACCCATCTGTCACTTATTGTGCTCTCCCTTCAAGGCTGTGGTTATCTTCTGGATCAAAGTGCTGATGTATCTTTCCCCATCCCTGATGTGTTGTAATATCTACAACTCCACCTCCAATTCATTGCCCTGATTTACTTGCAATGGGTGTGTTCCCCCAGATCACTTCCAGGTGGAGATGATCTCACAGTACCACAGCTAGCACACCTCTTCCACCATTGTCTGTGTGCTAATTTGTCTCCCTGATCATAAAATTCTCACAATGCAAACAAACTCACATTATCACTCCAGGATGGCACACAGTCAGCTGCTCTCTGACACAAGTCTCATGTCTGCAGAAAGATTGACAAGTTAATTTTACATCAAAGCCTACTTGCTGCTAAAATCTAAAAATAGAAAAAAAAAATGATACTACGTATAAATCAGCTCATAAGTGATCATAAGCATCATAAAGGCTTCTTGGCTGGGAGGCTGCTGTAATCAGTTGCTTGTCTGATTGTGTTTTTGCAGGGAGTGTTGGAGTTTGCCTTGTGTCTCCTGTTTGCCAAGTTAGTCAGTTATACATTCCTTTTCTGGCTGCCAATGTATCTTGCTAACAAAGGTGAGCATCAATGTTCGAAACCAGTGCTGTGATTGCAATGACTGATTTTAGTGTTGGAGTTATTACAGCTGTACACTACAGCTTTGCCTCAAATAAACTGTCGAACCCTTGAAAGGTATCCTTGTCTCTGATATTATAAAGGTGAAGCAGTGTATCACATATGTTACAGAGAACACAGCCATCGTCACAATTTGAGTAAAAACCAAAACAACTGCGGATGCTGTAAATCAGAAACAAAAACAAATTGCTGGAAAAGCTCAGCATCTGTGGAGAGAAATCGGAGTTAACATTTTGGATTGAGTAACCCTTTTTCAGAACTCTGTTCTGTTCTGTTCTATTCAGTTCTGAGGAAGGTCACTGGACCCGAAATGTTACCTCTGATTTCCCTCCTCAGATGCTGCCACACCTGCTGAGGTTTGAATGTAGTTCACTGCAGTTTTTAAAATCTAGAAATGAAAAGTGATGTGAAACTGTTCTGAGAAACCATCTCGTTTACTAACATTTTGCCAAGTCCACTTATTCTGAAAACTCTGTTAGTGCACAGCTATAGAAACTACAGAGTGCTCTTGTGTTGCCTTCTCTAAAATACTGTGCATGTGCTCAATGAAATATAAACACAGTGTGATTTCACAAATAAACATGAAGTAGTCAGTACTTCAGTCCCATGCCATGGAGGTTGGACCTTAACTATCATATAAAGTGGCTGTACAAATCCTCTGTTTGTCAAGAAGGGTCACAGATATTGTCTCTGTTGGGATGCTCACATCCCAGATATTGTCCCTGTTAGTCATAGAGGTGTACAGCATGGAAACAGACCCTTCAGTCAAATCCATCCATGCCGACCAGATATCCCAACCCAATCTAGTCCCACCTGCCAGCACCCTACCCATATCCCTCCATACCTGCCCACATCCCTGGTAATGAGGCAATGAGGACCAATTTACCCATTCCATATTTATAACAAAGGAAAATCGTTGTTTAAAATAGAGCTGAAAATGGCATTCCCCTAAGGCAATGACTGATAGGTGGCAATGAGAAACCTGCACATACTGAGAGTTTGAAATGTTTACCCATTTCCAATTTGATTTATTTTGTATTTCCAGAACACTTTGAAGCCAAGAAAGCTGGAGATCTTTCGACGCTGTTTGATGTAGGTGGAATCATAGGTATGAATCCTCCAAATTACTTATCATCAGATTTTATTTCTTTTTAAACATTAGCCAAAGGAAAGCACACCAGATGGAAAGTGAGCCATGCTATAACATGAATTGTTGAACTGCAAACATACGATGAGCTGTTTAGATTGTTAGACACTTTGAATATTACAACCTTTGGTGTCCTGGATGTAGTCAGCTGACAACAAATCAAATTCTTGTGGCATCATAGTAGTGTTCCTGCCCCATCCTTTGATCCAGGAGACCTGGGTTCAAGTCCCACATGCTCCAGAGTTATGTAATAACATCTCTGAGCAGGGTGCTTAGAAAAAATATAAAGCAGCAAATCTGATTTTATAGACAGCTATATCCTTTGCCTGTTGTCCTGTTCTATAGGTCTGTACCCCTTACCTGTCAGCCTGCTCTGTACCTCACATATCTCACATTGACTTCCTCACGCTTGCTCTCTGACATGTTATATATTTCTGTTCTGTGCCTTGATTAAAAAGGCAAAACTCCTCTATGCCTTAGTAACCACTTTACCAACCTGTCCATCCATCCTTGGAATCTGCTGAGACAATAACCCAAGGCCTCTGTGTTTCTCTCTATTTCACAGCATTATATCATTAACTGCCTGCTCCTGCATTATTTTGTCTCTTTGCCCTGCCCCCTCACCACCACTGAGACATTGTGTCGCAGGATTGATTCCATTTGTCACTTTTAAACCCACTTGGCTACTGCATTGATGGCTGGTGGCAATGGGCAGGTTCCCCACAGCACTGCCAACATGACCATGTTTCTGTTCTGGTGTTTCTGTTTCCAGGTGGAATCCTTGCGGGTGTGATATCTGATTACACAAAAAAGAGAGCAACTACTTGTGGAGTGATGTTGCTGCTGGCTGCACCAACAGTAAGACCTGCTGCTCATGATATTTATAAAGAAGCATAAATTGAACATTTTGACTCATCATTACGTACGAGCAGAAATAGGCCATTCAGCCCCTCAAGCCTGTGCTGCTACTCTAGATCATGGTTGATCATTTACCTCAACCCTGAATTGTTATGCTATCCCATATCGTTAGCATTCAGAAATCGATCAGTTTCTCTGTTGTGCCTGCACGGCAACTGAACTTTCACACTCCTCTAAGGTAGAAATTCCAAATATTCACCTATTCTGAGTGATGTAAGTTCTGCATATGTCCTAACAGTCTACCACTTAACCTGAGACCACATTAACATGTTAACATATTAACCTGAGACTATGTGACTGGTTCTGAACATCACCCTGACCTACTTCTACCCTCCCCTCCCCAGCCAGAGGAACCACATTTTCGTAACTACCCTGCCAGGCTCCGTAAGAATTGGTTACGTTTGAACGAGAAATTTGTCAGATGTCACAGAGTGAATTGCAATAATGGTTACATGCTTAATTTGAATATTGTCAGAACCCAAAATTCACGGGCGGCATGGTGGCACAGTGGTTAGCACTGCTGCCTCACAGCGCCAGAGACCTGGGTTCTATTCCCACCTCAGGCGACTGACTGTGTGGAGTTTGCACGTTCTCCCCGTGTCTGCGTGGGTTTCCTCCGGGTGCTCCGGTTTCCTCCCACAGTCCAAAGATGTGCAGGTTAGGTGAATTGGCCATGCTAAATTGCCCATAGTGTCAAGTAAGGGGTAAATGTAGGGGTATGGGTGGGTTGCACTTCGGCTGGTCGGTGTGGACTTGTTGGGCCGAAGGGCCTGTTTCCACACTGTAAGTAATCTAAACTAATCTAATCTAAATTTCACTTAATTTTAATGTTAGTTGAAAGATGTTCAGGGCCACATTCACACACACTGACCCTCACTGGGGGACAGTCCCACACACACTGACCCTCACTCGGGGTACAGTTCCACACACACACTGACTCTCACTGGGGTACAGTCCCACACACACTGACTCTCACTGGGGTATAGTCCCACACACACTGACCCTCACTGGGGTACAGTGCCACACACACTGACTCTCACTGGGGTACAGTCCCACACACACTGACTCTCACTGGGGTACAGTGCCACACACACTGACTCTCACTGGGGTACAGTCCCACACACACTGACTCTCACTTGGGTATAGTCCCACACACACTGACCCTCACTGGGGTACAGTCCCACACACACTGACTCTCACTGGGGTATAGTCCCACACACACTGACTCTCACTGGGGTACAGTGCCACACACACTGACTCTCACTGGGGTACAGCTCCCACACACACTGACTCTCACTGGGGTATAGTCCCACACACACTGACCCTCACTGGGGTACAGTCCCACACACACTGACCCTCACTGGGGTACAGTCCCACACACACTGACCCTCACTGGGGTACAGTCCCACACACACTGACTCTCACTGGGGTACAGTGCCACACACACTGACTCTCACTGGGGTACAGTCCCACACACACTGACTCTCACTGGGGTATAGTCCCACACACACTGACCCTCACTGGGGTACAGTCCCACACACACTGACCCTCACTGGGGTACAGTCCCACACACACTGACTCTTACTGGGGGTACACTCTCACACACACACTGACCCTCACTGGGGTACAGTCCCACACACACTGATCTTCACTGGGGTACAGTCCCACACACTAACTCTCACAGTGGTACAGTCCCACACACACTGACCCTCACTGGGGTAGAGTCCCACACACACTGACCCTCACTGGGGTAGAGTCCCACACACACACTGACTGATTAAACTGACAATTCTTTTCCTTATATCATCTCCCTCTCTCTCCATCATTCAGACTATTGCCAAAAATCCTCCAAATATTCCCCGTTCCAGTATCTTCCTGTATTCTAATCAGTAGACACATCCAAAAATGCCTGTCCTTCATCTGCGCAATGCCCTTGTCTCGACCAATCCCATGGGTTACTCATGCTCACCTTCCTCAAGGGATTAATGGGTTAAACAGCAGAAGTGATTGTGCTGTGCAACAAGAAATGGTTCTCCACTTGCAGATCAAGCTTGTCCATCTTCCGTGTTCTCAGTTCCACTGTTTAGTGCAAGAACACCCCTGCTCTTTACCAATTGACTCAATCATTCTCTTCTCACTCTGTCTGCAGCATCACCCTGACATATTGTTTAGCCATCATCCTCACACATTTCTCCTTTATTGTGCCTTTTTTACACAATTTGATTAGATCATGGTGTACTTTTTCATTATACACTCTGGGACATCACATCTCATCCCAATTCTGCTTCATTAGCTGCTTCTCCTAAGCTGTCTTCCAGCTCATCTCCATGTCACTCCCTACCTGCATTTGGTGTTCTTCTAGCCCCACCTTAATTTTGCAGATCCTCCTTTTGAACTTCATCCTTTTACTATCCTTGTGAATTGTCCCACTATCACAATCATAAACTCCTAGGAAATCCTGCCATTCCTTGTAAACTCCTGGCCAATTTTCATCCTCTGCCCCCCTTCCTTTCAAACACATTGTCACCCAGTTACATTGAGGTTTCACTGAGTGCCTTGATTCTGGTTTCTGACCCAGCCATAGCATCATGACCTCCAGAGCAGTTGCCCATTGGTCTTGGGCGTGGCCTTCTCTGTGCTGCCCTGAAATTTCTCAACAGCCTCAACACCCCCTAGACATGAAGCTGAGAATGAGAAAAGATCATCAGTCCATCAAACCAATTCCATTCAAAGTTCATTTCAGCTCATTCTATTCTTCCTTTGGTCATATTCCCACCTCTTGTTCATCAACTTCATTTCCTTTCCTCTTCTGCGAGTCAACCAGTCAGTGCTATTAATGTCTCTGTACCTGTCAATTCTCTTGTCCACAGATATCGAATCGATCCAGTTGCTTTTTAAAGATGCCAATTGACCTTGAGCTACCTTTCTGCAGGTCTGATCTCTATGTTCACTATCCTGGCCTTGCTCTGCTTTGCCCACTTTATTTTAGTGATAATTCTCTGTGCTCTCTTGTTACCAATTTATCAACCAGTGGAAACAGTTGTACAGTCTTTGCCATCTGAAACCATTTGACAATTTGGACAGGTTGATGTGTATGCACATACTGATGGCAGTAAATATTTAGCAGCTGAATCAATTTGTTTCCTCTTGCACAGCTCACTCCACTGAACACAGGAGGTTCTGATGGTAAAAATTAGTTAGAACAAACTGTGTTAAGATAGCAGCTAAATATTACATCTATATTCCTACAGCTCTACGTATTTTCTGCGGTTGGCTACATGAGTCTGAAAGCCATTGTTGGTAAGTTGAGTCCTGTTTCCTTTGGACCGATCAACTCTGAGCCTGAAGTTTCCTCAATGTGAGTCTCAGGCATAACGTGAATTTACCAAAAGAACGTAGAAACTGGGAGCTGCAATCGGTCACGCGGCCCTTCAAAGCTGCTCTGCCTTCCATAAGATCATCGCGGATCTGACTTTAACCTCAGCTCTACACTGCTGCATTTCCCCAATATTCTTTCACCCCTTTGGAAATCAGGAACCTGTCTAACTTCCACAGTTGGTTCTGCTATTACATGAATTTCTTCAACACAAATTGGCTGCAACATGATTGAAGAATTTAGACCATTGTTTGTATAGTGCGAGCTTTCCTTACCTGTATTGGCTATAATGCGATTCCAGTCCCATTAGTTTAAATGATGCTGCTAATAAGCGATTTATATTGCAAGATCACACAGGGTTAGAACTATCGCGTTATATCAGAACAGACTATAGCTTAAAATATTTAAAGATTCTGCATCTTTTGAGGAAAGAAATTTCAAAGACTGAAAACTCTCTGAGAGAAAAATAAATGGCAATCTGCAATATGCCTGTGCGTTCAGATTGAAAGTGTTCAACACCAGGGGTATCTGAGAGGCACAGTTTGCAGGAAGGGTAAATGGTGGGGTAGAAGAATGTTTTAGGTGGCACGATGGCTCAGTGATTAGCACCACTGCCAAGGACCCAGGTTCAATTCCAGCCCCGGGTGACTGTCTGTGTGAAGTTTACACATTCTCCCCGTGTCTGTGTGGGTTTCCTCCGGGTGCTCCGGTTTCCTCTCACAGTCCAAAGATGTGCGGGTTAGGTGAATTGGCCATGCGAAATTGCTGTAGTGATAGGGGCATTAGTCAGAGGGAAATGGGTCTGGGTGAGTTACTCTTCGGAGGGTCAGTGTGGATTTATTGGGCCAAAGGGCCTGTTTCCACACTGTAGGGAACCTAATCTAATCTAAAATGTTTCCTTATCTCTGTCTTAAAAGGGCATAGCCTTATTTTTAATCTTTTACCCCAGGTCTAGATTCTCCAACAAGAGGAAACATCCTTTCCATATCTGTCTAGTCATTCCCCTCTAGATCTTTATATGTTTCAATTAAGTTACCTCTGACTCTTCTGAACTCCATAGGATACAGGTCTAGTTTGTCTAGCCTTTCCTGAGAACGCAGTCTGCTCATTCCAGATATTAGTCTGAACTGGTTTAAACACATTAGATAGCATCTTCTTTAAATATGGTGGCCAGTACAGTACACAGTGCTCCTGATGCACTCTCACCAATGCCCTGTAAAACTGAAACATTACCTTCTTACTCTCACATTCAATTCCCCTCACAATAAACTATCACATTCTATGAGCTTTCCTGATCACTTGTTGTACGTGTCTGCTAACCACCTGTGATTCATGCACTGGGACACCAGATCCCTTGATATCTCAGCGCTCCACAGCCTCTCATTATTTAGAAAATATTCTTCATTTTTATTCTTTCTACCAAAATGGACAGTTTCACATATTCCCATTTGCCAGATGTTTGTCAATTTCCTCAATCTAACTACATCCCTTTGTACAAAAACAGAAATTCCTGGAAAAACTCAGTTTTTTAGCAGCAGTTATGGAGAGAAAGCAGTATTAATATTTCGGGTCAGGTGACCCTTCTTCAGAACTGATGGTAGCTGGGAAAAGGTTAGTATGTGTGCTAAAGTTCAGGTAGGTGGCAATGAAGCACAGAGAGAGAGAGAGTAGGAGAATGATAACCCCCAGCAATTTCTGTTTTCATTTCTGAGTTCCAGCATTGTCAGATCTTTGGGATTTTTTAAGTACCCCTTTGCATTTGGTCATCTCTTTCAAAACCTGGATAGGACAGGCCTTGGGGTCACTGAAGTTGGGAGAACTGAATGAAAAATCCAACACCAAAACAGTTAGAGAAGCTCCTTAACAAACAAGATCAGTGAACTTGTATCAGTTCCAACTCCATATTGATACTGTTTATTCTTATCTCATTTCCTTTGTGATTCCATATTCCCTCCCAAAGTTCACCTTATAAGTATTTATCACCGGTTATGTTATGTGGGTAGAATCAGAGAACCAGACAAAATGGTGGCTCAGTGAGCACTACTCCCTCATAGTGCCAGGGACTGGGGTTCCATTCCACCCTCAGGCTGCAGTCTGTGTGGAGTTTGCACATTCTCCCCACGCCTGTCTAGGTTTCCTCCGTGGGCACCAGTTTCCTCTCACAGTCCAAAGATAGAAAATAGGTGCAGGAGTAGGCCATTCGGCCCTTCAAGCCTGCACCATCATTCAATATGATCATGGCTGGTCATGCAATTTCGGTGTCCCATTCCTGATATGTCTCCATACCCTTTGATCCCTTTAGCTGCAAGGACCACGTCCAGCTCTCTCTTGAATCTATCTAATGAACTGGCCCCAACAGCTTCCTGTGGGAGAGAATTCCACAAGTTCACAACTCTCTGAGTGAAGAAATTCTTCCTCATCTCAGTCCTGAATGGCTTATCCCTTATTCTTAGACTGTGATCACTAGTTCTGGACTTTCCCAACATTGGGAACATTCTTCCCACATCTAGCCTGTCCAGTCCCATCAGAATTTTATATGCTTCTATGAGATTCCCCCTTGTTCTTCTAAATTCTAGCGAGTACAAGCCTAGTCAATCCAGCCTTTTGTCATATGTCAGTCCTATCTTCCCGGGAATCAGTCTGGTGCAGATTAGGCGTTTATTGCTAAAGAAATGGAGTACTCAAGCAGGGAAATGTTGTAAAAGAGTCATGGAGATCTACAGTACAGAAAAGTCCCCTTCAGTCCCTCGCGCTTATACCAGTTAAACACAATCGCCTAACTATTCTAATCCCATTTCCTCGCACTTGGCCTAAAGCCTTGTATACCTTGGCATCAGAAGTGCACACTGAAATACTTCTTCGATGTGATGAGGATTTCCCCCTCTACCACCCTTTCTGATGCAGCACCCACCTCTAACTACATACATACCATTCCTTGAGGTTTGTGAGACGGTAAGGGGGATTGATAAGGTAAACGTAGAGAGTATGCTCCCACCAGTGCCACGATCTGTAGTTTTAAGATAAGATTTGAAACAGAGTTGAGAAATTACTTCTGTCAAAGGGTCATGAATCTGTCACATTCACTGCCCTGACTGTGGTGGACTTTGGGACATTGAGGAGGAGATGGACACATTTTTATTAAGTAATGGGTTGAAGTGTTGTGGACAGTGGGCACGAAAGTGAGCTTAGACTGAGATGACGTCAGCTATAAGGCCCTAAAATATAGGAATAGAACTAGGCTATTCAGCCCATCGAATTTACTCCACCATTTAATCATGGCTGATATGTTTCTCAACCCCATTCTCCTGCCTTCTCCCGTAACCCTCCATACCAATACTAATTAAGAACCCATCTATTTCTGTCTTAAAAACACTTAATTACTTGGTTAACAATCACACAACACCAGGTTATAATCCATCAGGTTTATCTGGAAGCACTCGCTTTTAGGGCACTGCTCCTTCATCAAGTGGTTCACTTGGTTGGGGTTCCATTCCCCTCTGCAGCAGTGAGTTCCACAGTGTCACTGCCCTCTTGCTGAAGAAATTCCTCCGCCTCTCCATTCCAAAGGGTTATCCCTTCACTCCGAGGCTGTGCCCTCGGGTCCTAGTTTGTCCTCCTGGTAGAAACATCTTCTCCCCAGCCACTCTATCCAGGACTCTCGGTATTCTGTAAGTTGCAGTCAGATCCCCCTCACCCTTCTAAACTCAATCGAGTACAGACCCAGAATCTTCAACTGCTCCTTATTTGACAAGCCCTTCAACTGTGGGATTGTTTTTAATAAACCTTCTCTGGATACCCTCCAAGGCCAGCACATCCTTTCTTAGATGCGGGGCCCAAAACTGCTGACAATATTTCACATGCAGTCTGACCAGAGTCTTATACAGCTTCAGCAGTGCATCCCTGCTCTTATATTAGAACCCTGTCAGAATGATTGCAAACATTGCATTTGCATTCCCAACTGCCAAGTGAACCTGCATGTTAAGAGAATCCTGAACCAGGACTCCTAAGTCCCTTTGTGCTTTGGATTTTTGAAGCCTTTCCCCATTTAGAAACTTGTCTATGCCTCTATTCTTCCAAACTGTATAATATCACACTTTCCCACATTGTATTCCATCTGCCACTTTTCTGTCAATTCTGCTAAACGAGCAGATCCTTCTGCAGTCTCCCCACTTCCTCGACACTACCTGTCCCTTTCAGCTATCCTTGTGTCATTAGCAAATTTAGCAACAATGCCTTCAGTTCCTTCATCCAGATGGTTAATGTTTAACGTGAATAGCTGTGATCCCAACATAGACCCCTGCGGAACTCCACTGGTCACCAGCTGCCATTGAAAAGACCCCTCTGCCTAGTGCCAGTCAGCCAGTTCTTTGTCTGTGCCGGGACCTTGCCCCTAACACCATGGGCTCTTATCTTATTAACAGTCTCCTGTACAGCACCTTTTCAAAGACCTTCAGGAAATCCAAATAAATAACGTCCGCTGGCTCTCCTGTGGCTAAATTGCTCATCACCACCCCAAAGAATTCTAATAGATTTGTCAGGCATGACTTCCCCTTGGTGATGCCGTGCTGACTCTGCCCTGTTTTACTATGTCAAAAATCACACAACACCAGGTTATAGTCTAACGGGTTTAATTGGAAGCACACTAGCTTTCGGAGCGACGCTCCTTCATCAGGTGATCCTGATGAAGGAGCCTGATGAAGGAGCGTCGCTCCGAAAGCTAGTGTGCTTCCAATTAAACCCGTTGGACTATAACCTGGTGTTGTGTGATTTTTAACTTTGTACACCCCAGTCCAACACCGGCATCTCCAAATCATGACTGTTTTACTATGCACTTCTAAGTATCCCATAATCTCATACCAACGATGCAGGTCAGACAAACTGGCCCTTACTTTCCTGTGTTCTGTTGCCTTCCCTTCTTAAACAGAGGTGTTAGATTAGCTGTGATTGTATTAAATAGGATAGTGAAGAAGGCGTTTGGTATGCTTTCCTTTATTGGTCAGAGTATTAAGTACAGGAGTTGGGAGGTCATGTTGCAGCTGTACAGGACATTGGTTAGGCCACTGTTGGAATATTGTGTGCAGTTCTAGTCTCCTTCCTATCGGAAAGATGTTGTGAAACTTGAAAGGGTTCAGAAAAGATTTACAAGGAAGTTGCCAGGGTTGGAGGATCTGAGCTACAGAGAGAGGCTGAACAGGCTGGTTCTGTTTTCCCTGGAGCGTCGGAGGCTGAGGGGTGACCTTAAAGAGGTTTACAAAATTATGAGGGCATGGATAGGATAAATAGACAAAGTCTTTTCCCTGGGGTCGGGGAGTCCAGAACTAGAGGGCATAGGTTTAGGGTGAGAGGGGAAAGATATAAAAGAGACCTAAGAGGCAACTTTTTCATGCAGAGGGTGGTACGTTTATGGAATGAGCTGCCAGAGGATGTGGTGGAGGCTGGTACAATTGCAACATTTAAGAGGCATTTGGATGGGTATATGAATAGGAAGGGTTTGGAGGGATATGGGCCGGGTGCTGGCAGGTGGGACTAGTTTGGGTTGGAATATCTGGTCAGCATGGACAGGTTGGACCGAAGGGTCTGTTTCCATGCTGTACATCTCTATGACTTAATGGTGAAGAAGGCTTAAGGAGCTGAATTGCGTACTGCTGTGCCTATTATGTTCTAGGAAAATTTCAAGTCATTGAGGTAGTCACTTTCTTCTAAGTTAATGTGGGATATCTAGTTTAGATACCTATCCTACACAGGTTCAGGAGCTGCGAGCAAAGAATGGGGCAAACCCTAACAAAATGAACACACTCAATTGTTAAAATTAAATCTGAGATGACCTTTCACCATGCGGTGGACAGTGTTATATGGCTGGGTAAAATGTTCCACCTTCTTGCATGTACAATGGAAGTACTTTAGCTCTGACCTCACTGTTCTGAAGAAAGTGTGTTTCACATCATGGCGTTGTGTGCGTAGAAATGTTTCCATTATTTTGAAACCAAAAACTTTGGTAATGTATGCGTCTTATATTAGAGTAGTGTCTAAGAAATTGATGCTTCTGTCTGTGCAAGGCTCACTAGGATGTTGTCATTGCTTCATAGAGCTTGGATATTTATTGATGATATTGATGAATCCTAGTTCTGTTCATGCAATATTCCATATATCAACACCAATGCCAAAGCGGAATGTTATGGCATTATCTAACGAATGAAAATCCAAGAGGAGGCTGGAGAAAATCTTAGCTGCAAATGTGTTGCTGGTCAAAGTACAACAGGCCAGGCAGCATCTCAGGAATAGAGAATTCGACGTTTCGAGCATAAGCCCTTCATCAGGAATAAGAGAGAGAGAGCCAAGCAGGCTAAGATAAAAGGTAGGGAGGAGGGACTAGGGGGAGGGGCGATGGAGGTGGGATAGGTGGAAGGAGGTCAAGGTGAGGGTGATAGGCTGGAGTGGGGTGGGGGCGGAGAGGTCAGGAAGAGGATTGCAGGTTAGGAGGGCGGTGCTGAGTTGAGGGAACCGACTGAGACAAGGTGGGGGGAGGGGAAATGAGGAAACTGGAGAAATCTGAATTCATACCTTGTGGTTGGAGGGTTCCCAGGCGGAAGATGAGGCGCTCCTCCTCCAGCCGTCGTGTAGTTGTGTTCTGCCGGTGGAGGAGTCCAAGGACCTGCATGTCCTCGGTGGAGTGGGAGGGAGAGTTAAAGTGTTGAGCCACGGGGTGATTGGGTTGGTTGGTTCGGGCGGCCCGGAGGTGTTCTCTGAAGCGTTCCGCAAGTAAGCGGCCTGTCTCACCAATATAGAGGAGGCCACATCGGGTGCAGCGGATGCAATAGATGATGTGTGTGGAGGTACAGGTGAACTTGTGGCGGATATGGAAGGATCCCTTGGGGCCTTGGAGGGAAGTGAGTGTGGAGGTGTGGGCGCAAGTTTTACATTTCCTGCGGTTGCAGGGGAAAGTGCCGGGGGTGGAGGTTGGGTTGGTGGGGGGTGTGGATCTGACGAGGGAGTCACGAAGGGAGTGGTCCTTGCGGAACGCTGATAGGGGAGGGGAGGGAAATATATCCTTGGTGGTGGGGTCCGTTTGGAGGTGGCGGAAATGGCGGCGGATGATACGTTATATGCGGAGGTTGGTGGGGTGGTAGGTGAGAACCAGTGGGGTTCTGTCTTGGTGGTGGTTGGAGGAGCGGGGCTCAAGGGCGGAGGAGCGGGAAGTGGAGGAGATGCGTTGGAGGGCATCGTCGATCACGTCTGGGGGGAATCTCCGGGCCGCCCGAACCAACCAACCCAATCACCCCGTGGCTCAACACTTTAACTCTCCCTCCCACTCCACCGAGGACATGCAGGTCCTTGGACTCCTCCACCGGCAGAACACAACTACACGACGGCTGGAGGAGGAGCGCCTCATCTTCCGCCTGGGAACCCTCCAACCACAAGGTATGAATTCAGATTTCTCCAGTTTCCTCATTTCCCCTCCCCCCACCTTGTCTCAGTCGGTTCCCTCAACTCAGCACCGCCCTCCTAACCTGCAATCCTCTTCCTGACCTCTCCGCCCCCACCCCACTCCAGCCTATCACCCTCACCTTGACCTCCTTCCACCTATCCCACCTCCATCGCCCCTCCCCCTAGTCCCTCCTCCCTACCTTTTATCTTAGCCTGCTTGGCTCTCTCTCTCTTATTCCTGATGAAGGGCTTATGCTCGAAACGTCGAATTCTCTATTCCTGAGATGCTGCCTGGCCTGCTGTGCTTTGACCAGCAACACATTTGCAGCTGTGATCTCCAGCATCTGCAGACCTCATTTTTTACTTGGAGAAAATCTTAAGTGGTCTCAATAAATAAAGATGACTTATTTTGACTCTTGGGTCAAACATACAACACATGGACTGCATACATATAGAACACAGAACATAGAAAAGTACAGCACAGAACAGGCCCCTTAGGCCCACGATGTTGTGCCAAGATTTAATCCTAATGTAAAATATCGTAACTTAACCTACACACCCCTCAACTCACTGCTCTCCATGTGCATGTCCAGCAGTCACTTAAATGTCCCTAGTGACTCTGCTTCCACCACCACCGCTGGCAGCACATTCCATGCAGTTACAACACTCTGAGTAAAGAACCTACCTCTGATGTTCCCTTTATACCTTCCTCCTAATATCTTAAAACTATGACCCATCGTGCCAATCAATCCTGCCCTGGGGAAAAGTCTTTGGCTATTGACTCTATCCATGCCTCTCATTATCTTGTATATCTCAATCAGGTCACCTCTCTTCATCCTTCTCTCCAGCGAGAAAAGTCCAAGCTTATCAACCTTTCTTCATAAGACAAGCCCTCCAGTCCAGGCAGCATCCTGGTAAACCTTCTTTGCACCCTGTCCAAAGCCTCTGTATCTTTCTATAGTAGGGCGACCAGAACTGGACACAATATTCCAAGTGTGATCTCACCAGGGACTTGTAGAGCTGCAGCAAAACCTCGCCGCTCTTAAACACGAACCCCTGTTAATGAAAGCCAAAACACCGTATATTTTCTTAACAACCCTATCCACTTGGGTAGCAACTTTGAGGGATCTATGTACTTGCGCACCCAGATCCCTCTGCTCCTCCACACTGCCAAGAATCCTGTCATTAATCTTATATTCAGCATTCAAGTTCGACCTTCCAAAGTGCATCACTTCACATTTATCCAGGTTGAACTCCATCTGCCATTTCTCAACCCAGCTCTGCATCCTGTCAGTGTCACGCTGCAGCCTGCAGTAGCCCTCAATACTATCAATGGCACCTCCAACCTTTGTGTCATCGGCAAATTTACTAACCCACCCCTCAACCTTCTCATCCAAGTCATTTATAAAAACTACAAAGAGCAGAGGCCCAAGAACAGAGCCCAGTGGGACACCACTCAACACTGACCTCCAGGCAGAATACTTTCCATCTACAATCACCCTCTGCCTTCTGCCAGCCAACCAATTCTGAATCCAGATATCCCATACTTCCTGACTTTATGAATGAGCCTACCATGGAGAACCTTATCAAATGCCTTGCTGAAGTCCATATACACCATATTCACTGCTCAATCTTTGTCAACCTGTCTTGACACCTCCTCGAAGAACTCAGTAAGATTTGTGAGGCATGACCTGCCCCTCACAAAGCCATGCTAGCTGCCTTTAATCACGCTATGTGTTTCCAAATAGTCATAAATCCTATCTCTCAGGATTCTTTCCAAAACTGACATAAGACTGACTGGTCTGTAAATGTCAGGGATTTCCCCATTCCCCTTCTTCAAAAGAGGAACAACATTCGCTTCCCTCCAATCCTCCAGTACGACTCCCGTGGAGAGTGAGGAAGCAAAGATCTTCACCAGTGGCTTAGCAACCTCCTTTCTCACTTCCCGTAGCAGCCTGGGATAAATCTGGTCTGGCCCTGGGGACTTATCAATCTTAATGAAGCCAAAATTTCCAGCACATCAACTTCATTTATATGAATATATAAAACTGGGAGTAAAGCATTCGGTCCCTCTAACTTGCGCCACTATTCTATAAGATCAGGCTTGATTGTGGTCTTAACTCCACATTCCTGCCCACCCTGAGAATCTTTGAAAACTGCTGTATCCAGTAGAAATATACACTGGGCCTCCCAGTTGGCATTCTTCCGTTGAAGCGACGAATACTTAATGTAGTGGTTCAAGAAGGCTGCGAGCCTTTCCATCGAGCGGGTTCCACACAGTCATGGGCAAGTGTGATCTTACTGTCGTTCCTCACTTCCCATGCTCATGCTCATTCAGGTTTCACACCTTGTCATTATACAGATTAATGTTTCCTGCCTCAATTTTGTTCTGTAGTTATGCTGATTGGCTGCGGGGCATTAGTGAATGGACCATATGCACTCATCACAACTGCAGTGTCTGCTGATTTGGTGAGTACTAAATGCTCTTCCACCAGAACAACAGCCATGATCATGTCCAAGGCTGGCTCAGATCTTCATAATTCGCACTTACACTGGGGCAGGTGACCCAAACTTTAACCACAGAGTTTGGTTTTAAGGAGCATTGTAAATGGGCTGAGAGAGATTGATGAAGATATGTGAGGGAAATGTGGATGAAAAACTACTGATGATGGGTTGGAGGATGTGAGCATTGGAGGAAAGCCAGGGTTGAAGTTTGCAAACTTGGACTATTTTGGAGAGATGAAGACACGAGGCATTCTTCCAACCTTACTCTCATGTAGATCCACTGATTCTCTTCAATGCACACAGCAGCTGTGCCTTCAGCATTCCAGGCTTTAGTCTGTGGAAAACTCTCCCTAAGACACTCCTGTCTCACTATTTTTCCTGACCAACCTGTTCATTACCTCCCAGATATCCCCATCTTCCATTTTTGTCAGATATTTCAGAAATGTACAATAGAACTTGTTTCTATTAACTGCCTATATTGCGAGGAACCTGTGGCTGTAAATTTATATTTTTCCAGGCAACTCCTAACTGAAACAGAAATAATCTGATGAATCAGCAATAAACCAGTCCTTATATCTGTAAATGTTTCACTTGACTATTTTACAAAGACATTTGTCTTTCTGTAATCAAGACAGATTACAGCCTACGTTGAATTGTTTTTTCCCAGTGAACCACATGGGTTCCCTTTAAAACCATGAGAAAATCCTTGTGTAATCTCTAAAGTGTCTGAATGGTTCAATATCTTCCTGCTGTCTGCGTAGCCCAAAAATATAGATATCCATATATACTTTCCCCAGCTCTTTGTTGTCTTTTGTATTGTAGAATGCCATCAGTTTTAAACAATGGAATCTTGTGGCTTTATTCCTTTTATAAATCACAAGAAGTTTGCAGTCTTCCAGTCAGAAAAAACCATTTCAGGAAATATAAGTACAAGCTGTGTAGTTAAACTGAATGTTTCAGCAACATTCCTCACTAATACAGACCCAAATGTCTTCTATCTTGAATATAATTTGTGATTTGTTCTTGGTTTGGGATTTTCCTGTTTGCCTGAGGTGAGAAGACCAATGGGATTGTATTTGACCTGGTTAGTGCTTCTATTGCATAGGCTAGGTACCCCGAAAATTGCCACTGACAATTCTGCTCTTTTAATCCTGAATGATTTCTGATTTCAGGGCACACACAAGAGTTTAATGGGAAATTCCAAAGCTCTGTCCACTGTGACTGCGATCATTGATGGTACTGGCTCCATTGGTAGGTGTTTGAACATCCCTGCTGCATTACACAACATATCACCATTACACCATATCACCATGATTTGGAAACACCGGTGTTGGACTGGGGTGGACAAAGTTAAAAATCACACAACACCAGATTATAGTCCAACAGGTTTATTTGGAAGCACTAGCTTTGGGAGCGCTGCTCCTTCATTGTCCACAAACACCTGATGAAGGAGCAGCGCTTCGAAAGTTAGTGCTTCCAAATAAACCTGTTGGGCTATAACCTGGTATTGTGTGATTTTTAACCATGTCACCATTACACCTGATCCTGTCATTCCAAGAGATGGTTTAGGCAATTCACTCAATCCACCCATTTTTTTCATGGGCAGGTTGCGATGTGAAGAAGCATGATTGAAATGTATTAATTAATCTAGGAATGTCACCTAAGACCCAATTAAAACTAATCACAGCACATATCAATCATACACTGATGATTATTTGTTTCATACTTCACATTGCTAGCTGATAACACAGACAACTAGTTAAACTAGATCCATTCAGTAGACTTCAGAACTATGACTACCACATATTTGGGTTAGGATTATCGCAGACTAAATACATCAGGATTGTTTTTCACGAGTTGAACTTAAAAGAGAAACGCTGACTTCACTGAAATAATAACAGCTGGTTACTGTCAGGAGTGTGATGGAATACTCCCCACTTTCCTGAGTGGGTGAAACTCCCAACAACACTCAAGAAGCTTGACACCATCCAGGACAAAGCAGCCCCCACATGATTAGCACCACATCCACAAGCATCCACTTCCTCCACCACTGACGCTCAGTAACAGCAGTGTGTACTATGTACAAGACGCACTGCAGAAATTCACCAAAGATCCTCAGACTGCACCTTACAAATCCATGACCACTTCCATCTGGAAGGACAAGGGTAGCAGTTACATGGGAACACCACTTCCCTGCAAATTCCCCTCTCAGCCACTCACCATCCTGACCTAGAAATATATCACCGTTCCTTCACTGTCACTGGGTCAAAATCTCGGAATTCTCTCCCTAAGGGCATTGTGGGTCAGCCCACAGCACATGGACCACAGTGGTTCAAGAAGGCAGCTAGGACAGGAGATAAATGCTGGCCAGCCAGCAACATCCACATCCAAAAAATTAATATTAAAAAAAACGATATGTATCAAATGTATCTGTCCATGCTGTATTAGGAATGTGATCACTGCAGAGTCTTTGTGAAAACCAAGTCCCAGTTTCACACTGAGGGCATTCTCCATTGTATCATATTGTATCATGACTGTGTTGAATGGGACGGATTAGGAACAGGGAAAAAAACAAATTCCTGGAAAAGCTCTGGGTCTGGCAGCGTGTGTGGAGAGAAATCAGAGTTAATGTTTCGGATCCAGTGTCCCTTCCTCAGGACTGATGGTAGCTGGGTTAAAGTTGGTTTTTATGCAGAATATAGTTGGACGTGGGGGGGTAAGGAGTGAACAATAGGTGGAGATGAAGCCCAAAGAGAGAGCATGACGGTTGGATAGACAAAGAGCTGATAATGATCAGCCTGGGGGAATGAATAGCTGCTAATGGGACTACTGGTGGCTACAGTTAGTGGTGTGTAATGGCAGACCATGTGATAATAAGGCCTAGTGTGTGGGGGTTGGGGTAAGGGCCTGGGTGAAAGTGTCTCAAGCATGTTGAACTCAATATTGAGTCCGAGGCTGTAAAGTTCCCAAACAGAAAATGAGGTCTTGTTCTTCTAGCTCGAGCTGAGCTTCCCTGGAGCATTGTAGCAAGTCTGACACAGCAGTCGGCCAGGGAACAGGGTGGGGTGTTGAAGTGACAGGCAACTAGAAGCTCAGGGTCTTTTTTACGAACTGCAAAGCAGTCACCCAGTCTATGCTTTGTTTCCCCAATGTTGAGGAGACCACATTGTGGGCACCGAATGCAGTAGACTAGATTGTGAGAAGTTGCAGGTAAAGTGCTGCCTCACCTGGAAGATATGTTTGGGCCGTTGGGTACTGAGGAGGGAGGAGGGAAATGGGCAGGTGTTACACCTTCAGAGGTTGCAGGGGAAGGTTCCCTGAAGCTATGGGGGGATGTGGGAGTGAAGGTGGAGTGGACCAGGGTTCTCCAGAGGTCCTTGTGGAAGTCTAACAAGGGAAGGGGAGGCGAATATATGTCTGGTGGTGGCATCCCACTGGAGGTGGGGGAAATGGATGTGGATGTTGGTGGGAAGGTAGGTGAGGACTAGGGGGACCGTATCGCTGTTGTAGGAGAGGGGAGAGGGGATGAAGGCTGAAGAGTGGGAGATGGATCAGACCCAGCTGAGTGCCCTGTCAACACGGTGCTGGCGAATCCTCGGTTGAGGAAGAAGGTGGACATTTCAGAGATCCCCTTATTGAAGATGGCATCATCAGAACAGAAGTGATGGAGATGAAGGATCTGGGAAAATGGAATAGCGTCTTTAAAGGAAGCAGGGTGTAAGGGTGTGTAGTCACGGTAACTGTGGTTGTAGTTTGGATTAAGAACAGGTCTTACAGCTCAAAACTGACCATCCATGAGATGCTTTGGATGATTTTGGTTCCTGAACACAACCCCTCTCAGTTTTAAAATTGTTCTAGTTAGTATGTATTATTGTCCTTAGCACTTCACTGCATCATATCCAAGGTCAGAAGTCATATGACACCAGGTTATAGTCCAACAGGTTTATTTGAATTCACAAGCTTTCCAAGCACTGCTCCTTCATCAGGTCAGCTATAACCTGGTATCGTGTGTCCTCTACATCATAGGAGGAGAAAGTGAGGACTGCAGATACTGGAGATCAGAGCTGAAAATGTGTTGCTGGAAAAGTGCAGCAGGTCAGGCAGCATCCAAGGAGCAGGAGAATCGACGTTGAGAGGAGAGGCTCATGCCCGAAACGCCGATTCTCCTGCTCCTTGGATGCTGCCTGACCTGCTGCGCTTTTCCAGTAACACATTTTCATCTCTACATCATATCCAATAAAGCTGTCAATTTAATCACAGTTGCAGTACTTCTGAAATCCTGCTTCAGGTCTCATTTCTGGCTACAATGTTTGGTGTGTGTGTGTTATTAATCTTTTGTGCCTATTCCCTTTTATTTAACATGTCACCTCCAATAGTGCAGCTGGTGTTACCCTTGGGACTGTAAATGTAAATATTTATCAATGGCAACTCAACTTAATTTAGATTATGCAAGTTAATGCCCATTACAAAATGCAACATGATCATGATAAAGATTGTCCATTTTTCCTGCTAGTATCTGCTGCTCCTGAGCCATCAAGGATCTTTGAGATAAATGTGTGTCTCTGTCCATAATTTTTGCAGTTTCCTATTGTTGTTGCGCTGTCATGCTCAGGAGATTGACGGACTCTTGTTTTATCTTTCTTTCACCTACAGGTGCTGCTTTAGGACCTCTGTTAGCAGGGCTCATCTCTCCCACAGGGTGGAACAATGTTTTTTATATGCTGATGGTTGCAGATGCCTTTGCTTTTTTGGTGAGTAGAAATACGTTGTCCATTATCTCACTCTCAATAGCTAATCATCTTTTTTATGTTAGACATGCGGAACCCTCCAAGCACTTTCCAGAATTGCTAATACATCCTGCTTCTGCACCCCAATCCCATCTAGTCGAGTAGCCTGTATCTCAGTATTCTCCTTGACGACATTGTCTTTCTCCAGTGTGAATACTAATGAAAAATATTCATTTAGCGTTTCCCCATCTCCTCGGACTCCACACACAACTTCCCACTTCTGCCCTTGATTGGCCTTAATCCTTCTCTAGTCATTCTTTTATTCTTGATATACCTATAGAAAGCTTTAGGGTTTTCCAGGATCCTATCCACCAAAGACTTCTCATGGCCTCTCCTGGCTCTTCTTAGCTCTCTCTTTAGGTTCTTCCTGGCTAACCTGTAACTCTCAAGCACCCTAATTGAGCCATCTCATCTCATCCTAACATAAGCCGCTTTCTTCCTCTTGACAAGAGATTCAGCTTCTTTAATAAACCACAGTTCCCTCACTCGACCACATTCTCCCTGCCTGACAGGTGCATACTTATCAAGGACACGCAGGAGCTGTTCCTTGGATAAACTCTACATTTCAATTGTGCCCATCCCCTGAAGTTTACTTGCCCATTCTATGCATCCTAAGTCTTGCCTAATCACATCGTAATTACCTATTCCCCCAACTATAACTGTTGCCCTGTGATATATACCTATCCCTTTCCATCGCTAAAGTGAACTTAACCAAATTGTGGTCACTATCACCAATGTGCTCACCTACCTCCACATCTAATACCTGGCCAGGTTCATTACCCAGTACCAAATCCAAATCATTTTGGAGGAGGGGCCATTTTAATGCAGAAAAAGCTCAGAAGCTTAACAGGAGACTAAGTAGGTTAAGTAATGTTTAGGTATTAAGAGGCACTAAGAGGCCTGGAATCCAGACATTATAGTCAATGGCCATAAAGCACATTAACTGCTGCTGGAGGAGACGTATCAGTTCCTTCAGAGACAGATTGGTGGCTGAAGTCCCTAGCCATCATCAGTTCAGTTTCACGGTTCAGGAAGCTCTTAGCTGGCGGTTAAGGGACAGCTGCACTATGTGCTTCAGTGCAGATAGAGGAAAATCAGAGACACTCTGTATTTCTCAGAAGTAACCAGAGAGCTTGCTCAGATCTATAAGTCACCCATGATGATGAATTGCAAATCCAGGACAAATGAGGTCAATTCAGCTCTTATTTCCTGAAGTTATTCATAGGCCTGAGGACACATAGGCCAGGAGAATGGCTTACCACATTTGGCTAAGATCAATTTGTCAAAGGTTCACCCCAAGGAAGGCTGTAGAGAAGGGCAACAGAAAATGGAGTCAATGTTGTCACCAGTAGCCTAACCAGTGGCTGGTGTTCAGGGATGTTTCCAGTTGCTAAACCAAACAGCTCCCTACAATCTGAACAGACCTGAGCCAGTTGAACCAGGCTGTGAAAAGGCTCAGAAGCTTAACAGGAGACTAGATAGGTGAAGTAATGTTTAGGACTTAAGAGGCACTAAGGGATCCCATGACATTGACAGATGAAAACCTGGTGATGTTCACAAGGATTTTGGTTTTTGCTGAGGGTATGGAAAGTCCTGCTTCCTTGGCCATGTAGATACTAGCAACTGTTATCAGCAAACTCAGAAAACAATTGCAGACTGATACAGGACGACTGTCTGAAAGGTTGGCCAGTTTATAGTCTCAAAGATTTTATTCTCAAACAGCAATTCAGACAATGTCTGTACTTCAGAGCCCTGGACAATGTGTTTTTCCATAATGAAGGACTAAGCAAACCCAGAATTCTGCAGCTCAACATCCTCCTACACTTCAGCTAAGAAGATTGGCTATCACCAAGTACCAGGCCAGAGCACAGAATTTGGTCATGGATCCCTAAGGCCATTGAGGAAATGATTTATCACTCCATCACTATAGATCAAACTGCAAAGATACCACTTATTCCTGTTTGGATGGTGGGAGTGCCTCCGAATGAATCTTTATACCTTCCAAGTGAAAATTTGCCTCATCACTGTTGATTATTATTTAAAATGAATCATAGTCTCGGCTACTGGTACTGCTCGGCTCAGGGGAGTCCCCACCACTCACTCCATTCCAAACTTGATGACTGCTTTCAACACCAAAACCAGTGGCTTTATGCACACACATGTCTACCCAGATACCTGGAGGCTAATAGGAAGCCAGAGACAAGTGTCTAAACCAGAATGTCTTTGTAAGAATAGAATGTCTTTGTTAAGCTAGCTCCACAGAATAGTGAACCTCCATCAGAACTCCTGGAAATTATGCATGCAGTTCCCAGTACTCCTGGCAGTCCCTCCATTCAACATCGAGTGAGAGAAAGACGACCACCATCATGCACTCCATATAATGCAGGATTTACCGTAGCTGCAGACACAGGAATCTATCTGGCTTTGTGACCTGAATCATGAGGGCTAGCAGTTATCAATAGGATAGCTGACGACCTACCATAGAGTCCGACAGCACGGAGATAGGCCCTCTGTCCCAAACTGGTCCATGCCGACCAAAATGTCCATCAACGCTAACCCCATTTCCCTGCACTTGGCCCTCATCCTTCTAATCCTTCCCTATCCATGTATTTGTCAAATGCCTTTTAAATATTAATGTACCTACATCAACCACTTCAGCTGGCAGCTCATTGCATATGCTTACCAAAGACTGAGTGCATTCACCCTATCCATGCCTCTCAAGATCTTGTACACTTCTGTAAGATCTCCCTGCAGTCTCCTACACTCTTTGAAGAAAAAGGTCCTAGCTTGTCCAACCTCTCCCAATATCTCTATATCGACGGTTTGGGCAAAAATGAAGGGCTTTTGCCCGAAACATCGATTCTCCTGCTCCTCGGCTGCTGCCTGACCTGCTGCGCTTTTCCAGCACCACATTGTTGACTCTAATCTCCAGCATCTGCAGTCCTCACGTTTGCCTATAACTCAGACTGTTGACTCCTGACAACATCCTGGTAAATTTCTTCTGCACTGTTTCCAGTTCAATCCTTCCTGTAGCAAGGTGACTAAAACTGAACACAATACTCCAAATGCAGCCTTACCAACGTCCTGTATAACTGCAACATAACTTGCCAACTTCTATACTCAATGCCCTGACTGATGAAGGCCAGTGTGCCAAAACCCTCCTTCACTGTCCGGTCTACCTGTGGCTCCACTTTCAGAGAACTGTGCACCTAAACTCTTAGGTCCCTCTGTCCCACTACACTCCTTAAAGCCCAACCATTCACCATGAAACTCCTACTTTGATTTGACTTTTCAAAATACAACACCTCACATTTATCTATATAAGACTCCATTTGCCATTTCTCAGCCCACTTCCCAAGCTGCTCAAGGTCCTGCTGCAATTTCTGATAGCCTTCCTCACTGTCCATGATATCACATATTTTAGTGTCATCAGCAAACGTATTAATCATACCTTGTACATTCTCATCCAAATCATTGGTATAGATAACAAACAGTAATGGGCCCAGCACCGACCCTTGAGGCACTCCACTAGTCACAGGCCTCCAGTCCAACAAGGATCCTTCCACTATTACCCTCTGCTTCCTACCAGCAAGCCAACTGTGGATCCAATTTGCCAGCTCTCCCTGGATTCCATGTCAGGTCAGCCTACCATGTGGAACCTTATCAAAGGTCTTACTGAAATCCATATTGACTATGTCTACCGCCCTGCTCATAGAGTCGTAGAGATGTACAGCATGGAAACAGACCCTTCGGTCCAATCCGTCCTTGCCGACCAGATATCCCAACCCAATCTAGTCCCACCTGCCAGCACCCGGCCCATATCCCTCCAAACCCTTCCTATTCATATACCATCCAAATGCCTCTTAAATGTTGCAATTGTACCAGCCTCCACCACTTCCTCTGGCAGCTCATTCCATACACGTACCACCCTCTGTGTGAAAAAGTTGCCCCTTAAGTCTCTTTTATATTTTTCCCCTCTCACCTTAAACCTATGCTGTCTAGTTCTGGACTCCATGACCCCAGGGAAAAGACTTTGTCTATTTATCCTATCCATGCCCCTCATAATTTTGTAAACCTCTATAAGGTCACCCCTTAGCCTCCGATGCTCCAGGGAAAGCAGCCCCAGACTGTTCAGCCTCTCCCTATAGCTCAAACCCTCCAAACTTGGCAACATCCTTGTAAACCTTTTCTGAACCCTTTCAAGTTTCAAAACATCTTTCCGATAGGAAGGAGTCCAGAATTGCAACAATATTCCAACAGTGGCCTAACCAATATCCTGTACAGCCACAACATGACCTACCAACTCCTGTACTCAGTACTCTGACCAATAAAGGAAAGCATACCAAATGCCTTCTTCACTATCATGTCTACCTGCGACTCCACTTTCAAGGAGCTATGAACCTGCACTCCAAGCTTTCTGTTCAGCAACACTCCCTAGAATCTTACCATAAGTATAAGTTCTGCTAAAATTTGTTTTCCCAAAATGCAACACCTCGCATTTATCTGAATTAAACTCCATCTGCCACTTCTCGACCCATTGGCCCATCTGGTCAAGATCCTTTTGTGATCTGAGGTAACCTTCTTCCCTGTCCACTACACCTCCAATTTTGGTGTCATCTGAAAATTTACTAACTATACCTCTTATGCTCATTTATGTAAATGACAAAAAGTAGAGGACCCAGCACCAATCCTTGTGGCACTCCACTGGTCACAGGCCTCCAGTCTGAAAAACAACCCTCTACCACCACCCTCTGTCTTCTACCTTTGAGCCAGTTCTGTATCCAAATGGCTAGTTCTCCCTGTATTCCATGACATCTAACCTTGCTAATCAGTCTCTCATGGGGAACCTTGTCAAACGCCTTACTGAAGTCCATATGGATCACATCTACAGTTCTGCCCTCATCAATCCTCTTTGTTACTTCCTCAAAAAAACTCAATCAAGTTTGTGAGATATGATTTCCCATTCACAAAGTCATGTTGACTATTCCTGATCAGTCCTTGCCTTTCCAAATACATGTACATCCTGTCCCTCAGGATTCCCTCCAACAACTTGCCCCCATTTTGCCTCCTGAATATCTTTCAGGAAGGAAACTGCCATCCTTACCTGGTCTGGCCTCCACTGACATCAGGCTCACTGGTCTATAGTTCCCTGGCTTGTCCTTACCGCCCTTCTTAAACAGTTCTCGTCAACTTTCCTGGTCACTTCATCAAAGAACACTAGCAAATTTGTGAGGCATGATCTCCAAAGCGCAAAGCCATGCTGACTATTCCTAATCAAACCCTGTCTTTCCAAATGTATGTATATCTTATCACATAGAATCTTCTCAAGTAACTTACCCACCTCAGATGTTAAGCTGACTGGGTTATAGTTCCCAGGCTTTTCTTTGCAGCCCTCCTTGAATAAGTGCACAACATTCACTACCCACCAATCTTCCAGGACTCACCCGTGGCTAATGATGATGAAAATCTATCAGCCAGGGCCCCTACAATTTCTTCTCTGGCCTCTTGCAGTGTTCTTGGATCTATCCAGTCAGGATCTGGAAATTTATCCACCTTCATACATTCTAATACATCCAACACCTTCTCTGCTGTGATATGGACTGTCCCAGCCACTTCCGCCCCCACTGACATCACTAACCGGCAGGAACACAAATCCTCAGGTTTCCCCGCCCCCACGCCGCCTTACGTCACTACGCGTAACCCCGCCCCCACGCAAACCTTCGCCACCACACATAACCCCGCCAAACCCACACCGTCTTTCGTCACTTCACGTAACCCCGCCCCCACGCTTATTTCCGTCACGACGCATGACCCCGCCCCCACGTCGACCAACGTCACCACGTCTAACTCCGCCCCTACTTCGATCTCTGTCCCCGCCCCTAACCCCAGCCCCAGCTCCAGCTCCAGTCCTACACCAGGTCCTAGCTCCCAACCTTACCGGTTTTTCACCATCCCTCCAGATCTCCCCCTCTCTGCGGATGAAAGATCAGTCCTCAGCAGGGGCCTCACCTTCATTCCCCTACGCCCTCGGATTAATGAGTTCAACACGCGCCGAGATATTGAGCAATTCTTCCGCCGCCTTCGCCTCCGTGCCTACTTTCACAACCAAGACTCCCGCCCACCCTCTGACGACCCCTTCTCCCGCCTCCAACACACCCCATCCACCTGGACACCCCGTGCTGGCCTCCTACCCGCCCTCGACCTCTTTATAGCCAACTGCCGCCGTGACATTAACCGACTCAACCTGTCCACCCCTCTCAACCACTCCAACCTCTCACCCTCAGAACGTGCAGCCGTCCACTCCCTCCGCTCCAATCCCAACCTCACCATCAAACCCGCAGACAAGGGAGGCGCGGTGGTAGTTTGGCGCACTGACCTGTATACCGCTGAAGCCAAACGCCAGCTCGCGGACGCCTCCTCTTATCGCCCCCTTGACCACGACCCCACCTCCCACCACCAAACCATCATCTCCCAGACCATCCAGGACCTCATCACCTCAGGGGATCTCCCATCCACCGCCTCCAACCTCATAGTCCCACAACCCCGCACCGCCCGTTTCTACCTCCTGCCCAAAATCCACAAACCTGCCTGCCCCGGCCGACCCATTGTCTCAGCCTGCTCCTGCCCCACCGAACTCATCTCCCAATACCTCGACACGGTCCTGTCCCCTTTAGTCCAAGAACTCCCCACCTACGTTCGGGACACCACCCACGCCCTCCACCTCCTCCAGGATTTTCGCTTCCCCGGTCCCCAACGCCTTATTTTCACTATGGACATCCAGTCTCTGTACACCTCCATCCCCCATCACGAAGGACTCAAAGCCCTCCGCTTCTTCCTTTCCCTCCGCACCAACCAGTACCCTTCCACTGACACCCTCCTTCGACTGACTGAACTGGTCCTCACCCTGAATAACTTCTCTTTTCAATCCTCCCACTTCCTCCAAACTAAAGGAGTTGCCATGGGCACCCGCATGGGCCCCAGCTATGCCTGCCTCTTCGTAGGATATGTGGAACAGTCCATCTTCCGCAACTACACTGGCACCACCCCCCACCTTTTCCTCCGCTACATCGATGACTGTATCGGCGCTGCCTCGTGCTCCCACGAGGAGGTTGAACAGTTCATCAACTTTACTAACACCTTCCATCCCGACCTGAAATTCACCTGGACCATCTCAGACTCCTCCCTCCCCTTCCTAGACCTCTCTATTTCTATCTCGGGCGACTGACTCAACACAGACATCTATTATAAACCGACTGACTCCCACAGCTACCTGGACTACACCTCCTCCCACCCTGCCCCCTGCAAAAACGCCATCCCATATTCCCAATTCCTTCGTCTCCGCCGCATCTGCTCCCAGGAGGACCAATTCCAACACCGCACAGCCCAGATGGCCTCCTTCTTCAAGGACCGCAGATTCCCCCCAGACGTGATCGACGATGCCCTCCAACGCATCTCCTCCACTTCCCGCTCCTCCGCCCTTGAGCCCCGCTCCTCCAACCACCACCAAGACAGAACCCCACTGGTTCTCACCTACCACCCCACCAACCTCCGCATATAACGTATCATCCGCCGCCATTTCCGCCACCTCCAAACGGACCCCACCACCAAGGATATATTTCCCTCCCCTCCCCTATCAGCGTTCCGCAAGGACCACTCCCTTCGTGACTCCCTCGTCAGATCCACACCCCCCACCAACCCAACCTCCACCCCTGGCACCTTCCCCTGCAACCGCAGGAAATGTAAAACTTGCGCCCACACCTCCACACTCACTTCCCTCCAAGGCCCCAAGGGATCCTTCCATATCCGCCACAAGTTCACCTGTACCTCCACACACATCATCTATTGCATCCGCTGCACCCGATGTGGCCTCCTCTATATTGGTGAGACAGGCCGCTTACTTGCGGAACGCTTCAGAGAACACCTCTGGGCCGCCCGAACCAACCAACCCAATCACCCCGTGGCTCAACACTTTAACTCCCCCTCCCACTCCACCGAGGACATGCAGGTCCTTGGACTCCTCCACCGGCAGAACACAACTACACGACGGCTGGAGGAGAAGCGCCTCATCTTCCGCCTGGGAACCCTCCAACCACAAGGTATGAATTCAGATTTCTCCAGCTTCCTCATTTCCCCTCCCCCCACCTTGTCTCAGTCGGTTCCCTCAACTCAGCACCGCCCTCCTAACCTGCAATCCTCTTCCTGATCTCTCCGCCCCCACCCCACTCCAGCCTATCACCCTCACCTTGACCTCCTTCCACCTATCCCACCTCCATCGCCCCTCCCCCAGTCCCTCCTCCCTACCCTTTATCTTAGCCTGCTTGGCTCTCTCTCTCTCTTATTCCTGATGAAGGGCTTATGCTCGAAACGTCGAATTCTCTATTCCTGAGATGCTGCCTGGCCTGCTGTGCTTTGACCAGCAACACATTTGCAGCTGTCCCCAAGATATCACCACGAACTTCCCCAAATTCCCCAGTCTTCATGTCTTTCTCTGTGGTAAACACAGAGGAGAAATACTCAATGAGAGCGTCGCCCATCTCCTGTGGTTTTACACATACATGTCCATATTTGTCCTTTAAGGGCCCTATTCTCTCTCTAGTTATTCTTTTTCTTTAATATACTTAAAGAACCTCTTTGGATTCACCCTAATCTTCTCAGTCAAGACTATCTCATGCCCCCTTTTTGCCTCCTGAATATCGTTCAGGAAGGAAACTGCCATCCTTACCTGGTCTGGCCTACAAATGACTCCAGACTCTCAGCAACGGCATTGACTTTTAACTACCAGAAAGCCATTCAATTGTATCAATTACTACAAAGTCTCAACAAAGAAGTTACGCTGGACAGATTACCTGGCATCAGCCTAGGCACTGGAAATGACAACGGCAAAAACAGCCCTGTCGGCCTCTCAAAATCGACCTTAATAATATCTAGGGTCAGTGTCAAGATTGGGCAACAAGCTGACCTGTCTGTAAGGTATGATTCCATGAGTATCTCCCAGACACCAACATCGCTATCCTGAGCTGGTCGGGTCCGAAATGTCATAGCTGCTAGACTGGGTCTGAGGCAGGTGGTGAGGAAACCAACAAGAGGAAGAAACATACTTCACCTCATCCTTACCAACCTGCTGCACAAAGTCATAATTCCCGTTGGTGGAGCAATCTCCACTTGTTGGCGATGACTCTGAAAGTCAATTGTTCCATTTCATCAGTAATATTAGAAATGTAAAATTCTGACGTAAGTGGTGTAAAATCCAAATACTCTGTGGAATTCTACTTCAATGCACTGGATTTATCGCAATGTAAAATACAATTTTTTTCAGAATTGAAATTTTATTTTTATTTCAGTTACTGATACGTCTTGTAATGAGAGAGCTTCGTTTTAAAGGGCCCAAGGCAGATCAGACTGAGTAAGTAACAACTGTTCTGATACTGAAGTAAAACTGCCATAAATGATGCTGAAGATGAAGAAATTTGGTGAATTTCTGCAGTGCATCTTGTAGATAGTACACACTGCTGCTACTGAGTGTCGCTGGTGGAGGGAGTGGATGTTTGTGGATGTGGTGCCAATCAAGTGGACTGCTTAGCTCTGGATGGTGTTGAGCTTCTTGAGTGTTGTTGGGTCTGTACCCATCCAGGCAAGTGGGGAGTATTCGATCACACTCCTGACTTGTGCCGTGTAGATGATGGACAGGCTCTGGGGAGTCAGATGGGGAATTACTTGATGAAGGATGCCCAGCTCTTGGCTGGTTCTTGCAGCCACTGTGTTTATATGGTGAGTCCAGTTGAGTTTCTGGTCAGTAGTAAGCCCCCAGGACACTGATAATGGGGGAATTCAGCGATTGTGGCAGTTGAATTCCGTCTTGTTGCAGGTTGTCATTGCCTGGCTTTTGTTTTCCATGAATGTTACTTACTATTTGTAATCTGAACTAGCGCATTATCCATGTCTTGCTGCATTTGGATATGGACTACTTCAGTATCTGAGGACTCAAGTATCAGTCATTGGGCCTGCATTCAATAGAACTTAGAAGAACAAGGGGGTTGTGAAAACATAACATTCTGACAGGGCTCCTCCGTCTGGATCCAGGGATGATGTAGTTTGGGATCCAGCAGAAGAGGTCACAGTGCCAGGGAATGCACATGGCCATTTCAGACTGAGATGGGACATTTCTTCACTGAGTGTGGTGAACGTGTGGAATTCTCGACCACAGGAGACTGTGGAACCACGTCACTGAATATATTTAAGGAAGAAATGGATTTCAAGAAGGGAAAGGTGTCAAGGGTTGTGGCGTGTGAGTGGGAGTGTGACATCAAGATAGAGGATCAGCCATGCTCATGTTGAACGTTGGAAGGAGCTGGATTGGTTGAATGGTCTACCCCTGCTAATGTTTTCTGTGTGTCAAAACCATCAATAAGACCATAAGATATTGGAACAGAATTAGGCCATTCAGTCCATCCAATCTACTCCATCATTCAATCATGGTTGATATGTTTCTCAACCCCTGCCTTCCCCCCATTCTCTGCCTTCTCCCCGTAACCCTTGATCCCCATATTAATCAAGAACCTATCTATCTCTGTCTTAAATACACTCAATGACTTGGTCTCCGCAGCCCTCTGTGGCAATGCATTGCAGATTCATCACTCTGTGGCTGAAGAAATTCCTCCTCACCTTGGTTCTAAAGGGATGACCCTTCACTCTGAGGTTGTGCCCTTGGGTCCTAGTCTCTCCTTCTGGTGGAGACATCTTCTCCACATCCACTCTATCCAAACCTCTCAGCAAACTCTAAATTTCAATCAGATTCCCATTCCTCCTAAACTCCATTGCACACAGTCCCAAAATCCTCAGCTGCACATCACACGACAAACCCATTCTAAGGGCAGCCAGGGATGGACAACAATGACAGCCTGCAATTCCTACATCCCAGAAAAGAGCAGAGACATGCAGTGTTAGGTTATTATGGGGTATATTGATATTCTTGGGCATATCGATATAAAAACACAGATGGTGTTGGGTGTTTTGAAAATTGGTGGATGCAGGTACAATACACTGTTTAAAAGACATTTGGGTAAGTACATGAAGAGGAAAGTTTTGGAAGGATATGGGCCAGAAGCAGGCAGGTGGGACTAGTTTAGTTTGGGATTGTGTTCAGCATGGACTTGTTGGACCGAAGGATCTGTTTACATGCTGTGTGACTCCATGGCTCCATCGCCTTCCCCTGTACATCCATCTGCTCAATATATTTGAATAGTTTCTCAATCCAGTTGCTCCACGAGCTTCTCATTCGAATGAGTTTCTGTAACACCATCCCCCTCCCCCACAATAGAGACTAGACATCCCCCCCTCTCCCACCCACAATGGAGGACCAGTGTCCTCCCCCTTGCCCCCACCCTCCCCACCTCCCCCCCACCCCCTTCCCCCCCCCCCACAATGGAGACCGCACATTCCCCCCTTCTCCCCCTACAATGGAAATCAGTGTCCTCCCCCTTGCCCCCACCGTCCCACCACCACCACAATAGAGAGCAAACCTCCATCCCCCCAATAATGGAGACCAACCTCCCCATGCTGCAATTTATCTTCTAAAAAATAATGAAGTTGTAGAGTCATAGAGATATACAGCATGGAAACAGATCCTTCGATCCAACCCATCCAGCTGACCAGATATCCTAACCTAATCTAGTCCCAATTGCCCAGCACTTGGCCCATATCCCTTGCTATTCATGTGGAAGATGCCTTTTAAATGTTGTAATTGTACCAGCCTCCACCACTTCCTCTGGCAGCTCATTTCACACATGCACCACCCTCTGTTTGAAAATGTTGCCCCTAGGTCTGTTTTTAATCTTTCCCCTCTCACCCTAAACCTATGCCCTCTAGTTCTGGACTCCCCAGCTCAGGGAAAAGACCTTGTCCCGATCCATGCCCCTCATGATTTTATAAACCTCTATAAGGTCACCCCTCAGTCTCTGACGCTCCAGGGAAAACAGCCCCAGCCTGTTCAGCCTCTCCCTATAGCTCAAATCTTCCAACCCTGGCAACATCCTTGTAAATCTTTTCTGAACCCTTTCAAGCTTCTCCAATAGGAAGGAGCCCAGAATTGTACACAATATTCCAACAGTGGCCTAACCAATGTCCTGTATAGCCGCAACATGACCTCCCAACTCCTGTACTCAATACTCTGGCCAATAAAGGAAAGCATACCAAATGCCTCCTTCACTATCCTGTCTACCTGCGACTCCACTTTCAAGGAGCTATGAACCTGCACTCCAAGGTCTCTGTGTTCAGCAGAACTCTCCAGTACCTTATCATTAAGTGTATAAGTCCTGATCTGATTTGATTTTCCAAAATGCAGCACCTCACATTTATCCGAATTAAACTCCATCTGCCACTTCTCAGCCCATTGGCCCATTTGATCAAGATCCCCTTATACTTTGAGGCAGTCTTCTTAGATGTCCACTATACATCCAATTTTGGTGTCATCTGCCTCTTATAAAGGCTACTGAGACTTTATAAAGCTCTGGTTAGGCCCCATTTGGAGTACTGTGTCCAGTTTTGGGTCCCACACCTCAGGAGAAACATATTGGCACTGGAGCGTGTCCAGCGGAGATTCACACGGATGATCCCTGGAATGGTAGGTCTAACATACGAGGAACGGCTGAGAATCCTGGGATTGTATTCATTGGAGTTTAGAAGATTAAGGGGAGATTTAATAGAAACTTACAAGATAATACATGGCTTGGAAAGGGTGGACGCTAGGAAATTGTTTCCGTTAGGCGAGGAGACTAGGACCCGTAGACACAGCCTTAGAATTAGAGGGGGTAAATTTAGAACAGAAATGCGGAGACATTTCTTCAGCCAGAGAGTGGTGGGCCTGTGGAATTCATTGCCGCGGAGTGCAGTGGAGGCTGGGACGCTAAATGGCTTCAAGGCCGAGATTGATAAATTCTTGATGTCACAAGGAATTAAGGGCTATGGGGAGAATGCTGGTAAGTGGAGTTGAAATGCTCATCAGCCATGATTGAATGGCGGAGTGGACTTGATGGGTCGAATGGCCTTATTTCCACTCCTATGTCTTATGGTCTTATGCTCGCATGCAAATCATTTATATAAATGACAAAAAAGTAGAGGACCCAGCACCAATCCTTGTGGCACTCCACTGGTCACCAGTCTGAAAAACAACCCTGCACCACCACCCTCTGTCTTCTACCTTCTGTATCCAAATGGCTAGTTCTCCCTGTATTCCATGAGATCTAACCTTGCTAACTAGTCTCCCATAGGGAACCTTGTCGAATGCCTTACTGAAGTCCATCTAGATCACATCTACCGCTCTGCCCTCATCAATCCTCTATTACTTCTTCAAAAAACTCAATCAAATTCGTGAGACGATTTCCCATGCACAACGCCATGTTGACTATCCCTAATCAGTCCTTGCCTTTCCAAATACATGTACATCCTGTCCCTCAGGATTCTCTCCAACAACTTGCTCACCAGCACTTGCTCACTGGTCTATAGTTCCCTGGCTGAAAATGTGTTGCTGGTTAAAGCACAGCAGGTTAGGCAGCATCCAAGGAACAGGAAATTCGACGTTTCGGGCCAGAGCCCTTCATCAGGATGAAGGGCTCTGGCCCAAAACGTCGAATTTCCTGTTCCTTGGATGCTGCCTAACCTGCTGTGCTTTAACCAGCAACACATTTTCAGCTCTGATCTCCAGCATCTGCAGACCTCACTTTTTACTTATAGTTCCCTGGCTTGTCCTTACCACCTTTCTTAAATAGTGGCACCACATTAGCCGGCCTCTAGTCTTCCAGCACCTCACCTGTGACTATCGATGATACAAATATCTCAGCAAGGGACCCAGCAATCATTTCCCTAGCTTGCCACAGAGTTCTAGGGTACACCTGATCAGGTCTTTGAGACTTAACCACCTTTATTAAGACATTTTAAAACATCCAGCACCATCTCCTATAATATGGACGTTTTTCAAGTTGTCACCATCTATTTCCCCATCTTTTAGGGCGGCACGGTGGCACAGTGGTTAGCACTGCTGCCTCACTGCTGCCTGAGACCCGGGTTCAATTCCCGACTCAGGCGACTGACTGTGTGCACATTCTCCCCGTGTCTGCGTGGGTTTCCTCCGGGTGCTCCGGTTTCCTCCCACAGTCCAAAGATGTGCACGTCAGGTGAATTGGCCATGCTAAATTGCCCGTAGTGTTAGGTAAGGGGTAAATGTAGGGGTTTGGGTGGGTTGCGCTGCGGCGGGTCGGTGTGGACTTGTTGGGCCGAAGGGCCTGTTTCCACACTGTAAGTAATCTAATCTAATCTAATCTTCTATATCTTCCATGTCCTTCTCCACAGTAAACACTTATGCAAAATATTTGTTTAGTATCTCCCCCATCTCCTGCGGTTCCAAACAGAGGCCGCCTTGCTGATCTTTGAGGGGCCCTATTCTCTCCATAGTTACTCTTTTTGTCCTTAATGTATTTATCAAACCCCTTTGGATTCTCCTTAACTCTATTTTCCAAAGCTATCTCATGTCCCCTTTTTGCCCTCCTGATTTTCCTCTTAAGAATACTTCAACCGCCTTTATACTCTTCTAAAGATTCACTCAATCCTATCTGTACCTGACAGATGCTTCTTTCTTTTTCTTAACCAAAACCTCAATTTCTCTAGTTATCCAGCATTCCCTACACCTACCAGCCTTTCCTTTCACCCTGACAGGAATATACTGTCTCTGGACTCTCATTATCCCATTTTTGAAGGTTTCCCATTTTCCAACTGTCCCTTTACCTGCAAACATCTACCCACAATCAATTTTTGAAAGTTCTTGCCTAATACCATCAAAATTGGCCTTTCTCCAATTTAGAACTTTAACTTTTCCATCGCTATTTTAAAACTAATAGAATTATAGTCACTGGCCCCAAAGTGCTCCCCCACTGACTCCTCAGTCACTTTCCCTGTCTTATTTCCCAAAAGAGGTCAAGTTTTGTGGCTTCTCCATTTTTCTAGAAGACAGGTCAGTGTGAATGATACAAGTTTGAGGTGTGTGCAGGAGCAGAGGGACACTGCATGATTCTCTGATGGTGACCAGGCAAGTTGAAACAGTTGTTGAGAAGGCTGATAAGATCCATGGATTTACAGTTAGAAGCATAAGGTATAAAGGCAAGGAGATGATGCTACACCTCTTCAAATCCTACCACATTTGGATATTGTGTTCAATTTTGGGCACCTTCTTGAAGGAAGGATGTTAAAGCCTTGGAGAGAGTACAAAGGAGATTTATTAGAATGATACCAGGAATGAGGAATTTTAGTCACAAGGCAATATGAGAGAAGTTGAAACAAAGAAGGTTAAAAGGTGACCTTGTTGAGGTGTTCAAAATTATGAACCGTTTTGACAGGGTAAAGAAGGATATTTTGTTTCCACTAGTTTGTATGTCAGTAATTTGAAGTCACGATTTCAAGATTGTCAACGAGAGAGCTAGGAGTGAGATGAGGAGAAACTCCTTTACTCAGAGAGTTGTTGGGATTTGGAACACACTGGGAGAGTGGCGAGTTCCATTGGAGGTTTCAAAACAGCTGGATAATTATTTGAAAACGATGAATATACAGGACTTTGGAGATGGGTCTGGAAATGGGACAAACTGGGTAACTCCTTTGGGAGCCAGTACTGACACGATGGGTCGAACAGTCTCCTTTACTATAAAATTCTATGATTGTTCTCTGTGATTAAAGTCTGGGATAACTCAAATCGATGTAGGGTTAGAGCAGGAATGAGATTACTGTCATATAAAGGATAAACATCAACACTGAATGTATCCTTGTTATAATTTCTCTCTGATTCTAGAATAGATTGTTTCTGTTGGATCTCACTACTCTGTTATGGACAAGCTGATAGAGGTTGTTCAGTGCATAATGCACACTCCAGTCTCTAAAAGAGCTGTCTAATTAGTCCCACGCCCCTGCTTTTTACCTTCAGATCTTCCAACGTCTCCCCTTCAGATATTGCTCCAGATCCCGACTCAATTCCTGACTCAGGCGACTGACTGTGTGGAGTTTGCACGTTCTCCCCGTGTCTGCATGGGTTTACTCCGGGTGCTCTGGTTTCCTCCCACAGTCCAAAGATGTGCGGGTCAGGTGAATTGGCCATGCTAAATTGCCCGTAGTGTTAGGTAAGGGGTAAATGTAGGGGTATGGGTGGGTTGCGCTTCGGCGGGTCGGTGTGGACTTGTTGGGCCGAAGGGCCTGTTTCCACACTGTAAGTAATCTAATCTAATCTAATCCCTAATGAATCTTTGCGTTGAAGCTGCTCACATTCCCCTTTGCAGATCACGGCGTGATGTAATGTTCCCAGCTGATGTTATGACTAGACAGATCCCAGACTGAAGTCTAGCTTGATTGATCGTGTTTTGTTCTGTTTTGTTTTAAACAAAGCGGTCTCTCAGTAAGATTTAAGGATTAGATATGGTGGTTTAACTTGAGCGTCATCACACCTAAAGCAAGGGGAGAGGTTGAGAAGGCAGGTCCTTCATGATAACTTCAGCTGCTGCAGGAATTGAACTCACTGTTGACATCACTGTAATTCACAACCCAGCCGTTCAGCCAACTGAGCTACCAAATCCCCAGTCTCTCTATGAAATATAAGGAGTCAATTTTTCAGATTTGGTTTCAGGAATAAAAGAGAATCATACAGTCCGGAATCTTGCTAACTTCCTTGCATCAAAAGAGTTTGTTTTTAACAATTCTAAATTTCAGGCTAATGCAAAAACTGCGGAGGTATGGCATTGAGGGTGCATTAGAGGTTTGGATTAGGAATTGGCTGGCTGGAAGGAGACAGAGGGTAGTAGTTGATGGTATAGGTTCATCTTGGAGTGCAGTTACTAGCGGTGTTCCACAAGGATCTGTTTTGGGACCATTGCTGTTTGTCATTTTAATAAATGACCTGGAGGAGGGCTTGAAGGCTGGGTGAGCAAGTTTGCGGATGATACGAAAGTCGGTGGAGTTGTGGACAGCGAAGAAGGATGTGGCAGGTTACAGCGGGATATAGATAAGTTGCAGAGCTGGGCAGAAAGGTGGCAAATGGAGTTCAATGTAGCTAAGTGTGAAGTCATTCACTTTGGTAGGAGTAACAAGAAGATGGATTACTGGGCTAATGGTAGGCTACTTGGTAGTGTGGATGAGCAGAGGGATCTTGAGGTCCATGTACACAGATCTCTGAAAGTCGCCACCCAGGTAAATAGTGCTGTGAAGAAGGCATATGGTGTACTGGGCTTTATTGGTAGAGGAATTGAGTTCCGGAGTCCTGAGGTCATGTTGCAGTTGTATAAGACTCTGGTGCGGCCTCATCTGGAGTATTGTGTGCAGTTTTGGTCGCCATACTGTAGGAAGGATGTGGAGGCATTGGAACGAGTGCAGAGGAGGTTTACCAGGATGTTGCCTGGCATGGTAGGAAGATCGTATGAGGAAAGGCTGAGGCACTTGGGGCTGTTCTCATTGGAGAAAAGAAGGTTTAGCGGAGATTTGATAGAGGTGTACAAGATGATTAGGGGTTTAGATAGGGTTGACAGTGAGAACCTTTTTCCGCTAATGGAGTCAGCTGTTACTCGGGGACACAGCTTTAAATTAAGGGGAGGTAGGTATAGGACAGATGTTAGGGGTAGATTCTTTACTCAGCGGGTTGTGAGTTCATGGAATGCCCTGCCAGTAGCAGTGGTGAACTCTCCCTCTTTATGGTCATTTAAGCGGGCATTGGATAAGCATATGGAGGTTATTGGGCTAGTGTAGGTTAGGTAGGCTTCGGTCGGCGCAACATCGAGGGCCGAAGGGCCTGTGCTGCACTGTATTTTTCTATGTTCTATGTAAACTTTTTTCAGGAGTAACTGCTTCACACATCCAGCCCCAGTCAGGAACGCTGTGGAACTGCCCCAGTTAGAACTGGAGAAAACACATTTTTTTCCAAAATATGGGTGTTACACGTAATTAAAAGAAAAACAAAATGAATCTTTGATTCTGAACTGGACGTAATGCACAATCTTGTTTACATGTTCCCAATGTGAACTAAAGCTCATTACTCTGCAGGGAGACTTCTGCACTCAATGTGTTTTTCCTAAATGCAGAAGTACTTGCAAGTTAACCATTAAACCTCTTCAGACACACACAAACCCAGTTCACATTCAAAATCCTAGCTCAAATAAACGATGAAATTTCTATAAATCTTACATCACAAGGTACCTCCATCCTGCTCTGGTTCCTTAACCGCTCATCATCCAGCCGTGTCCCTCTGGTCACTTAATCTCCTGATGTGTTACTCCACAAAATACCACACCATTTACAGCACCTCAATTAAACCTCACTCCACTGCAGGCTCCTCAGGCTGCATGCTCCAGAAAAATGGAAGCAGCAGATCAAAGTGCTAATTTTAGAGAGAAGTCTGCTTTTAAAATGCAGCAGGAGTTAGAAAGACAATAAGAATGGATGGAATAAGATACGACCAGTTAGTGTGCTGACATCCGTATGAGAGAGAGATTATAAAATAAGTAGTTCTGCAAGTGAGTTTAGCCCTCTTCAGCTTTTGATACATTGAGCCTGTAAGTGTTCTCATTCCTCGTGTTGTCGCTCATTTAAATATCCCAATGCATTCCTGGCCGGTCTCTCACACCTTTCACCCCTCCCTCTCTATTTTACCCCGTCCAGCACCCTACACCATTCCCTTTCTCTGTAACCTCCTCCAGCCTCTACACCCTTCCATATCGCTGTAACCCTCTTCAGTCCCTACACCCCGCCTACCTCTGTAACCTCCTCTAAACCCTATTCCTTCCCTATCTCTGTCACCTCCTCCAACACTCCATGCCTCTCTATCTCTGTCACCTCCACCAGCCCCTACAACCCCTCCCTATCTCTGTAATATCTTCCAACCCCCATATCCCTCCCTATCTCTGTAGCCTCCTCTAACTCCTCCCCTTCCCTATCTCTGTCATCAAGCCCCTACACCCCCTCCCTACCTCTGTCAACTCCTCCATCCGCTATACCCCCTCCCAATCTCTGTAACGTCCTCTAACTCCTCCATCACTCCCTATCTCTGTGACATCCTCCAACCCATACACCCTCTCTCTATCTCTGTAACATCCTTCAGGCCCTACACCTCTCTCTATCTCTGTCAACTTCTCCAGCCCATACATCCCTTCCTATCTCTGATGTCCTCCAATGCCTACATCCCTCCTATCTCTGACCCCTTTTCCCCTCCCTATCTCTGTAACCTCCTGTAACCTCCTCTAACCCCTATACTTCTCCTTATTTCTGTCACCTCTTAATTAATTCTAGTTTAGTTAAGCATTGTGACCTCAGTGACTCTTTGACCTTTCCTTTTGCTTTCATCTCCAACAAAATTTACTGGCCGTGGTTGATGCTGCAGTAAATGCAACTTTCAAGGAACCTCAGTTTCCAACAATGTTCCTGTGAAGTACTTTGGGACATCTCATTTTGAGAAAGCTGCTATAAACAAGTTGTCTCATTTTGTGAGAATCTCATTTCAGTTATCATAGTTCCTGTAGGAGGTGTTTTGTGCTATCATGAGATAATTGTGTTGTCATATAACTTCTGACTTCACTGATTTTAAAATAATATTATAGGTTCAATTTATCTATCCCTTTTAATATATTAATTAGCTGCTTCAGTTGTTAGTGGAGGTGGGTGTAGCTAGGAAAGTGAAGTCAGGCCGCAATCCCATCAGCTATGGTCTTCCTGAATGGTGGAGTAGATTCAAGTGGGCTGAATGGTCTACTTTTGCTTCTCTTTCATAACTTCATGAGTACCCTTTAGCAATTGCCCTTCTAGATTGTAAAGCTTCAGCTTCTCTAGCTGAACTTTTCTCATTTCTTTGCAACTTTGCTTTGTCAGAGAGCCTTGGCCCAGTTCATTCTACAGACTAGGATTGTTGTGGTGGCAGGGTTGGCTGGTGGTTGGATTTATTATGCAGTTCTGGAACTTGCTTTTTGACTAACTGGTGTTTTTTCTGTTTGTTTACTTTCCTCCAACCCACATGATTCCTCGGTCCCACCTACAGGTTGAAGGAGCATTGACACTCGTATCTCAGCGACACATTTCAAATCTCAGCCACCGGGTTTCTCGTATCCGTGTCCCGCAGTGCTATGGAAGAAGCATATTTGCACAACACAGGAGCCAGGAAGTGGAAATGTGGACCTGTGCCTAGACTGCAGTCTGCAGCATCTGGGGCTCATTTTCCAATCTCCGACTGTCTGTTCTTTCAATTTAATGCTTTTGAAGCAAACTATCTGGACCATTTCTTGTCTGAGCCTAATTCAGCGTGCCTTATTTCATTTATTTATGGAGACAATGGGTGCCTTTTTTTAAATATTTACAAAGTAATTTGCTTATTTCTGATGGAAATGGTGTTAATGTGGCTGATGTTGAGTAAAGATATATTTATTTTGAGCACTTTGGATTCTGTGGAATTTAGTAGACATGTCAATTTTAAACCTCTGCTTGTCAGGAGCTTATAGAATGCCCACCAATAACCTGGTAAAGTACACTATGAGGCTAGCCCAGTGAGTGAAGGAGCTTGTGCTGTAGAATAACCATTTTATGTCCAAGACCTGAATGCCCTCAGATACTGAAGCTGAACCTTTTCCCTTATTCGGGCTAACAGAATGGGCTGACATTTTCACTTCATTTACCCACAGCAAAAACAGAAGTTGCTGGAAAAGCTCAGCAGGTCTGGCAATATCTGTGGAGAAAATCAGAGTTAGCATTCTGGGTCCAGTGAAGGTTCTGTAGAAGGGTCACTGGACTAGAAATGTTAAATCTGCTTTCTCTCCACAGATGCCGTCAGACCTACTAAGCTTTTTCTGCAACTTGGTCATGTTTCTGATTTCTAGCATCTGCAGTTCTTTTGTTTTTTTCCCTCTTTACCCACCTTCCTGAAGCACTGAATCACCCTTCCAGCTCTAGAATCCTTCTCACCAATGATCATGTAGCCTTGTTTGCTTTTTGATCTTGAGACCTCCAGTGTATATCTGCTGTTAACAGGTTCACTATTGCAATGGGAATGGCATTTCACACAGAGTATAGAAGAGATTCTGAGAGTGGATGAAAGTTAGAGATTATTGACTCTGTAATTGAAAGGGTAGCTGCAGCAGAGAGGATCAAGTAGCTCTCCATGATTATTCGAGCACACATGCAATGCAAATTATATTTGTTGTGTGAACGAGAGTTGTCACACATGCTCAATCCCTTTGACGATTCCTGGAAGATCAAATTAGAATTCTAAATGTTTTATAACATTTTTTACAAAATTCTCAGCTCAGTTGCCCCTGTTAAAGGTGGCTTTATGTCTCAATTGTAAGTATGTGAAAGTGTGTGTCGATAAATTTCTATTAGTAACTGCCCCAGCTTGGGATGCACATTGAACCTGGGAAATGTGTAAGATTCTGGACGTGACGAGATTAATGCACAGATTAGCAGAGAGGGAGGATGTGAATGTTTGAGAGAAAATTAACGTAACGCAAGTCTGATATTATTGGAGGAACAGAAAGTAATGTTTGAAAAAGCACTACAAGTAAACATTCCATTTCAGACCTGTGCCTAGAGGTCTGATGATGAAAGTTGCAAAAAATTAAAGGAATGAAATTGATTGAGGAACGAACATTGACTTGAGACAATGGGAGAACACATTTCTTTCCAGCATTATGATGAGAATAGGCCTCACTGGATGGGTTATTCTCAGATTCACTCTTACTCTCACTGGATATCTGATGTGGAGGGGCCAGTGTTGGACCAGGGTGGACAAAGTCAGACGTTGCATGACACCAGATTATAGTCCAACAGGCTTATTTGAAATCACAAGCTTTCAGAGCGCAGTTCCTTCAGGATTTCACCTGATGAAGAAGCAGCATTCCGACATCTCATGATTTCAAATAAACCTGTTGGACTATAACCTGGTGTCATGACTTCTGACTTTCTCACTGGAGAGGTTACTTTCAGATTCACTGTCACTGGGTAGGTTATTCTCGTTGTCACTGGGCAGGTTATTCTCACTGTCACTGGGCAGATTATTCTCACTGTCACTGGGCAGGTTATTCTCATTGTCACTGGGCAGATTATTCTCACTGTCACTGGGCAGGTTATTCTCACTGTCACTGGGCAGATTATTCTCACTGTCACTGGGCAGGTTATTCTCACTGTCACTGGGCAGGTTATTCTCACTGTCACTGGGCAGATTATTCTCACTGTCACTGGGCAGGTTATTCTCGTTGTCACTGGGCAGGTTATTCTCATTGTCACTGGGCAGATTATTCTCGTTATCACTGGGCAGGTTATTCTCATTGTCACTGGGCAGATTATTCTCACTGTCACTGGGCAGGTTATTCTCATTGTCACTGGGCAGGTTATTCTCGTTATCACTGGGCAGGTTATTCTCATTGTCACTGGGCAGATTATTCTCACTGTCACTGAGCAGGTTATTCTCACTGTCACTGGCAGGTTATTCTCACTGTCACTGGTCAGGTTATTCTCATTGTCACTGGGCAGGTTATTCTCACTGTCACTGGCAGGTTATTCTCACTGTCACTGGGCAGATTATTCTCATTGTCACTGGGCAGGTTATTCTCAGATTCACTCTCACTATTATTCACTCTCATGATTTGTTTTTCTTGTTGCTGCACTTGCTACAGTATGACAGCTGCTATCTCACTATATTTTATTGACTGAGTTATTCTAGCTGATATTACATTGGGGAATTTATTCAAATATACTGCACTGGAGGGGTTCTGTTGTATGTAGACAGCACTGAGTGGGTTATATTCCAGTGTTGACAGCACTGGCTGGTTATATACAGGATAGACTGCATTAAATGGGTTATATTCCAGTGTTGACAGCACTGGCTGGTTATATACAGGATAGACTGCACTAAATGGGTTATATTCCAGTGTTGACAGCACTGGCTGGTTATATACAGGATAGACTGCACTAAATGGGTTATATTCCAGTGTTGATGGCACTGGATGGGTTATATTCCAAGTTCAAGTAGACTTATTAGTGACTGATAAATGAGAAACAACACACGTCTGAAAGTGATTCAAACGATGACCTGCTGTTACCCTTTTAAGTAAGAACTTAGTGATATAAGATTTTAGAATGTTAAAGTTATTACAGGTACACAATCCTTTATTCGAAACACTCGGGTCCAGCTGGTTTTTGGAATTCAGATTTGTTCAAATTTCAGAATAAGTGACAGTTCAGCAGTACAATTTTTAAAAAATGTTACCAAACAGCAGACTCACTGTGAGTACTACGGGCTCTGAGACAGACTCGAGGCCTGCCACATCCACCCATGTCACATCTGAGTGCCATGCATCGAGTGGGTGTGGATTAGGTTAACTCATTGCCTTGTTAATAAGAAAAAAACTTCACAAAAAGCCTTTGGATTTTGGAGCTTTTCAGATTTCGGGATTTCGGATAAAGGATTTTCTACCTGTATAATTAATGGAAATATCAGCTCAGTTAGTAAAAACAGAAACAATGCTTTCTTAATCACTGGTGCTGCCGGTCTTATTGAGTATTTTCAGGATGTGGAGGTGCAGGTGTTGGACTGGGGTGGACAAGGTTAGAAGTCACACAACATCAGGTTATAATCCAACAGGTTTATTTGCAATCCCAAGCTTTCAGAGCGTTTACCTGGAGTCAGGTGAAATGTCATCACCTGATGAAGGGGCAAAGCTGTAAAAGCTTGTGTTCTCCATTAAACCTGTTGGACTGTAACCTGGTGTCATGTGACTTCTGACCCAGCATTTTCAGGATTTGCTTCTTTAATAATGTGCTGTAATTGGGCTGGAATTGAAATTCCGGTGAACTGAATCTATAGGTTACTAAATGAGTCTATAGATTACTGAATCTGTTACTGAATCTATAGGTTACTAAATGAATCTATAGATTACTGAATCTATTACTGAATCTATAGATTACTAAATGAATCTATAGATTACTAAATGAATAGTAAACTGCTCACAGCAAAACAGAAGAGACGTCAATCTGTGCAGTCCAGCATTACCAGAGGTATTGGGATTTTACATGTTTGCAATTGGATTGAGAGAGGATTTTGGTGAAAGGTTTTGAGCATTGGGCCAACAAATAACTATAAACTTTTTAACATAATTTCCTCTTTTTGCAAGGTTTGTGAAGGTTTGTAGCTCAGGTTGAGGTTTAGGGTGTAGGTTTGCTCACTGAGCTGTAGGTTTGATATCCAGACGTTTCATTACCTGGCTCGGTAACATCATCAGTGGCGACCTCCAAGTGAAGCAAAGCTGTTGTCTCCTGCTTTCTATTTATATCTTTCTCCTGGATGGGGTTCCTGGGGTTTGTGGTGATGTCATTCCCTGTTCGTTTTCTGAGGGGTTGATAGATGGCATCTAGATCTATGTGCTTGTTTATGGCGTTGTGGTTGGAGTGCCAGGCCTCTAGGAATTCTCTGGCATGTCTTTGCTTAGCCTGTCCCAGGATAGATGTGTTGTCCCAGGATAGATGTGCTGTCCCAGTTGAAATGGTAGTTTTTTTCTCCATGTGTAGGGCTATGAGGGAGAGAGGGTCGTGTCTTTTTGTGGCTAGCTGGTGTTCATGTATCCTGGTGGCTAACTTTCTTCCTGTTTGTCCTACGTAGTGTTTGTGGCAGTCCTTGCATGGAATGCAGTACTTGCAAAAAACACCATTTTGACTGGGACAACACATCTATCCTGGGACAGGCTAAGCAAAGACATGCCAGAGAATTCCTAGAGGCCTGGCACTCCAACCACAACGCCATAAACAAGCACATAGATCTAGATACCATCTATCAACCCCTCAGAAAACGAACAGGAAATGACATCACCACAAACCCCAGGAACCCCATCCAGGACAAACATATAAATAGAAAGCAGGAGACAACAGCTTCGTTTCACTTGGAGGTCGCCACTGATGATGTTACCGAGCCAGGTAATGAAACGTCTGGATATCAAACCTACAGCTCAGTGAGCAAACCTACACCCTAAATATCCTCCATCCATGAACAAAGTTTCTGCATGCTGTCTTCAAATCTTCAAACACTTCAATAAACACCAGTGAGGATCAGTTTCAATAAGGAGTATTTGACGCTGTTACTCACTTACTACAAAGTGCTTCGCTTTGAAGTCAGGCATGTTGACAAACAGAGGAGGGGCTGAACAGAACTCTGATTGTGAAGTGGGGAGAGCTTTTAAATGTGAGCGTGGGGTGGAGCAGGGTACCAAGGTTGGGACATCAGTTTACCCAGGCAGATGAGCTGATGGGAAATGTGATGGTGGGTACATATGCAATTCAAGCTCTTGTTTTTGGCAAGGATGTCATTGGCTGGATGGTCCCATTCAGGGCTGGAGCATGAAACAAGCCTGACAGATAGCAGAGGGGGTTAGGCTGACATAAACAGGTAATAGAGGGGGAAGAGCATATATCAGTGATGGCCATTGCACAGGCAGACTGATGGGAGAACATTACACTCTGACTGCACTAAAGCGCACCATTATTGTGGACTTTGGGGCCTTCCAGATGTTTTCCTCTGGCATTCAGTATCTTGCAACTTCCTTCATCTGTCCCGTCCTGTCCCAGCCCCTTGTTTTTTTGTGTTGCGTTTTGAATGTTGATAAACAGATTGTTTTGTTTATTTGTTGCATTAAGGAAATGGTAATTCAACATATTTATTATTGATTTATGTCAATTATGAAGCTGATTTATAACAGATGATCCAATTGAATGGTGGAGCAGCTGAGGAGAACCAAATGGTCTACTCCTGTTTCTCTTCCTTATGGTCTTTTAGCCAATGCACTGTAGTAAATATGAAATGTACTTTGTACTGAAGGGTTTTGAAATAATTCAGACTTGAAGTTGTCTGTGGATGATTAAAGACTTGATTCCTGGTTTTTTTCATTGGCGTTTTATCTCAGGTGTTTCTGTTTATTTTCTGGAATCCGAAATAAAAATATATAAAAGTATTTCTCAAGTATTTCATCCTCAGTGTTAGCTGATAACCTTCATACTGACTAACCTCTTCATCTTTTCAGATTGTTTGCATAAATTAAGAGTAATTAAGTGTTGAGTGGTCTCAACACTGATGGTGAATTGCCTCTTCGGTTTTTTTATCCTATCTCACAGAGTCTGTCAGCATGACCTGAGGAACAACGCTGCAAAGCGTGGGGGTGGGGCAGGGATTGTGGGGGCAAGTGAAGGGGGAAACGGTGTATGATTTAGATTGGGAGAGGGATGTTGGGGGATAGTATTGATCTCTGCCCCCCCCCCCCCCCCTTCACATTGAATGGTCCATTTTACACCCAAACATACGAACCAATTGAGAATCTGAGCATGTTTGGCCCACTCTAATATGAAAGTAGGTTAATGTGTGACACTCTGTTTGAAATGCCGATATATCAAAGGCCAGAAATAAAACAAAATCTCCTTTTGCAAACTTAAAACGTTGTGATAATTCAGGTTAGTTGACATTCTCACATCAGCAGTTTGTCAATTTATCACAGACCTGTCAGCAGTCAGATTTTAACAGACAATCGTCTGCATTATGTCCACGCCTACTCTTTTCACAAGTATCTCCAGCTAGTCCTGCCCCAACACTGAGCCCATGTAAGCCCAGTGACCCAAGGTTCTCTTCAGGTACCTGTTCAGTTCCCTCTTCAAAACTTCTCCTGAACCTGCCTCCCCTCCCCAGACTCCCAGACCCGAAGCACTCGCTGTGTGAAAACATTTCTCCTCATATTACCATTGTTTTTTTTCCAGACAATCGCCCTAAACCTGTCCACTCTTATTCTTGATTCAACCAGCAAAGGGCAGAGGTTTCTCCCCTTCCACTCTATGGGGTATTCTGCCTGATTTTGAATATCTCAATTAAATCTCCCCCATGTTCTTAGAGTCATAGAGATGTACAGCATAGAAACGGACCCTTCGGTCCAACTCGTCCTTCCCATCCAGATATTCTAAATTAATCTAGTCCCATTGCCAGCGCTTGGCCCCTATCCCTCTAAACCCTTCCTATTCATATAACCATCCAGCTGCCTTTTAAATGCTGTAATTGTATCAGCCTCCACCACTTCCTCTGGCAGCTCATTTCATACACGCATCACCCTCTGTGTGAAAGAGTTGCCTCGTAGGTCCCTTTTAAATCTTTCCCCTCTCACCCTTAACCTACGCTCTCTACTCCCCCATCCTTGGGAAAAGACTTTGTCTGTTTATCCAAGCCCCTCATGATTTTATAAATCTGTAAAAGGTCACCCCTCAGCCTCCGATACTCCAGGGAAAACAGCCCCAGCCTATTCACCCTCTCCCGATAGCTCAAATCCTCCAACTCTGGCAATATCCTTTTAAATCTTTTCTGAACCCTTTCACGTTTCACAAGTTTGAAGAGGTAACAAAGAGGATTGATGAGGGCAGAGCAGTAGGTGTGATCTATATGGACTTCAGTAAGGCGTTCGACAAGGTTCCCCATGGGAGACTGATTAGCAAGGTTAGATCTCACGGAATACAGGGAGAACTAGCTATTTGGATACAGAACTGGTTCAAAGGTAGAAGACAGAGGGTGATGGTGGAGGGTTGTTTTTCAGACTGGAGGCCTGTGAACAGTGGAGTGCCACAAGGATCGGTGCTGGGTCCCTTACTTTTTGTCATTTATGTAAACGATTTGGTGTAAGCATAAGAGGTATAGTTAGTAAATTTTCAGATGACACCAAAATTGGAGGTATAATAATGAAGAAGGTTACTTCAGGTAACAGCAGCGTCTTGGTCAGATGGGATAATGGGCTGAGGAGTGGCACAGTGAATTTAATTTATATAAATGTGAGGTGCAAATCTTAGTAGGACTTATACACTTAATGATAAGGTCTGAGGGAGTTTTGCTGAACAAAGAGACCTTGGAGTGCAGGTTCATAGCTCCTTGAAAGTAGGAGTTGTCAGTACTTTATACCACCAATTGGGGGGTGATTCTGATAAGATGAGTCTGATCGACTCTGCAAGATGTGGGAAAGAGAGCTGGGTGTTGAAGTTTCTTCAGAGGCATGGGAGGATATTTGGGAGAATGCAAGGAAGATATCAATTTGCAATAGGACCCATGCTTTACAGTTGAAGATTCTCCACAGGGTCCACTTAGCCCCAGACCGTTTGTCAAAATTTAAAGCAGGGATATCTTCAGCATGCCCCAAGTGCAAGGTCTGTATGGGTACTCTTACCCATTGTCTTTGGTCTTGTGACAGGCTTCAAACATATTGGAGCGCTGTGGTGGGGTGCAATGGAGAGGATTTTAGGTGTAGGGGGGGAGAACGACCCTATTTCGCTCCTTTTGGGCCTACCCATTGTATTTCCTGCAGCCTCGCATAAGGCAAAACATTTCAATATTCTTACATTCTGTGCAAGGAAAAATATCTTGCTAGGTTGGATATCAGAAAACCCCCCAGGCCAGTCAGGTTGGCGGAAGATTGTTATGGAGCATATTCCCCTGGATTATCTCAGAAATATGGTACACCACAAAACTGAGAATTTTTACAAGACATGGCAACCCTTTTTGAAATACCTGGACCCAGATTTATCTGCCACACTAACAAGGGCTTTTATATAGCTGTAACAATTGTGTTTCATGAGTCCAATATCCAGGGAGGAGGAACTGTGAATGTATGAGTGTTTTGTTTGGCTGGGCTGAGTTATTACTATTTATTTGTTTGTTGTTAGGTATTTATTTATTTAGTTAAATAGCTAGTTTAGGTTTTTAAAAAATTTTATACTTCTCTATATATGTTTATACATTCGTGTAGGAGAGTGGTGGGTTGGGGAATTTTTTTTATTATTTGGGTTTAGTTTTGTACTATTTTTGTAGTTTTGAATTGCATTGATTTGTATTTGTTGTAATATTTAAAAATCTATTTTTTCTTAATAAAAATATATATTAAAAAAAGTAGAGTTGCCGGTAGATAGGATAGTGAAGAAGGCGTTTGGAATGCTTTCCTTCATTGGTCAGAGTATTGAGTACAGGAGTTGGGAGGTTCACTCCCGACGTTTCTATCTACAGAACTGAAATTCCTCCCTTTGAGCCACTCTGTTAACATCCTGGCTGATAACTGACCACAAACTGAATTGGACATGCCTGATAAACACAGTGGACACAAGAGCAGGTCAGAGACTGAGAATACTGTGGCAAGTCACTCACCTCCTGACTCCCCAAGCCTGTCCACCATCTACAAGGCAAAGTCAGGTGTGTGAGGGAATACTCCCCACTTGCCTGGATGGGTTCAGCCCCAACAACACTCAAGAAGCTCAACACCGTCCGGGACAAAGCAGCTCCTGGTTGATTGGCACCACATCCACAAACATCCCGTCCCTCCCCCACCGACACTCAGTAGCAGCAGTGTGTACTGCAGAGATTCACCAAAGATCCTCAGACTGCACCATTCAAACCCACAACCACATCCATCTAGAAGGACTTGGGCAACACCAGTCCCTGCAAGTTCTCCTTCATAACACCCATGATGCTTTCAGATGTTTTGCTGTTCCTTCAGTGGCACTAGGTCAAAATGTTGGAGCTCTCTTTCAGACCACATTGTGGTTGACTCTGCACAGAATCATAAAAGTCTTACAGTGCAGAAGGAGGCTATTCAGCCCATCGGGTTTGCGCTGGCTCTTCAAACAAGCATCATTGCCTTGTGCCAAACTCCTGCTTTTGCCCTGTGCACTACGCTTATCCAAATAATCATCCAATACCTGTTGACCACCTCAGTCAAATCTGCCTCCACTACATTTCCAGGCAGTGTATTCCATACCTTAGCTACTTGCTGTATGACAAGGATTTGTTTTACATTTCCCTTGTGTTGTTTGCACATCAATTTAAAGCTATGCTGTCTTATTCCATACAAATGGGAACAGTTTCTCCCTATCTATTCTGTCCAGTCCACTGGTGATTTTGAATGTTGTTAAGTTGCAGTGTATGTACCTTTTGTTTCTGTCTGTAAAGGTCAGGGACTTCCCTCACGGGGTGATGATGGCCTAATAATATTGTCACTGGACTTGTAATCCAGAGACCCATGTAATGTTCTCAGGTCTCAGGTTCAAATCCTGCTGTAGCAATAAAAATCTGGCATTAAGAAGCTAATACTGACCGTGTCAATTGTTGGGAAAACCCATCTAATTCACTAAAGTCTTTTCCTACACATGACTCCAGACTCACAGCAATACAGTTGACTCTAACTGCCCTCTGGGATGGCCTAGCCCTCATCTCATGAATGAATTTTAAAAACGTAGTTACTAGGACAGAGTCAAAAAATGCGGCGCTGGAAAAGCACAGCTGGTCAGGCAGCATCTGAGGAGCAGCAGAGTCAACATTTCAACATAAGCCCTTCATCAGGAATGATTCCCCTGCTCCTCAGATGCTGCCTGACCTGCTGTGCTTTTGCAGAGTCACTCTCTCGATTCTGATCTCCAAAATCTGCAGTCCTCATTTGCTCCTAGTAACTTCTAAGACACACAAGTTACTGCCCTGCAAGCCTGATTGTCAGTCTAAATTTAGTGTAATTTTTTTGCACGCAGAATTATCCAGTCAATGTTATTTATTCGCAGCAGCTATGTGAGACAGTATTGTGAGTTTTGCGAGTGTTGGGTTTGGTCAATATAATACAAGCAAACAAAGGGACTACAGAAGAACTATATTGGACACAAACATTAATTCTGTTTCTCTCTCCACAGATGCTGCCAGACCTGCTGAATTTCTTCAAACTTCTATGTTTCCTTCAGATTTCCAGCATCTGCAGTGTTCTTGCTTTTCTTTTGAAGGGACATGATGTTTGATATAATCCAACAGCCTTTGGAACACACGGCTTACATCTGACATATGGGAATATTGTAAAGGCCAGTTAATCAGAATTCAGGGGCAGCATTTTCTTCTGAGGATGAAAGTTAAGGATGGCAGGAGATATTGAAAGCTTAGTAACAAAGAGAAAGGAAGTATATGGAAGGGTTAGCCAAGACCCTTGAATGTAAAGGGAACAGGAAAGAACCTAAGCAAGGAATCAAGATTCCTAAAATGGACTATAAAATGTCCTGGGCAAATAGGATTAAGGAGAATCCCAAAGCATTTTATATGTATGTTAAGAACAAGGAGGTAACTAGGGAAAGTGTAGGTGCATTCAAGGGTAAAGGAGAGAATTTGTGAGTGAAGCTGAAGAAAGTGGTTGAGGTCCTTAATGAGTGTTTCACATTGGGATTCACCAAAGAGGGGGATGTAGATGATGGTGAAATTAAGGAGAGGTATTTGGCATTCTAGGCTGTGTCTATATTAAGAAAGAGATGGTGTTGGGTGTCTTAGATAAGTCCCCAGGGTCTGATAGTATGTTGTTGCTTTGTTCAAGAAGGGCAACAGGGATAATTCAGGAAATTGCAGGGTGGTGAACCTCACATCAGTGTCAACAAATGGCTAGAGAAGTTTCTTCAGGACAGGATTTACTCACATTTGGAAAAATTTGGACTCATTTGCGATAGGCAACATTGCTTTATGTGGTGAATATCAAGTCTCTCAAACCTGATTGAGTTTTTTGACAAAGTGACAAAGATGATTGATGAGGTCAGAGCAGTAGATGTCGTCGACATGGACTTTACAAAAGCATTTGACAAGATTCCTCGTGGTGGGCTGGTCCAGAAGATTAGGTCACATGGGATACACGGTGAGTTGGTACGTTGGATACAAATTTGGCTTGGTCATAGCAGGAAGATGGTAGTTGTGGAGAGGTGTTTCTCTGACTGGAGATCTGTGACCAGTGAACAGTGGATCAGTGCTGGGACCTCTGTTTGTCATAAAGATGTAGAAATGGCAGGTGGAGTTTAATCCCGACAAATGTGATATGATGCATTTTGGGAGGTCTAGTGGAAGAGGAAAGTATACAGTGAATGGCTAGACCTTTAGGAGCATTGACATACAGAGGGATCTTGGGGTGTAAGCCCACAGTTTCCTGAAAGGAACAACAATAACTGGATAAGGTGGTAAAGAGGCATATGACATGCTTACCTTCATTGGTTGGGCCATTGGGTAGTAAAGTTGCCAGGTCATGTAGCTTTATAAAACTTGAGGCCACGTTTTGAGTGTTGTATGCCCTTCTGATCGCTGCGCCATAGAAGGGATTTTCCATTAGATTCATTGATGGGATGTGGATGTCGCTAGCTGACCATCATTTATTGATTGTCTGTAGTTGCTCTTGAGGAGCCGGTGGTGAGCTGCCTTGTACTGCTGCTGTCCACAGTCTGGTTTCCTTTCTTTGTTGAGACTTCATAACGATTGATAGAACCAATTGGCTTGCTGGGTCATTTCAGAGGGCATTGAGAATCATTTACTTTGGTATGGATCTGGAGTCACATGTAGGCCAGTCCAACTGAGGGTGGCAGATTTCCTTCCCTGAAGGGCATTAGTGTATGAGTTGGGTTTTCTAACAATTGACAATAGTTTTGTGGTTATTTTTTTTTTTTTTTAATTTTTTTTTAAAAGATATTTTTATTAGAAATTTAATATTTTGACAGATTTACAAAAATAAACAGAACTTTCAAGCACAAACATTAATATAAAAATAGATCTTAAATATATAATCATCAAAATTCAAAGGAATGATACTAAAGAAGAAAGAAAAACAATGAAACTCAGTTAACTACTAATCTAATCCACAATTATCCAGAGTGTATAGTTGAGTCACTTACATCCTTCAAACAAGAGAAAATGTTCTCTAATACACTCATAACAGTATAATAAAAAGGAAACTATTTCCAAACAATAAGAACAAAAAAAAACATGTTTGAATGGAGATCCTCCCCCTTGTTCTCAGGGGGCCTTACTTCCTTTCTAAAGGTCTACCATATCCTCTCCCAAACAGTGTCCCACCCTTGACCCGGGCGCTCCTTAATAGGATTTAGATATAATACCGAGCTAGAGTTAACAGTGAGCGCCCCACCCCCACCCCTCCCCACCCATACCTGAGTATATCTGATAGCATCAATGCCATGTACAAACACACATAACTATAAAATTACAACTCCAACAGATTACAGTTAAGTATAATAACATAAAATAGCAAGGGAAGACAACCCTGCTCCCAGAAGCAAAAGTAAAGTAAAGTATCCACTTCTCCCCACGGAGTGTGGAAGAGGCAAGCCAACATAAATTGTCTCTTACGATTTATTTAAACGAGTCTAAAAGTTCCTTAGCCTCTTCTGGTGATCTAAAATTATACTCGGATCCTTCGTGGGTAAAGCATAACGTCGCTGGGTAGCGTAAGGTGTATTGAATATTTAAGTTCCTTAGACATTTCTTCACCTCATCAAACGCCTTCCTCCTTCGGGCCAAAGCCGGGGAGAAGTCCTGAAATAACATAATCTTGGATCCTTCATGAATCATAGCTTTAGGATCCTTTCCAAGATTTCTGGAGGCATCCAGGAGTATCTGCCTCTCCCTATAACTCTGCAGCCGGAACAGGACCGGGCGTGGGCGCTGGTTTGGGCCAGATCCGCGTGCTGCGACTCGGTAGGCCCACTCCACCCTTACCCGGTCAGTTTCAGCCCCCAGGTTTAAAAGCTGGGGCAGCCATCGCTCCAGAAATACTGCTAACTGTCCCTTCTCTTCTTGTTCAGGGAGGCCCAGAAGACGGATATTCTTTCTCCGATTTCTATTATCCAGGTCATCCATGTAGATTTCAAAGGCCCGGACTCTCTGCTCCAGAGCTCGTACCTGTTCTGCAGCTGTTTGTGCTGCAGCCTCGGAGGTCGTGGCCTTTAGCTCCGCCCCCTCCACTCGGCCCTGTAATTCCTCGAGAGCCTGGCTGTGCTTTTGTAACTTTTCTTCGAATGAGTTCCATCTCTGTCTGGATTCTGCGATGAAATTGACGAGTGTCGTTTCCAGCCTGGCAATCATCTCTTCAAGGCCTGTTTTTACATCAGCTGCAGCCGGAGGAGAGGAGGGTGGGGGAGGGGTCTTTGTTTTCTGAGAGCTGCGGGATCCCTTTGGTTTACTCATTATCCACTTAATATTAAACTGCTTAAATATAATAGTAAGCAGCTAGTTAAGGTTAGAAATTTTTTTGGGTGGTTTGGTAAGTGTGGTGGGGGTGAGTAACTCACTTTACCCAGGTTTTGGGAAGAGCACTGTAAACTCAGACTTGCTGAGTCGCCGCCATCTTGGATCTCCGTTTTGTGGTTATTAATAGATTCTTAATTCCAGCTTTTTTTATTGAAGTAAATTCCATCATCTGCCTTGGCAGGATTTGAATCCGGGCCCCCAGAACATTACCTGATTTTCTACGTAAACAACCTCGCGAAAACATCACTAGCCCATCACTTCCCCACTTTGGAGAGAATGCAGGAGAGATTTCACAGGACACTGCTTGGATTGGAGTGGTTAGCTGTAAGGAGAGGTTGGACAAACTTGGATTGTTTTTGCTGGAGCAACGGAGACTGAGGGGTTCACAGCAATTGGCTAAAGTAAGATAAGAGCCTGTGACATTAGGGCAAGTTACCGGCCTGGATCGTGGATTGACTGACTGGCAGAAACAGAGAGTAGGGACGGAAGGGTCTTTTACAGAATGACAGCTGGTGACTAGTGGAGCTCCATGTTGGGACCACACTGTTTACACCATACATTCACAATCTGGGTGAAAAAACTGAGGACATTGTTACTAGTTTTGCAGATGACACAAAGATAGGTGGAGGGACAGGTGCTGAGGACGTGGGGAGGCAGCACACACTGCTATGAGAGTGGGTAAAGAAGGGGCAGATGGAATAACATGTGGGAAAATCACAGGTTATGCACTTTGCTAGGAATTAAGTTTCTAAATAGAGAAAAGCTGCAGAAATACAAAGTACAAAGAGACTGTGTTGTGGAGAAAATGTCGAGAATCACCAGGAGATGCAAAGAGTTCTTCAAGAAATAGGTCTTTTATTTGCAAACAAAAACCCGTGATACTGAGAAAGCAGATTCTCTAATGCCCCCCAACCTCAGGGTCCGTGGTTTTTAAATATCTTTTTTATCATGTTTCTGTTGGCTTATCAGCATGTCCAACTATATTAATCAAAGTACCTCACTCCAGCTACACAATAAACCAGTGATGTTAGTTCCCATTATCTCTTTAGTTGTACATTCTACTTAATGTTATTCTAACGTCACGGTTAGATATTTATTACTAACTCTTTGCAACAATGGTCTTCCATTCCAGACTAATCTGTCATGATAGATATTTAGCTATTCCATCTATTACAATAGTCTCCTGTCTCAAGCTGACTCTACTAACTATTGATTAGATATTTTAATGTCATGTCCCAAATATTTATGGTCCCAATCCCATTATAGTAACACTTGACAGGAAAATTAGCCCTACTAACTGTTATCTCATCTCACCATAGTGACCTTTCAGCCTGACCCTTACTCTGCTCGTTGGTGTAAGAAGGTTCCACTGTGGTTATCCCACCCTGCCTTCCACAGAACACAGATTCCCAGTGGTCTTCATGCTTTAACCCTTCCCATGTTTTCATGTTCTTTATTTTCCATAACTGGAGGGGATTCTAGTTCAGGATTCTCTTAAGGTTAACATGAAGGTTCTGTTGGCAGTTAGGAAGGTCAATGAAATGTTAGCATTCATTTCAAAAGGGCTGGAGCAGGAATGTACTGCTGTACAAGGCTCTGGTCAGACTGCATTAGGAATATTGTGAACAGTTTTGGACCCTGTATCTAAGGAAGGATGTGCTAGTGTTGGGGGTGGGCAGAGGTGTAGAGGAGGTTTCCAAAAATGATCCCAGCGATGAAGGGCTTGTCTTAAAAGGAGTGGTTGAGGACTCTGGGTGTGCCCTTGATGGCGACTAGAAGGATAAGGGGGATCTGATGAAACTTTCAGAATACTGAGAGGCCTGGGTAGGGTGGCTGGGGAGAAGACGTTTCCACCATTAGGAGAGACTAGGACCTGAGGGGACAGCCTCAGAGTGAAGGGGTGACCCTATGGAACAGTGATGAGGAGGAATTTCTTCAGCTAAAGAATGGTGAAGCTGTGATGGTAAGTTTGGGCTAGACAGTCTCCGTGAACTCCCTAGCTGATTTTTCAATCAGAAAAATGAGAATGGTTCCGTTTGATGGTTCAATTTCAAACCTGAATTCTGAGTGAAATCTGTCGCTCATTAAGACATAAAAGGAAATTCTTACATGCAGCTGCAAATTCAAATATTGCAAACGTATCCCCAATATATCAGAAATATACAAAGGCTGGGAGGTTAGGTGTCCTTTCATTTAAGACACATTTCTTATGGAATCCAACAAAGATATTTGTGAGAGTTGGCAGATGACCAACTCCAGATTGCCGTGTTTAGTTGCAGTGTTGCGTGCACTGGAATCTACATATATTATTAATTCACAGCCCACCCTGATGAACTATTACAGCTCTACAATTGGTGATGCTGCCTTCAATTTTCAGAGCAATGCCCAGTTCAATCAGAACCCACCAGCTTGGTTTGAAATGTAAACAAAGCCAGGTAACTACCTGTCAATTATCATTAACTGATGCATCTCAACGACAGCTCCTTTATCAAGAAGAGTTCTCTCTCTCTCTCTCACATTACAAACATTGATTTTCCTCTTGAATTCCTATTCTTGCAAATTATCCTGTTGAGTACAAGATGAAAAGCTTTAATAAAATCACTTCCTTTCAATGCTCATTAACTTTAGGGGTGGCATGGTGGCTCAGTGGTTAGCACTGCTGCCTCACAGCACCAAGGTTGGGCCACGTCTGGGAGACGTTTGCATGTTCTCCCTCTGTCTGGGTGGGTTTCCTCGTGCAGGCCAGGTGAATTGGCCATGCTAAATTGCTTGTTGTGTTAGTCAGGGGTAGATGTAGGGTAGGGAGGTGTGTTGCTGTTTGGCAGGTTGGTGTGGATTTGTTGGGCCTACTGTAGAGAATCTTAATTCTTTTTTGACATATTTGTACTGATGTTCTTTAATTAACAAAAAATTGGTAATTTTGTCCTGGATCACCTTTTCGAGAAGCTTCCCCACCGCCGAGGTTAAGCTGACTGCTCTGTAGTTATTTATAAACCCCTTTTTAAAGAAAGATGTGAGATTTCCTTTCTTCTATAATGTGGCACCATTTTCAGTGTAAGGACTACTTCCTGCACTTTCCACTAGGACTTCTCTCAGTATCCCTGGATAGCCAAGGTGTGGAGGTTCTGGTGTTGGATTGGGTCAAAGTCAGAAGCAATATGACACCAGGTTATAGTCCAGCAGGTTTATTTAAAATCACAAGCTTTCGGAGCCCTGCTGCTTCATCAGGTGATGTAAACTTCCGTTAGTAACTGCCCCAGCTTGGGATGCACATTGAATTTGGGAGATGTGTAAGATTCTGGACGTGACGAGATAAATGCACAGATTAGCAGAGAGGGAGGATATGAATGTTTGAGAGAGAATTAATATAACACAAGTCTGATATTATTGGAGAACACAAAGAAATGTTTGAAAAAGCACTACAGGTAAACATTACATTTCAGATATGACAGAAGTTGCACAAAATTAAAGGAAGGAAATAGATTGACAAAGGAACATTGACTGAGACAATGGGACAACATATTTATTTCCAGAATTGTGATGAGAATAGGTCTCACTGGGCAGGTTATTCTCAGATTCACTCTTACTCTCGCTGGATACCTAATGTGGAGGGGCAGGAAAATCGAAGCTTCGGGCAGAATGAGGCTGGGAGCCTCAGGTTTGGATAGATAAATGGGAGGGAGGTGGGGCTGTGGGAGAAGGTAGCTGAGAGTGCAATAGGTAGATGGAGGTGGGGGTAAAGGTGATAAGTCGGAGGGGAGGGTGGAGTGGATAGGTGGGAAGGAAGATTGACAGATAGGACAGGTCATGAGGAAGGTGCTGAGCTGGAAGGTTGGAACTGCGGTAAGGTGGGGGAGGGGAAAGGAGGAAACTAGTGAAGTCCACATTGATGCTCTGGGGTTGAAGTGTTCCAAGGTGGAAGATGAGGCGTTCTTCCTCCAGGTGTTGGGTGATGAGGGAGTGATAGTGGAGGACGCCCAGGAGCTGCATGTCCTTGGCAGAGTGGGAGGGAAGTTGGAGTTTTCGGGGACGACGCGGTGGGGTTGATTGGTGGAACATCCCAGAGATGATCCCTAAAGTGCTCTGCGGGAAGGCGTTCAGTCTCCCCAATGTAGAGGAGACCGCATTGGGAGCAACAGATACATTAAGTGATATCGGTGGTTGTGCGGGTAAAACTTTGATGGATGTGGAAGGCTCCTTTGGGACCTTGGATGGAGGTGAGGGAGGAGGTGTGGGCACAGGTTTTGCAATTCCTGCGGTGGCAGGGGAAGGTGCCAGGATGGGAGGGTGGGTTGTAGGGGGGCGTGGACCTGACCAGGTAGTCACGGAGGGAACGGTCTTTGCGGAATGTGGAAAGGGATGGGGAGGGAAATATATCCCTGGTGGTGGGGTCCGTTTGTAGGTGGCAAAAATGTCGGCAGATGATGTGATGCACATGAGGTTGGTGGGGTGGAAGGCGAGGACCCAAAGGGGTTCTGTCCTTGTTGTGGTTGGAGGGGTGGGATTTGAAGGCAGAGGTGCGGGATGTGGATGAGATGTGTTGGAGGGCATCATTAACCACGTGGGAAGGGGCATTGCGGCCTTTGAAGGAGACGGTTATCTGGTATGTTCTGTGGTGGAACTGGTCCTCCTGGGAGCAGATACAGGTATTGTGAATAAGGGATAGCATTTTTACAGGAGGTAGGGTGGGATGAGGTATAATCCAGGTAGCTGTGGGAGTTGGTGGGTTTGAAGAAAATGTCAGTGTTGAGTTGGTCACCATTGATGGAGATGGAGAGGTCCAGGAAGGGGAGGGAGGTGTCTGAGGTGAACTTAAGGTCAGGGTGGAATGTGTTGGTGAAGTTGATGAGCCTTTCAACTTCCGAGTGGGAGCACGAGGTGGCGCTGATGCAGTCATCAATGTAGTGGAGGAAGAGGTGGGGAGTGGTGCCGGTGTAACTACGGAAGATCAACTGTTCTACGTAGCCAACAAAGTGACAGGAATAGCTGGGGCCCATACGAGTGCCCATGGCTACCCTTTGGTCTGGAGGAAGTGGGAGGATTCGAAGGAGAAATTGTTAAGGGTGAGGACCAGTTCGGCCAAACGAATGAGAGTGTCGGTAGAAGGGTACTGTTGGGGGCGTCGGGAGAGGAAGAAATGGAGGGCTTGGAGGCCCTGGTCATGGCAGATGGAGGTATGGAGGGATTGGATGTTCATGTTGAAGATGAGGCTTTGGGGGCTGGGGAAATGGAGGTCTTGATGGAGGTGGAGGGTGTGGGTGGTGTCCTGAACATATGTGGGGAGTTACTGGACTAGGGGATGGGGTAAGTGGAGATGAATTCAGTGGGGCAGGAACAGGCTGAGAATCGACCCTATTCCCCTCCCCACACCTCCTGGAGCAGGTGTTTTGATTCCCCTTTCTCTGTTAGCTGTCAGTCAGCTCCATATCCGAGACTTCACTCCATTAGCCATGACCTATAATAAGTTGACATCTGCTTGTTAGAGGCTAAATAAAGGCTGTTGATCAGATGCCTGTGACATTAAAGTGTTGTCAGTGTTGTTATGATGTTTCAAGTACAGCTTACACAATCTGTTCGAAGTGGAACATTCCCTCGTGTCTGGTTCTAACCAGCTCGTGGTTAAATTTCACCTGCTGTTTCCAAATGCTAGTAGGATACAAAATCACGGTGGCTCAGTGGTTAGCACTGCTGCCTCAGAATGCTTGGGACCCAGGGTTCAATTCCTGCCCTGGGTGACTGTCTGTGGGGAGTTTCCACATTCTCTCTGAGTTTGTGTGGGTTTCCTCCCACAGTCCAAAGATGTGCAGGTTAGGGTGAATTAGCCACGGGATGCTTTTCAGATTTTGGGCTAAATGGCCTTTTTCTGCATTGTAGGGATTTAATGATTCTATGAGCCATTCACCCCACCCTATGACTAAATATGATCATCTATGCATCTGTTTCATCTCTGCTGCTGAAGTGATTATAGGTTGTGATTCAGGATTTTGATATTTGAAGATGTTTAATACAGATTTGTTTTAACGCGGCGTGCTTCATGGCCAGTGGAACACTTCTTGAAAAGTCGTCGCTGTTTTCCACTTTGTGAACAATCAGCAATGGAGTAAGATACAACTTAAAAAACAAATGCAACAGAACTTGCTGGAGAACCTCCGCAGGTCTGGCAGCATCTGCGGGGAGAGAAACAAGAGTTAACATAGAACATAGAACATAGAAAAATACAGCGCAGTACAGGCCCTTCGGCCCTCAATGTTGTACCGACCAAAGCCTACCTAACCTACACTAGCCCAATATCCTCCATATGCTTATCCAATGCCCGCTTGAATGACCATAAAGAGGGAGAGTCCACCACTGCTACTGGCAGGGCATTCCATGAACTCACAACCCGTTGAGTAAAGAATCTACCCCTAACATCTGTCCTATACCTACCACCCCTTAATTTAAAGCTGTGTCCCCTAGTAACAGCTGACTCCATACGCAGAAAAAGGTTCTCACTGTCAACCCTATCTAAACCCCTAATCATCTTGTACACCTCTATCAAATCTCCCCTAAACCTTCTTTCCTCCAATGAGAACAGCCCCAAGTGCCTCAGCCTTTCCTCATACGATCTTCCTACCATGCCAGGCAACGTCCTGGTAAACCTCCTCTGCACCCGTTCCAGTGCCTCCACATTCTTCCTATAGTATGGCGACCAAAACTGCACACAATACTCCAGATGAGGCCGCACCAGAGTCTTATACAACTGCAACATGACCTCAGGACTCCGGAACTCAATTCCTCTACCAATAAAGCCCAGTACACCATATGCCTTCTTCACAGCACTATTTACCTGGGTGGCAACTTTCAGAGATCTGTGTACATGGACACCAAGATCCCTCTGCTCATCCACACTACCAAGTAGCCTACCATTAGCCCAGTAATCCATCTTCTTGTTACTCCTACCAAAGTGAATGACTTCACACTTAGCTACATTGAACTCCATTTGCCACCTTTCTGCCCAGCTCTGCAGCTTATGTATATCTCGCTGTAACCTACCACATCCTTCCTCACTGTCAACAACTCCACCAACTTTCATATCATCCGCAAACTTGCTCACCCAGCCTTCAAGCCCCTCCTCCAGGTCATTTATAAAAATGACAAACAGCAATGGTCCCAAAACAGATCCTTGTGGAACACCGCTAGTAACTGCACTCCAAGATGAACCTTTACCATCAACTACTACCCTCTGTCTCCTTCCAGCCAGCCAATTCCTAATCCAAACCTCTAATGCACCCTCAATGCCATACCTCCGTAATTTGTGCAGTAGCCTACCGTGGGGTACCTTATCGAACGCCTTGCTAAAATCCATATACACCACATCTACTGCTTTACCCTCGTCCACTTCCTTGGTCACCTTCTCAAAGAACTCAATAAGGTTTGTGAGGCACAACCTGCCCTTCACAAAACCATGCTGACTATCCTTGATCACATTATTCCTATCCAGATGTTCATAAATCCTACCCCTTACAATTCTCTCTAAGGCAAACGTTTCAAATCCGATATGACTGCTCTTCAGAACAATGGAGAAATGTTTCTCGTGCTGATACCTGAGGGGTCTGGGGTGGTGCAGTGGCTCAGGGGTTAGCACTGCTACCTCACAGTGTCAGGGACCCAAGTTTGATTCCTGCCTTAGGTGACTGTCTGTGTGGGCTTCCTCTCAAAGTTCAAAGATGTGCAGGTCAGGTGAATTGGCCGTGCTAACTTGCCCGTAGTGTTCAGGGATGTGTAGGTTAGGTGCATTAGTCAGGGGTAAATGTAGGTTTGGGTGGGTTACTCTTTGGAGGGTTGGTGTGGACTTGTTGGGCCACACTGGAGGGATTCTATGAACTAAATATTGATTGCCTCCAATAACTCCCCTGTACTACTTCAGTATAAACTCAGGATCTTTTCCAATCACCTGTGAGACTGGGTCGGGCATGGGTTTAATGTCTGAAAGATGGCACTTCCACAAGGAGTGATTTTAGGGAATTATTCTATGGATCAAGATTATTCTCCTCCTTTGAGCAGAGAAGGATAAGGGGAGATTTTCTGGAGGTGTTTAAAAGCACACAGATGATGCACAGAATAAACACGTGGAATCTGTTTCCAGCAGCTGCCTGTCCAGTTACCAGAGGGGACCGATTTCAGGATAAGCATCTCCTTTGGGAAAGGGACCACAACTGAACACAGTCCTCCCGTTGTGATCTACCAGTCAGTCTCTTGTCAAATGTGTCATTTGAAGTCTTCATTACCAAGGCATTGAGCTATAACATACTATTTGTTTTCCTATTTACTTGTTGTACCTGCAATGGGAAATTTCTGGACCACAGACCAGGACGCCTCCACATTACCGAATCACATTGTTTCAAAGAATGCTCTATTTTCCTATTTGTTTTCTGAGTGGAAATCTTTATACTCCCCCGATGCCCAGCACACACACACACACACACACACACACACACAAACATTAGTACCTTGAAAATGCTGATTCTGATTCTAATAAAGGGCTTGATTAAAAATGAAGCTGCACTCTCTACCTACAATTCCTGAGAATGGAGACAAAAGGTATCTTCCCTCGTGTGAGAAAAGAGCTGATTGGATGAAGTGGCCAAGACCAGTACAATCCTTAATGTTACAAAATGTTTTGACAGCTGCAGCTAAAGCAGTCTACGTCAGTTTATCCAAAAGGCAATCTGCAGTGTCGGATACTCGATGCCCAACAACTAAAATTTAGGGCCAAAACAATAAAACTTAATCAGACACTTAATCAGACATGGAAAATGTCAAGCTGTGGCAGAAATGCAGCAGGACTGGCAGCGTTTGAGCGTTTGCCTAGAGCTCTGATGAAGGGTTACTGAACCCAAAAGATTAACTCTGCTTTCTCACCAAAGATGTTGCCAGACCTGCCGAATTTCTCCTGCAAATTCTGGTTCTGTTTCAGATGTTCTTTGTTATATTTTAATGTTTTGACCTTGACCACTTTCTGCGATAGGGAATTCCACAGACTCACCACTCACTGGGTAAAGAAGTTTCTCCTAATCTCAGTCCAAAATGGTTTACCCTGTATCCTGAGACTGTGACCCCGGTTCTGGACTTCCTAACCATCGGAAATATGCTTCCTGCAACTACCCTGTCTCGTCCTGTTAGAATTTTATAGGTTTTTATGGGATCCCCCCACCCACCCTTTTTAACTCCAGTGAATACAATTCTAATCAACACAATCTCTTTTCAATTAGATTCTTTATAGTGTGGAAACAGGCCCTTCGGCCCAACCAGTCCACACCGACCCTCCGAAGAGTAACCCACCCAGACCCATCTCCCTCTAACTAATGCGCCTAACACTATGGGTAATTTAGCATGGCCAATTCACCTAACCTGCACATCTTTGAACTGTGGGAGGAAACCGGTGCACTTGGAGGGAACCCACACAGACACGGGGAGAATGTGCAAACTCCACATGGACAGTTGCCTGAGGTGGGGATTGAACCTGGGACCCTGGTGCTGTGAGGCAGCAGTGCTAACTGCTGAGCCACCATGCCACCCTAAGACACCAGCCCCACTATCTCAAGAATCAATCTGATAACTCTTCGCAGCACTTCCTCTATGACAACAGCATCTTCCTCAAAGAAGGAGACAAAAATTAAGCACAATATTCCAAGTGTGACCTCACCAAGGCCCTGTATAATTTCAGCAAGATATTCCTGAACTCAAAACCTTTCACTAAGAAGACCAACATATCACTTGCCTTATGCTTCAAATCAAGGAAATAAAGCAATAAAGATCATTAGAGATAGTGGAGCACATCAGTTACTGATGCTGGCTGATGAAACTATTTGTCTTCCAGAGTGGCTAATAAAAGAGAAATGATTGAGTAAAGGTTTACATGGATGTTACACACTCGTCCTGTTATACAGAGTGACTTCCTAAATGGAGACATTGGAGCAGT